>NC_083229.1:7533098-7833098 GCF_032191835.1 Heteronotia binoei
GCGAAATGCATTTGTACCCTCGAAGACGACCGCCAGTCAGAAAAGACTCCTTCTCTGGCTTAATGATAGGTTATTTAAACAAGTCCATGCTTTACGACACAATCCATTATGGTTTCATTAAAAACCATAAAGAGAGGCTGGGCTGGGCTTCGTTGCTTGCTTGCTTCCATTAGAGAGGGTAGAGAAGGAAGAGAAAGAAGCCCTCTCCTCCCTTTCTCACAAAACGAGAACTCGTGGCCATTCAATGAAACTGCTGAGCAGTCGGGTTAGAACAGATAAAAGGAAGTCCTTCTTCACCCAAAGGGTGATTAACACATGGAATTCACTGCCACCGGAGGTGGTGAAAGCTGCCAGCATAGACAGCTTCAAGAGGGGATTGGATAAAAATCTGGAGCAGAGGCTATTAGCCACAAGGTATAGATGGAACTCACTGTCTGGGGCAGTGATGCTCTGTATTCTTGGTGCTTGTGTGGGGGGGGGGCACAGTGGGAGGGCTTCTAGTGTCCTGGCCCCACTGGTGGACCTCCTAATAGTGACTGGTTTTTTGACCACTGTGTGACACAGAGTGTTGGACTGGATGGGCCATTGGTCTGATCCAACATGGCTTCTCTTAGGTTCTTATGTGTGACACAGAGTGTTGGACTGAAGGGGCCATTGGCCTGATCCAACATGGCTTCTCATGTTCTTATGTATGACACAGAGTGTTGGACTGAAGGGGTCATTGGCCTGATCCAACACGCCTTCTCTTATGTTCTTATGTGTGACACAGAGTGTTGGACTGAAAGGGCCATTGGCCTGATACAACATGGCTTCTCTTAGGTTCTTATGTGTGACACAGAGTGTTGGACTGAAGGGGCCATTGGCCTGATCCAACATGGCTTTTCTTAGGTTCTTATGCAATTAATAGATCTTCTAGAGACATTGGTCAGAGAAACAAAGGTTTTTTTAAAGAAAAAAACACATAGATATATGGGAAGAATGTGGATCTCGAACCGAACCGAATTTTGTAAATTGTTTTATACAATCCCAAGTATATTCTATAAGGGCCAACCGCTTGCCAAATGGAGATGAAAATTTCACAAACCTTGAAAAGAATTCTCTGCTTCTTGCCCAGATTTGGGGAAAGCCTCCGAAACCTGTTTTTGCATTCCAAGAAGCCTTTCATTCCCTGAGCTTATCCCACAAAGTTACCAGAGTGTTTGAAGGGGAGAGGGGAAATGAGGTTTTCCCACCAAACTCACGAAAGATCTTTGAGCCGTCTGAATTTAAAGCCCTACCAAGCCCTAGATTTCAGGACCCCAGTTTTCCAATCAAAAGTGAAACCAGAGAATCTATGATGACTGGAAGAAGGCCCTCTGGGGCTGCTGATGAAGCCTGGAGATCTATAAGAACATAGAGAAGCCATGTTGGATCAGGCCAATAACCCATCCAGTCCAACACTCTGTGTCACACAGTGGCCAAAAAAATTATATATATATATATACACACATATACATATACGTATATATATACATACACATATACACACACACACTGTGGCTAATTGCCACTGATGGACCTCTGCTCCATATTTTTATCTAACCCCCTCTTGAAGCTGGCTATGCTTGTAGCCGCCGCCACTCCTGTGGCAGTGAATTCCACATGTTAATCACCTTTTGGGTGAAGAAGTACCTCCTTTTATCCGTTCTAACCCAACTGCTCAGCAATTTCATTGAATGCCCATGAGTTCTTGTATTGTGAGAAAGGGAGAAAAGTACTTCTTTCTCTGCCTTCTCCATCCCATGCATAATCTTGTAAACCTCTATCATGTCACCCCGCAGTCGACGTTTCTCCAAGCTAAAGATCCCCAAGCGTTTTAACCTTTCTTCATAGGGAAAGTGTTCCAAACCTTTAATCATTCTAGTTGACCTTTTCTGCACCTTTTCCAATGCTATGATATCCTTTTTGAGCTGCGGTAACCAGAATTGCACACAGTATTCCAAATGAGGCCGCACCATCGATTTATACAGGGGCATTATGATACTGGCTGATTTGTTTTCAATTCCCTTCCTAATAATTCCAGCATGGCGTTGGCCTTTTTTATTGCAATCGCACACTGTCTTGATATTTTCAGTGAGTTATCTACCACGACCCCAAGATCTCTCTCTTGGTCAGTCTCTGCCAGTTCACACCCCATTAACTTGTATTTGTAGCTGGGATTCTTGGCCTCAATGTGCATTACTTTGCACTTGGCCACACTGAACCTCATCTGCCACATTGACGCCCACTCACCCAGCCTCAACAGATCCCTTTGGAGTTCCTCACAATCCTCTCTGGTTCTCACCACCCTGAACAATTTAGTATCATCTGCAAACTTGGCCACTTCACTGCTTACTCTCAACTCCAAATCATTATGAACAAGTTAAAGGGCATGGGACCCAGTACTGAGGCCTGCGGCACTCCACTGCTTACCGTCCTCCACTGCGAAGACTGCCCATTTATATTCACTCTCTGCTTCCTATTAATTACCCAGTTTTTGATCCACAAGAGGACCTGTCCTTTTACTCCATGACTCTCGAGCTTACTAAAGAGCCTTTGATGAGGAACTTTATCAAAAGCTTTCTGGAAGTCAAGGTAAAGAATATCTATCGGGTCTCCTTTGTCCACATGTTTGTTCACCCCCTCAAAGAAGTGTAACAGGTTAGTGAGGCAAGATCTTCCCTTACAGAACCCATGCTGAGTCTTCCTCAATAACTCGTATTCATCAATGTGCCTACTCATTCTGTCCTTGACAATGGTTTCTACCAACTTTCCCAGTATTGAGGTCAGACTGACTGGCCAGTAGTTTCCCGGATCTCCTCTGGAACCCTTTTTAAAGATGGGGGTGACATCTGCTACCTTCCAGTCCTCAGGAACAGAGGCAGATTTCAATGAAATATTACATATTTTTGTCAGAAGATCCACAAGTTCAACTTTGAGAACTCTCGGATGTATGCCATCCGGACCTGGTGACATATTAGTTTTTAATTGGTCTATCAGTTGTAGGACCTCCTCTCTTGTCACCTCAATTTGACTCAGGTCTTTCAACACCCCTTCCAATATAAGTGGTTCTGGAGCAGGCAAACACTTCTCATCTTCCACAGTGAAGGCGGAAGCAAAAAATGCATTCAGCTTCTCAGCCATTTCCCTATCCTCCTTCAGTAATCCTTTGACCCCTTGGTCATCCAAGGGCCCCACTGCCTCCCTGGCTGGTTTCCTGCTTCTAATATATTTGAAGAAATTTTTATTGTTGGTCTTTATGTTTTTTGCAATATGCTCCTCATAGTCCCTTTTTGCCTGCCTGATCACAATCTTGCATTTAATTTGCCACTGCCTGTGTTCCTTTTCATTAATATCACTTGGACTAGCTTTCCACTACTTAAAGGAGTCCTTACCTTTTGCAGCTTCCATTATTTTGTTTGTTAACCATGCAGGCCTTCTCTTATACCTATTTGTAACTTGTGGTATATATTTTATCTGAGCTTCTAGGATTTTAGTTTTAAATAGCCTCCAAGCTTCCCCAAGGGTTTTGACTGTATTTACCTTTCCTTTCAGTTTCCTCTCCACATGCCTCCTCATCTCAGAGAATTTACCCCTTTTAAATTTAAACGTGGTTGTGCTGGTCTTTTGGAGCAACTCTCCATTTATACAAATGGTGAAATCAATAACGTTATGGTCACTGCTCCCAAGCGGTGCGATCACTTTTACATCTCTCACCAAGTCTTGGGCATTACTTAGGACTAAATCCAGGATCGCCCCACCCCTGTAGGTTCAGAGACCGTCTGCTCCATAGCACAGTCATTGAGAGCATCTAGAAACTCAATCTCTTTCTCTCGACCAGAACACATATTGACCCAATCAATCTGCGGGTAGTTAAAAATCACCTATGACGACACAGTTTTCACGTCTAGCCACTATATTTACGCCTTCCATCATATTATAGTCGTCCTCTATCTTTTGATTTGGTGGGTGATAACAAACTCCCATAGCTAAATTTCCTTTTGGCTCTCTGTTTCAACCCAAAGCATTCTAGAAGGGAATCTAATTCTGTGACCTCAGTCTTACTGGACCGTATGCCCTCTCTGACTAGTTCAGCCAGACTAAGAACCTCATCTTCCGGGAAAGTGAAACCCCATTGAGTCTGCTGCATACATCACAGACCCCACGACAAAAATCCCTTTCATATTCAGAGGAACTCATACAAGGTGGTTGATTAAAACATAGTTGCTAATGCTTGGCTCCCCCATGCAATTGGGATGTTCCAAACTCCTCTAGACAGCCCAGAAACCCATAATGGACAGGTCCTTAAGAACATAAGAAGAGTCTTACAAGATATGAGCAGTGGTTCATATATTTCAGCATCCTGTCCCACCCAGTGGCCAACCAGTTCCTCTGGAGGGCCAGCAACAGGGCACAGAGGCAGAGGCCTTCCCCCTGAGAAGAACATCAGAAGAGCCCTGCTGGATCAGACCAGTGAGGGGGCACTGTGTCCAGTCTTCTGTTTCACAAAGCAGCCAACCAATTCTTCCAGATGGCCAAGATGGCATAGAGGCTGAGGCTTTCCCCTTGTAAGAAAAGCCCTGCTGGACCAGAGCAGTGAGGGTCCATCTAGTCCAGCCTCCTGCCTTTCATAGTGGCCAACCAGTTCCTCTGGAGGGTCAACAACAGGCAGAGAGACCGAGGCCTTCATAAGAACATCAGAAGAGCCCTGCTGGATCAGACCAGAGAGGGTCCATCTAATCCAGCATCCGGCCTCACACAGTAGCAAACCAGTTCCTCTGGAGGGTCAGCAACAGGGCAGAGAGGCTGAGGCCTTCCCCTGAGAAGAACATAAGAAGACCCCTGCTGGATCAGACCAGTGAGAGTCCGTCCAGTCCAGCCTCCTGTCTCACACAGTGGCTAACCAGTTCTTCTGGAGGGCCAACAACAGGGCAGAGAGGCCAAGGCCTTCCCCTGAGAAGAACATCAAAAGACCCCTGCTGGATCAGACCAGGGAGGGTCCATCTAGTCCAGCCTCCTGTCCCACACAGGGGCCCACCAGTTCCTCTGGAGGGCCAACAACAGGGCAGAGAGGCCGAGGCTTTCCCCTGAGAAGAACATCAGAAGAGCCATGCTGGATCAGACCAGGGAGGGTCCATCTATTCCAGCATCCTGTCTCACCAACCAGTGGTGGCCAACCAGTTCCTCTAGAGAGGACAGGGCATAGTGGCCTAGGCCTTCCTCTGATGTTGCCTCCTGGCCCTGGGATTCTCAGGCTGACTGTCTTTGAACACGGAAGTTCCCTTAGTTACTATGGCCAGCAGCCACTGAAAGTGACTGTTAATAATAAGAAGAGAAGACAGAAGAGAAGCTCTGATGGATCAGGCCATCCAGTCCAACACTCTGTCACATAGTGGCCAAAACCAAGGTGCCATCAGTGTCAAGAGTCACTCCATTTTGTTTTATCCTATTCTGTTCCTCTTGCCATATGTATCCAACTATACAATGCTAATGCTGTGCTTTGCTTTGCTAGCTTTGAAGCTTCTTGCTGCTTATCGGAAGGGAGGTTGGCATGTCTGGGAACTGGCTAGTTACTACGCAACCAAGGTCAAGAGAGCTGGAGAGATGTAACCAGGGGGCTGATAACGGACACCTGGGGTGATGAGAGAATAGCAGAGAACCCGCGCAAAATTCCCCACTTTAGCTTGGTGCGTTTGGCTTTAATTATAACTGTTGAGGCAGAAGTTTATAAAGGTGAGGAATTGGCGGGATAGCCAGTTTCGACAAGGCCTGTATCTGCTCATGATGCTGGAATAAAGATCTGGAACTATACTTTTCTTTTCCTTGTCTGACAATCAGGAGGTCCATCAGCGAAGACCAGAACTCCAGAAGGCCTCCCTATGCAGCCCCTCAGGCACCAAGAAGACAGAGCATCACTGCCCCAGACACAAGAGAAGCTATGCTGGATCAGGCCAATGGCCCATCCAGTCCAACACTCTGTGTCACACACTGGTCAAAACCCAGGTTCCGTCAGGAGGTCCATCAGCAGGGCCAGAACTAAAGAAGCCCTCCCACTGTTGTCCCCGTGCACCGAGAAGACAGAGCATCACTGCCCCCGACATAAGGACAGAAGAGAAGCCATATTGGATCATACCAATGACCCATCCCAGTCTTTGTCACACAGCAGCCAAAATCAACAGGCCAGGAACTATCCATGAATCCCTGGGGCCATCATTGCATCTTCTGGCAGCAAATTCCACATTTTCATCATTCTCTGTACAAATAAATATCCCCTTTCATCCGTCCTGAATCTACTGCCTGTCAGCTTCATTGCATGCCCTTGTGTTCTAGTATATGGGGAGAGCGAGAAAAAAAGTTATTTTGTCAGCTCCCTCCAGCCCATGCATAATAGTCAGCCCATTGTCCCTTTCACAACAGTCTCTCCAATTTGTCTGGATTTAGCTCGATGGAGCAGTAGGAAGATGCGATGGGAAGAAATAACACCAGGGAGACATTTCCTGTTTCAGAAGAGAAAGGGGTTATCATGATGCTCTAGGGCAAGGGTGTCGAACTCATTTGTTATGAGGCCGGATCTGACATAATGAGACTTTGTTGGGCCTGACTATATCGGGTTGGGCCAGGCCATGTCAGGCCGGGCCATGTGTGTATTTGAGATTAGGTAGCAGAGATATAAACTTTATAAAGGACACAGACAAACACAATTAAATATATATATATTTTAAAAATGTAAAACATGCTTAAAATGTTAGCACTTGTTGGTCTTAAAGGTGCTTTCTTTGTATTTCTCCCATGGGATCCAGGGAAGTGGGCAAAGGAAGCTCTGGCTCTTTCCTTCCTTCCCCAGGGGGCCAGGAGGGAGAGGAGCCTCAGCCAATAGAAGGGAGAAAAGCTTGGTTCAGTAGCTCTGCTGTGCAATTACAAAAGGACATAAGAGAAGCCATGTTAGATCAGGCCAATGGCCCATCCAGTCCAACACTCTGTGTCACACAGTGGCCAAAAAATTTATATATACACACACACACACACACACAGTGGCTAATAGCCACTGATGGACCTCTGCTCCATATTTTTATCTAACCCCCTCTTGAAGCTGGCTATGCTTGTGGCCGCCACCATCTCCTGTGGCAGTGAATTCCACATGTCAATCACCCTTTGGGTGAAGAAGTACTTCCTTTTATTATTGAGAAAGCCTGGCAAAGCAAGCTATCCTTCCCCCCCTTCCTCCCCTTCCTCAGCCAAGGGAGAAAATAGAGGTTTTGCTCTGTAGCTCCTGTGCAACTGAGCAAGCCTTGCAAAGCAAGCTGTGATGCAGAAGGAAGCAAGATATAGAGAAAAGGAAGAAGATGACAGCGAGTTGCTCAAGGGCCTAATAGGAGGCCTCTGGGGGCCTGATTCGGCCCCCGAACTGCATGTTTGACACCCCTGCTCTAGGACTTTCAGAAATCTGTATTTTATGGGAAATCCTAGGCTGGGTACAGACGGACAGCATTGCGCACACCAGAGGTGCCCTAAATTGTCCCACCCCAAAACGGAGTGAATGAAGTCCTGTTGGATGCTTCCACACAATGTTCCCTTATATTGCACAGGGGTGCTTTGGTGCACTCACGCCATTGTTGCACGCCATCCCCTAAGTGCAGTTTGGTTTTCTTTTTTCCCTTCCATTCTTAGCGGACATGCACTCGTGTGCTCATGCACTCAAGCAGTTTAAAAAACACACACACACAAAGAGAGAATTTCAGTAGGCACCTCGAGCGGATTAGCAGGTCCACACCGCAAAAAAGCGCAGGAAAAAGTCCAGAAAAGGGCAACTAGAATGATTAAAGGGTTAGAACACTTTCCCTATGAAGAAAGGTTAAAACGCTTGGGGCTCTTTAGCTTGGAGAAACGTCAACTGTGGGGTGACATGACAGAGGTTTACAAGATTCTGCATGGGATGGAGAAAGTAGAGAAAGAAGTCCTTTTCTCCCTTTCTCACAATACGAGAATTCATGGACATTCAATGAAATTACTGAGCAGTCGGGTTAGAAGGGATAAAAGGAAGTCCTTCTTCACCCAAAGGGTGATTGACACATGCAATTCACTGCCACAGGAGGTGGCGGCAACAAGCATAGCCAGGTTCAAGAGGGGAATGGATAAGCATCTGGAGCCAAGGTCCATCAGTGGCTCTTAGCCACAGCTTATGGTTGGAACTCTCTGTCTGGGGCAGGGATACTCTGTATTCTGGGTGCTTGGGGGGCAACAATGGGAGGGCTTCTAATGTCCTGGCCCCACTGGTGGACCTCCTGATGGCACCTGCGTTGTTTTGGCCAGTGTGACACAGAGTGTTGGACTGGAAGGGCTATTGGCCTGATCCAACACGGCTTCTCTTAGGTTCTTATGGAACTCTCTGTCTGGGGCAGTGATGCTCTGTATTCTTGGTGCTTGTGGGGGGCACATTTGGAGGGCTTCTAGTGTCCTGGCCCCACTGGCAGACCTCCTGATTGGACTTGGGGGTTTTTGGCCACTGTGCGACAGAGTGTTGGACTGGAAGGGCCACTGGCCTGATCCAACACGGCTTCTGTTACGTTCTTATGGAACTCTCTGTCTGGGGCAGTGATGATCTGTATTCATGGTGCTTGGGGGGGGCACATTTGGAGGGCTTCTAGTGCCCTGGCCCCACTGCCGGACCTCCTGATGGCACTTGGGTTTTTTTGGCCACTGTGCGACAGAGTGTTGGGCTGGAGGGGCCATTGGCCTGATCCAACATGGCTTCTCTTATGTTCTTCTGTGACTCAGAGTGTTGGACTGGATGGGCCATTGGCCTGATCCAACATGGCTTCTCTTATGTTCTTCTGTGTGACACAGAGTGTTGGACTGGAGGGGCCATTGGCCTGATCCAACATGGCTTCTCTTATGTTCTTATGTGACACAGAGTGTTGGACTGGAAGGGCCATTGGCCTGATCCAACATGGCTTCTCTTATGTTCTTATGTGAAACAGAGTGTTGGACTGGATGGGACATTGGCCTGGTCCAACATGGCTTCTCTTATGTTCTTATGTGAAACAGAGTGTTGGACTGGATGGGACATTGGCCTTGTCCAACATGACTTCTCTTATGTTCTTCTGTGTGACCCAGAGTGTTGGACTGGATGGGCCATTGGCCTGATCCAACATGGCTTCTCTTATGTTCTTATGTGACACAGAGTGTTGGACTGGAGGGGCCATTGGCCTGATCCAACATGGCTTCTCTTATGTTCTTATGTGAAACAGAGTGTTGGACTGGATGGGACATTGGCCTGGTCCAACATGACTTCTCTTATGTTCTTGTGTGTGACCCAGAGTGTTGGACTAGATGGGCCATTGGCCTGATCCAACATGGCTGCTCTTATGTGTGACATAGAGTGTTGGACTGGATGGGCCATTGGCCTGCTCCATCATGGCTTCTCTTATGTTCTTATGTGACACAGAGTGTTGGACTGGAGGGGCAACTGGCCTGATCCAACATGGCTGCTCTTATGTTCTTATGTGACACAGAGTGTTCGACTGGATGGGCCACTGGCCTGATCCAACATGGCTTCTCTTATGTTCTTATGTGACACAGAATGTTGGACTGGATGGGCCAATGGCCTGATCCAACAGGGCTTCTCTTATGTTCTTCTGTGACACAGAGTGTTGGACTGAATGGGCCCTTGGCCTGATCCAACATGGCTTCTCTTATGTTCTTATGTGACACAGAGTGTTGGACTGGAGGGGCCATAGGCCTGATCCAACATGGCTTCTCTTATGTTCTTCTGTGACACAGAGTGTTGGACTGGATGGGCCATTGGCCTGATCCAACAGGGCTTCTCTTATGTTCTCATGTGACACAGAGTGCTGGACTGGATGGGCCATTGGCCTGATCCAACATGGCTTCTCTTATGTTCTTATGTGACACAGAGTGTTGGACTGGATGGGCCAATGGCCTGATCCAACAGGGCTTCTCTTATGTTCTTCTGTGACACAGAGTGTTGGACTGGATGGGCTATTGGCCTGATCCAACATGGCTTCTCTTATGTTCTTCTGTGACACAGAGTGTTGGACTGGATGGGCCATTGGCCTGATCCAACATGGCTTCTCTTATGTTCTCATGTGACACAGAGTGCTGGACTGGATGGGCCATTGGCCTGATCCAACATGGCTTCTCTTATGTTCTCATGTGACACAGAGTGCTGGACTGGATGGGCCATTGGCCTGATCCAACATGGCTTCTCTTATGTTCTTATGTGACACAGAGTGTTGGACTGGATGGGCCAATGGCCTGATCCAACAGGGCTTCTCTTATGTTCTTCTGTGACACAGAGTGTTGGACTGGATGGGCTATTGGCCTGATCCAACATGGCTTCTCTTATGTTCTTATGTGACACAGAGTGTTGGACTGGATGGGCCAATGGCCTGATCCAACAGGGCTTCTCTTATGTTCTTCTGTGACACAGAGTGTTGGACTGGATGGGCCCTTGGCCTGATCCAACATGGCTTCTCTTATGTTCTTATGTGACACAGAGTGTTGGACTGGAGGGGCCATAGGCCTGATCCAACATGGCTTCTCTTATGTTCTTCTGTGACACAGAGTGTTGGACTGGATGGGCCATTGGCCTGATCCAACAGGGCTTCTCTTATGTTCTTCTGTGACACAGAGTTTTGGACTGGATGGGCCATTGGCCTGATCCAACATGGCTTCTCTTATGTTCTCATGTGACACAGAGTGCTGGACTGGATGGGCCATTGGCCTGATCCAACATGGCTTCTCTTATGTTCTTCTGTGACACAGAGTGTTGGACTGGATGGGCCATTGGCCTGATCCAACATGGCTTCTCTTATGTTCTTCTGTGACACAGAGTGTTGGACTGGATGGGCCATTGGCCTGATCCAACATGGCTTCTCTTATGTTCTCATGTGACACAGAGTGCTGGACTGGATGGGCCATTGGCCTGATCCAACATGGCTTCTCTTATGTTCTTATGTGACACAGAGTGTTGGACTGGATGGGCCAATGGCCTGATCCAACAGGGCTTCTCTTATGTTCTTCTGTGACACAGAGTGTTGGACTGGATGGGCTATTGGCCTGATCCAACATGGCTTCTCTTATGTTCTTATGTGACACAGAGTGTTGGACTGGATGGGCCACTGGCCTGATCCAACAGGGCTTCTCTTAGGTTCTTATTTGTGACCCAGAGTGTTGGACTGGATGGGCCAATGGCCTGATCCAACAGGGCTTCTGTTATGTTCTTCTGTGACACAGAGTGTTGGACTGGAAGGGCCATTGGCCTGATCAAATATGGCTTCCCTTATGTTCAATCTGCCTCGTTTGCGCACTCCTGCATTCAGACAGCAGGAAAGGCAGGAGGAGTGTAGCAGAAGTATTTGCTCCTACTTCCCAAGCGGTAGCTCTTTGATGCATCTCAGTGACATCAGGGGACGGGGTAAGTACAGGAGCGGGACCAGCGGCAGCTGTGCCTGTCTGACCTTGCTTTTTTAATCTGCCTGGGGGACGTCCCTTTGTCGGCCCAAAATAGCTGTCTGAATTCAGCCTTAGAGTGTTATGCGGCCACTTCCTTTTCTGAAACAGGAAGTGCCTTCCAAGAAGTCTCCGTCTCCCCCATCTCCCAGGGTAGTGCCAGCTAAGGGCTGGCATCCCAGACTTGAGCCCTGCTGCAATGCCAGCCAGAAAATATACAGACATGTCCCTGCTTCTCACAGACACAAGGTCCCATCTGCAAATTTATGTTTGCATAAAGCATTGTTATGACCCTATTTTCTCAGCTCGCATCAGCCCGCGAAGAGCTCTCGAAACCACGGCGGGCCAGTTAAAATGTCATGTTTCTTCTCATTGCTTATGACAAGCATCGAATTACAAGCGCTGCAGCGTCAATTGGCCCTGAATCCTTTTCCCATTTCAGCCTTCTACCACTCAGGCCTTGGAACAATTTTGGCACAGCCTGTCTTGGCAGAGATGCTGCAATGACGATTCTCTTGAGGACAGTCAGGGTTACCAAGTCCAATTTAAGAAATATCTCGGGACTTTGGGGGTGGAGCCAGAAGACTTTGGGGGCGGAGCCAGGAGACATGGGGGCAGAGCCAGGAACAAGGGTGTGACAAGCATAATTGAACTCCAAGGGAGTGCTGGCCATCACATTTAAAGGGACAGCACACCTTTTAAAATGCCTTCCTTCCATAGAAAATAATGAAGGATAGGGACACCTTCTTTTGGGGCTCATAGAATTGGACCCCCTGGCCCAATCCTTTTGAAACTTGGGAGGTATTTTGGGGAGAGGCACTAGATGCTATACTGAAAATTTGGCACCTCTACCTCAAAAAACAGCCCTCCCAGAGCCCCCAATACCCGCAGATCAATTCCCCATCATTCCTTATGGGAATCGTGTTCATGGAGGTGCATAATGGCTGTGGGGGTGGGGCTTCCCCCGCCGGCCAGCTGGCTGGGGGAGGGGGGAAGCCTGTAAAACCGGGGGATCCCCCGCTGGGACCAGGGGATTGGGAAGCCTAAGGACAGTGTAGCTCTGTGGCTCTCCAGCTATACCTCTATCTGGCTGAATACGAATTGAGAGCCGGCCCATAAGAAGAGATGTATGGAGCTGCCGTCTACTGACTAGGGTCACCGGGACCAGGCTTCCCAATCCCCAGGTCCCAGCAGGGGATTCCCTGGTTTTACAGGCTCCCCCCCCCCACCCCCGCTCTCAGCCAGCTGGCCAGCAGGGGAAGCCCCGCCCCCACAGTCACCATGTACCTCTAGAGCTCCGGCAGGTTTAGAAACCTGCAAAGAGGTCTGTTTTTAATATATGTCCCTTTAAAGTTGAGCAGGAAACAGGAAGCGCTTCATGGGGCAGTTTTGTCAGACCGCAGACCCTCTGTTTCGTTTGCTTTCATTTTCAGAGCAAGTAAAGTTGTGGAGGAGCCAGACCCAGTAAATGTGTGTGTGCGTGTGTGTGAGAGAGAGAGAGAGAGAGAGAGAAAGGGAGGGGGCAGGGGATTCCCCGGTTTGGAGGCCCTCCCTCCACTTTAGAAAGAAGGGGGGGGAGGGAAATGTCTACTGGGCACTCTATTATTCCCTATGGAGAACGATCCCCATAGGGAACAATGAGGAATTGATCCGTAGGTATCTGGGGCTCTGAGGGGGGCGGGATGTTCTTTGAAATAAAGGCACCACATTTGCAGCATAGCATCGGATGCCTTTCCTCAAAACACCCTCTAAGTTTCAAAAGGAGTGGACTAGGGGGTCCAATTCTATGAGCCCCCCAAAGAAGTTGACCCTATCCTTCATTATTTCTAAGGGAGGGGAGGCATTGAAAAGGTGTGCAGTCCCTTTTCAAAGTGATGGGCAGAACTCCCTTTGGAGTTCAATTGTGCTTGGTCCAACCTTGCTCGTGACTCTGCCCTCAAGGTTCCCTGGCCCCACCCCCAAAGTCTCCTGGCTCCACCCCCAAAGTCCCCTGATATTTCTTGAACTGGACTTGGCAACCCTAACCAGAACCCCCATGGCCGCTGGTGGGGAATGGGGGGGGGGGGTTAGGGTCACCAAATCTAGGTTGGGAAAATCCTAGAGATTTGGGAATAGAGCCTGAAGAGGACAGGGATATCAGTGGAGTACAATGCTAGACAGCCCACTCTCCAACGCAGCCATTTTCTCTGGAGGAACTGATTCCCCACGCCTCCACTTGCAGCTGCTGGAATGGCCTTGGGTCAGCCCTAGCTCTCATAAGAACATAAGAGAAGCCATGTTGGATCAGGCCAACGGCCCATCAAGTCCAACACTCTGTGTCACACAGTGGGAAAAAATTTTATATACACACATACACTGTGGCTAATAGCCACCGATGGACCTGTGCTCCATATTTCTATCTAAACCCCTCTTGAAGGTGGCTATACTTGTGGCCGCCACCACCTCCTGTGGCAGTGAATTCCACATGTTAATCACCCTTTGGGTGAAGAAGTACTTCCTTTTATCCGTTTTAACCTGGCTGCTCAGCAATTTCATCGAATGCCCACGAGTTCTTGTATTGTGAGAAAGGGAGAAAAGTACTTCTTTCTCTACTTTCTCCATCCCATGCATTATCGTGTAAACCTCTATCATGTCACCCCGCAGTCGACGTTTCTCCAAGCTAAAGAGTCCCAAGCGTTTCAGCCTTTCTTCATAGGGAAAGTGCTCCAGCCCTTTAATCATTCTAGTTGCCTTTCTCTGGACCTTCTCCAATGCTATAATATCCTTTTTGAGGTGCGGCAACCAGAACTGCACACAGTACTCCAAATGAGACCGCACCATCGATTTATACAGGGGCATTATGATACTGGCTGATTTGTTTTCAATTCCCTTCCTAATAATTCCCAGCATGGCGTTGGCCTTTTTTATTGCAAACGCACACTGTCTTGACATTTTCAGTGAGTTATCTACCACGACCCCAAGATCTCTCTCTTGGTCAGTCTCTGCCAGTTCACACCCCATCAACTTGTATTTGTAGCTGGGATTCTTGGCCCCAATGTGCATTACTTTGCACTTGGCCACATTGAACCGCATCTGCCACGTTGACGCCCACTCACCCAGCGTCAACAGATCCCTTTGGAGTTCCTCACAATCCTCTCTGGTTCTCAACACCCTGAACAATTTAGTGTCATCCGCAAACTTGGCCACTTCACTCCCAAGAGATGTCCTTGAAAGGGCAGCTTCTGTGAGAGCTCTCTCAGCCCCACCTACCCATAGGGTCTAGTGGTTAAGTGAACGGAATCGTATCTGAGAGAACCGGGTTTCATTCGCCACTCTTCCACTTGCAGCTGCTGGAATGGCCTTGGGTCAGCCCTAGCTTTCGCAGAGGTTGTCCTTGAAAGGGCAGCTGCTGGGAGAGCCCTCTCCAGCCGCACCCACCTCACAGGGTGTCTTTTGTGGGGGAGGAAGGTAAAGGAGATTGTGAGCCGCTCTGAGACTCTTCGGAGTGGAGGGCGGGATATAAATCCAATATCTTCATCTACCTCACAGGGTGTCTGTTGTGGGGGAAGAAGATAAAGGAGAAGGGCGGGGTATAAATCTACAGTTTTCTTCCTCCTTTCTCCATGGATCATTCAACTGGACAACGGGCTTTGATGCCCATGGCTTCTTTCTGCAGGGGCAACGTACTTCGCTACATTGTCTCTCGCTGCTTCCTGTTCTCCCCCCCCCCCTCATCTATCAGGGGGTCTGACACAGCCCACAGCCTAAATTAACATTTCCCATGCCTGGCTGCCTTTCAATTGGATAAAGTCAATAATTTTCTTTTCTTTCTTTCCTTTTTAAGAAAATCATTGCTTGGTTCCTTGACTTAGAGTCTGGGTGCCTCTCTGCCGACAAATGCTTTCTGATCTATTAACACAGCAGTGCAGTGGCTGAAATAATGAACTCCTTGGGAGACAAGGAATCAAAAAAAAAAATCCCTTAGGATCCCTTCCCCCCCGTTTTGGCCGGGGTTTTTATGCGATGCTGAGGACTTCTCACTTTGCGGACCTTGGCTGCAATGCACAGCCTTGGAACAAAGCAAAAAAAAAAGAAATTTTAGAGGCAGGGAGATGGAATCCCCCTTAATTGGTCAGTTGTAAGTTGGAAGGACAATTCAAGGTTACTGCCGTAAGAAGGTATTTTCAGAGGGTGGAGTGCTGGTCTGCATTAGCAGAGCTTGCAGGGGTGGAATTCTAGCAGGAGCTCCTTTGCATATTAGGCCACACGCTCCTGATGTAGCCAATCCTCCAAGAGCTTGGAATTCTAGCAGGAGCTCCTTTGCATATTAGGCCACACACCCCTGATGCAGCCAATCCTCCAAGAGCTTGGAATTCTAGCAAGAGCTCCTTTGCATATTAGGCCACACACCCCTGATGTAGCCAATCCTCCAAGAGCTTGGAATTCTAGCAGGCACTTCTTTGCATATTAGGCCACACACCCCTGATGTAGCCAATCCTCCAAGAGCTTGGAATTCTAGCAAGAGCTCCTTTGCATATTAGGCCACACACCCCTGATGTAGCCAATCCTCCAAGAGCTTGGAATTCTAGCAAGAGCTCCTTTGCATATTAGGCCACACACCCCTGATGTAGCCAATCCTCCAAGAGCTTGGAATTCTAGCAGGCACTTCTTTGCATATTAGGCCACACACCCCTGATGTAGCCAATCCTCCAAGAGCTTGGAATTCTAGCAAGAGCTCCTTTGCATATTAGGCCACACACCCCTGATGAAGCCAAATGGGGAAGTCTTTTGGCTTCTCCTTCTCCCTCTCTCACGCACAAGCTGAAGGCAAACTTGTGCAAAACGTACTGGAGCGGAAGTACGCTTTTATGCAGCTGGCACCCAGATTTCGCACAGAGATGTCTCAAACAAAAAAAAAGCTAGGCTAAAATTTCCATAATGCTGGATAATATAATTAGAGTGTCAGGGGCCCAAAATGTATGTTACACAATCACACGAAAATCGCCAAAAAGCAGAGCTAAAAGCCATTATTGATATTAAAGCTTTCATAATAAACGAAGGGTCTCCGACGCAGGACCTCGTGATCGTGCCAAATGACAATTTGAGCAACAGTATTTACAATTGTCGTTCTCCGCGGAGTCTCTAATGGCACCAACAGAAGAGCAAATAGGAGCTTTAAAGAATAGAAATGTGAATTGCCTGGTTAAAAAAGACTCTCAGGCAAACAGCTCTGTTTGTTATTGCTAGTCAAACAATGGAAGCTGCTGCACGGAATAATACGAAATCATAATGAACAGCAGCATTTAAGGGGTTGAACAAGAAGACAATGCCATTAGACGTTGACGATGACGGCAGCCATTGATGCCACGCTCTTTAGAAAATGAAAACTTTTCAAATTGATTTTTTATTTTTATTTTTACTACTTGCAACCTACATGATCGACCAATCAGGGATCACACAGCCCGCCCCTCCAAGCCAAATCAGACCTTGACTACTTACAGTAAGGTCTTGCCATAGAGTTTCTGGAGATTCCTAGAGCTCCCTGGAAGGGAGAAAAGGTGGCTCTTGGAATCTCTGGAACCTCTATGGTAAAACCTCCAAAGGAGGAAAGGAGAGGCAAAGAGACGGGGCAGCATCCTTCTGGCAGGTGGAATCGCTAGACCAGGGGTGTCAAACATGCGGCCCGGGGGCCAAATCAGGCCCCCAGAAGGCTCCTATCAGGCCTCCGAGCAACTGGCTGATATGCTTCCTTCTCCCTCTCTCTTGCTTCCTTCTGCATCACAGCTTGCTTTGCCAGGCTTGCTTAACTGCACAGGAGCTACAGAGCAAAGCCTCTATTTTCTCCATTGGCTGAGGCTCTTCCCTTGGGAAGAAAGGGAGGAGGCAGAGCTTGTTTTGCCAGTCTTTCTCAATCACACAGCAGAGCCAAGCTTCTCTCCCTTCTATGGTCTGAGGCTTGTCCCCCTCCTGGTCCCCTGGGGAAAGAAGAAAAGTACCAGAGCTTCCTTTGTCCAGTTCCCTGGATCCCATGGGAGAAATACAAAGAAAGTACCTTTAAAACCAATGAGTGCTAATGTTTTAAGCATGTTTTAAGTTTTTTTTTTTTTTTTTTAAATTAATTGTGTTTGTCTGTGCCCTTTATAAAATATATCTCTCCTACCTAATCTTAAATAGGTACACACACGGCCTGGCCCAGCCCAACTTGACATGGGTCGGCCCAACAAGGTCTTTTTGTCAGATCTGGCCCTCAAAACAAATGAGTTTGACACCCCTGGGCTAGACATTTTGCCTGCTGCCACCTGCTGGGGCTGGGGCTTAGTGACAGAGCATCTGCTTGGCATGCAGAAGGTCCAAAGTTCAATCCCAGGCATCTCCAGTTAAAAGGACCAGGCAGGAGGTGATGTGAAAGACTTCTGCCTGAGACCCAGGAGGCCTATGGAGATGGACCATGGCTCAATGTTAGAGCATCTGTTTGGCATGCAGAAGGCCCAAGGTTCAATCCCCGTCATCTCCAGTTAAAAGGACCAGACAGTCAGCGATGTGAAAGACCTCAGCCTGATATCCTGGAGAGCTGCTGCCAGTTCGAGTAGACAATCATGACCTAGGGGGACTGAGGGTCTGATTCAGTAGAAGGCAGATTTGTGTGTTCATTGGAATGACTAACACTCGCTTTCCATGATGAGCCATTTCTGTATAGATTTGAAAGCTCCTTCTCACCCTATACATTTTAAGGATCTAGACAAGCTGGAACGGGTCCAGAGAAGAGCGACGCCAATGGTGAGGGGTCTGGAGACCAAGTCCTACGAGGAAAGGTTGAAGGAGCTGGGCATATTTAACCTGGAGAGGAGGTGGCTGAGAAGTGATAGGATCACCATCTTCAAGGACTTGAAGGGCTGTCATCTAGAGGAGTGTGTGGAATTGTTTTCTGTGGCCCCAGAAGGTAGGACCAGAACCAATGGGTTGAAATTAAATCAAAACAGTTTCCGGCTCAACATTAGGAAGAACTTCCTGACCATTAGAGCGGTTCCTCAGTGGAACAGGCTTCCTCCTTGGGAGGTGGTGGACTCTCCTTCCTTGGAGAGGTTTTTAAACAGAGGCTAGATGGCCATCTGACAGCAATGAAGATCCTGTGAATTTAGGGGGAGGTATTTGTGAGTTTCCTGTATTATGCAGGGGGTTGGACTAAATGACCCTGGAGGTCCCTTCCAACTCTTTGATTCCATACAGACCCACTCAGCAATTCTGCTCAGCCAGTGCAGAATCTTCTAATTTCTTTGTCAGCTGGAAATTATTTCAGAAAGGGAATGAAGGCAAGCCGCCACAAGTTCTTTAAAAAGTATTTTCCCCCTTAACCCTCTGCACAATCACGTTCACACTCCGCTCCATCTGTCACCATTGGAATGACAGCCCCACCAAGAGACTGACGGGCGGCGTTTGCCCCTAGCAGTGAAAGGGAGGTTAGAAGGAATGAGAAGTCAGCTTTCAGAACCAAACCTCAGCCAGTGAGAAAGAATACTTTCTGTCTGACAAAGCGGCATGACAGGTGTTCAGCCAGTTCCTTTTGACGGGGTCTGGGGTTTACTAACCAAGCTAAGAGAAACAGGTTTGCCCATTTGTCAAGGGATGCATGTGTCCAGGGGCCGTTTTGTAGAAAAAGAGGTGCTGGAGCTCACGAGTGTAACTGATTTGCATCTGCCACAAACCCATCAGAAGGCATACTAAGTAATATCAGCTGAGCATCTACCTTGAAATGCATCTTGAATTATAATTGCCGTAATAAAGCCTTACTCCCATCATACTTTTAAAATTACTTTCTCCTATGTGACCCCAGTGGCGTGATGAAGATTTCTACCCACCTGTGTTATATGTTATATGTTTTGGTTATTATGCCATCTTTTGTGGGGGGAAATACTAGAAAGATTACAAGAGTTTACAAGCTTATGCATGGGATGGAGAAAGTAGAGAAAGAAGTCCTTTTCTCCCTTTCTCACAATACAAGAACTCGTGGGCATTTGATGCAATTGCTGAGCAGTCAGGCTAAAACAGAGGTACTGCTTCACCCAAAGGGTGATTAACATGTGGAATTCACTGCCACAGGAGGTGGTGGCGGCTACAAGCATAGCCAGCTTTAAGAGGGGATTGGATAAAAATATGGAGCAGAGGTCCATCAGTGGCTATTAGCCACAGTATATATGTGTGTGTGTATATATATGTATATGTATGTATGTTTGTGTGTGTGTGTATATATATATATATACACACACACACACATACATACACACACACACACACACACAAACATATATTGCAGCTGCCCTTTCTAGGATAACTCCTGCAAGAGCTATGGCTGACCCAAGGCCATTCCAGCAGCTGCAAGTGGAGCAGTGGGGAATCCAACCCAGTTCTCCCAGATAAGAGAACTTTGGCTGACCCAAGGCCATTCCAGCAGCTGCAAGTGGAAGAGTGGGGAATCAAACCCGGTTCTCCCAGATAAGAGAGCTTTGGCTGACCCAAGGCCATTCCAGCAGGTGCAAGTGGAGGAGCAGGGAATCAAACCCGGTTCTCCCAGATAAGAGAGCTATGGCTGACTCAAGGCCATTCCAGCAGCTGCAAGTGGAGGAGTGGGGAATCAAACCCGGTTCTCCTGGATAAGAGAGCTATGGCTGACCCAAGGCCATTCCAGCAGCTGCAAGTGGGGAATCAAACCCGGTTCTCCCAGATAAGAGAGCTTTGGCTGACCCAAGGCCATTCCAGCAGGTGCAAGTGGAGGAGTGGGGAATCAAACCCAGTTCTCCAAGATAAGAGAGCTATGGCTGACTCAAGGCCATTCCAGCAGCTGCAAGTGGAGGAGTGGGGAATCAAACCCGGTTCTCCTGGATAAAAGTCCATGCACTTAACCACTACACCAAACTGGCTCATTTGAGAATGTCTGGAATCTGGATTTTGGAGACCAGCAAAGCAATTTATCTGAAGGAAGAAAAGGGCGAAAGACCTGAGTTATTCTCTTCATCTCCCATCCAGGGTTTCCCAACTAACTAGATCATAGAATCATAACATCATAGAGGCGTCCATAAAGGCCATCTAGTCCACCCCCTACCCAGCCCGCATAACAAATGAGTTTGACACCCTTGGTCTAGATTCTGCTTGCCCTTCAGTTTGCTCCCAATATGCAACTGAATAATTGACAGCTGATATTAAAACAAGGCAGAGTTTGCCCTCCTGAGCTATGCTTGCTAATCCCCAGGTGGGGCAGGGAACCAAATATACACCTCCGTGAAAAACCAGCCTAAAAAAAAAAAAGTCACAAATGATACAAATGTTTATAACTATAGCAACCAAATTAGGGTTTGTAGAATCTTTCGGGATCAAGTGCCGTGTTCTACTGGAGAAAGTTTTCCTTCCAGACGTTTCGTTCTCGGCTGCGGAGATCGTCCTCAGTGGCGTTGCAGCCGGAGCAGGCGCTCAGACCTTCTTGGCTGCTGTGCATTGAGTGAGGCCAGGGCTGCTGGAGAGCTGCTATTTCTAGGCTGGAGGGTGTGTGGAGGGGGTGTGTGCAGCTCTCCAGCAGCCCTGGCCTCACTCAATGTACAGCAGCCAAGAAGGTCTGAGCGCCTGCTCCG
The DNA here is from genome assembly GCF_032191835.1 of Heteronotia binoei. Taxonomy (NCBI): domain Eukaryota; kingdom Metazoa; phylum Chordata; class Lepidosauria; order Squamata; family Gekkonidae; genus Heteronotia; species Heteronotia binoei. The sequence continues at coordinate 7,554,188 of NC_083229.1, forward strand.
GCTGCAACGCCACTGAGGATGTTCTCCGCAGCTGAGAACGAAACGTCTGGAAGGAAAACTTTCTCCAGTAGAACACGGCACTTGATCCCAAAAGATTCTACAAACCCTAATGATGTTACCACCTGTGAAAACCTGAAATCTTTGATATAGCAACCAAACATATAAAGTGAAATTAATCATGAGATAGACAAAGACCACGTTTGCACTCAAGTCCCTTTATAGCCAAATTAACGCCAAGAAGATGAGAAGAGTAATCCAAGTTGTGGCAACGCTCCAGAACTTCTTCACGAATTGTAAAGATGAAAGAATCCAGTGCAGCGGGGCGCCAGGAAGGCAACAGGGCCGTCCTTGATCCCCTGTTTCACAAAGAAGCTTCTACAAGCTTTGGAAAAACCATCATACGTTTTACAATAGAGCAGAGCTTCAAAGAAGCTTGTTTGTGAAACAGGGGATCAAGTACGGTCCTGTTGCGTTTCTTGTGTCCTGCTGCACTGGATTCTTTCATCTTTAAAACTCATGAAGACATCCTGGAGCGTTGGACTCCCTAGAAGAATGTACCTTTGCCACGACTTGGACTACTCTTCTCATCTTCTTGGCGTTAATTCACCTATAAAGCGACTTGAGTGTGAACGTGCTCTTTGTCTGTCTCATGATTAATTTCACTTTATGTGTTTGGCTGCTATAGTTATAAACATTTGTATCATTTGTGATATTTTTTTGAGGCTGGTTTTTCGTGGAGGTGTATACCTGGTTCCCTGCTCCAATTTTCCGCGAGTCTCCGTTGGTTGCTTAATCCCCAGGTGGGGGCAGGGGATCTTTCCCCCGCTTCAGGGTCATCAGAAAGCCAGGGGGGAAGGGAAAAAATGTCTGCTGGGCACTCCGTTATTCCCTATGGAGACTGATTCCCATAAGGTATAATATGGAGAATTGATCTGCAGGTATCTGGGGCTCTGGGTGGGGCTCTTTTTTGGGGTAGAGGCACCAAATTTTCAGTATAGTATCTAGTGCCTCTCTTCAAAATACCCCCCAAGTTTCAAAAAGATTGGACCAGGGGGTCCAATTCGATGAGCCCCAAAAGAAGGTGCCCCTATCCTTCATCATTTCCAATGGAGGGAAGGCATTTAAAAGGTGTGCGGTCCCTTTCAATGTGATGGCCAGAACTCCCTTTGGAGCTCAGTTGTGCTTGTCACACCCTTGCTCTTGGCTCCACCCTCAAAGTCTCCTGGATCCACCCCCAGAGTCTCCTGGCTCCACCATCAATGTCTCCTGGCTCCACCCCCAAAGTCTCCTGGCTCCACCCCCAAAGCCTCCTGGTTCCACCCCCAGAGTCTCCTGGCTCCACCCCCAGTCTCCTGGTCCCACCCCCAGAGTCTCCTGGCTCCGCCCCGATGTCTCCTGGCTCCACCCCCAAAGACTCCTGGCTCCACCCCCAAAGTCCCCAGATATTTCTTGAATTGGACCTGGCACCCCTGTCCTGAGCATGCCCCAAAACCCTCTACCCATTCTCTCTGCCACCCTCAAAGCGCTGCAGATTTCCCCATGGGAAAGGCCGCTTTGACATCTTAATCGCATCAATTTCCAAAAAGGGAGTTGGACCTTGCCGACAAGGTTGTCGAGTTCGATTGGCCATGGCGGGAGACGAGGAGCTGATGGGGAACCATTTGACGGAGCCGGAAGGGGGTCCATTTGTGCCGGGTTATTTGTCTCCTGTCAGCAAGTCCCAGCTGTGTGGGATCGATACTGGTTCCTGTTTCTCCATCCTCTTAAGTAACGCTCTCCCGGGGGAGCCCAAAGATGAACTCTCGTGTGTTCTAGACCTCGGGCACACTTTCTAGGCAGGAGGTTATTCATTCATTCATTTCTTTGTGTATCGCAGAGGTCACCCACGGCTACCTGCAGCGCAAGATTGTACAGCTTCTGTCTCCCTCCCCCAGCCAAAAGCACAGACCACAAGTTTGCCAGGCTTGGAGGAAGGTATGTGTTAAATAGAGCCCCATGGCACAGAGTGGTAAAGCTGCAGTACTGCAGTCGGAACCCTCTGCTCACGACCTGATCCCTGTGGAAGCTGGTTCAGGTAGCCGGCTCCAGGTTGACTCAGCCTTCCGAGGTTGGTAAAATGAGCACCCAGCTTGCTGGGGGTGGGGGGGGGGAATGGAGATGACTGGGGAAGGAAAGGGCAAACCACCCCATAAAAAGTTTGCCGTGAAAACGTTGCGAAAGCAACATCACCCCAGAGTCGGAAACGACTGGTGCTTGCACAGGGGACCTTTCCTTTTGAAGAGCCCCGTGGCACAGAGTGGTGAAGCTGCAATACTGCAGTCAGAGCCCTTTGCTCACGACCTGAGTTCAATCCCAGCAGAAGCTGGTTCAGGTAGCTGGCTCCAGCTTGACTCAGCCTTCCATCCTTCTGAGGTCAATAAAATGAGCACCCAGCTTGCTGGGGGGAAAGTGCAGATGACTGGGGAAGGCAATGGCAAACCACCCCATCAAAAGTCTGCTGTGAAAATGTTGTGAAAGCAATGTCACCGCAGAGTCGGAAACGACTGGTGCTTGCACAGGGGACCTTTCCTTTTGAAGAGTCCCATGGCGCAGAGTGGTAAAGCTGCCGTACTGCAGTCGGAGCCCTCTGCTCACGACCTGAGTTCGATCCCAGCGGAAGCTGGGTTCAAGTAGCCGGCTCCAGGTTGACTCAGCCTTCCATTCTTCCATGGTTGGTAAAATGAGTTCCCAGCTTACTGGGGGGGGGGGGAGTGCAGATGACAGGGGAAGGCAATGGCAAACCACCTCGTAAAAAGTCTGCCGTGAAAATGTTGTGAAAGCAATGTCACCCCAGAGTTGGAAACGATTGGTGCTTGCACAGGGGACTACCTTTACCTTTATATGTTAAATACTGAGTTCGATCCATTTGGAATTCATGCAGAACATGCTTTATCGTAACTACATACTAAAAGACAACATTGCGGGGCCGAGATCCCACTTATATTCATGCAAGAAAAAACACCCCCCCACCAAAGTCCCATACCAAATCACGGCGGTCAAGTTTCGCACCAAGACCACTCATTGGTTGCTGTTCAGCGTTCAAATCAATCGAATGCCCACAAAAGCTACTGCAAAGCAGAGAGCCAGTTTGGTGTAGTGGCTAAGTGTGCGGACTCTTATCTGGGAGAACTGGGTTTGAATCCCAACTCCTCCACTTGCAGCTGCTGGAATGGCCTTGGGTCAGCCATAGCTCTGGCAGAGGTTGTCCTTGAAAGGGCAGCTGCTGTGAGAGCCCTCTCAGCCCCACCCACCTCACAGGATGTTTGTTGTGGGGGAAGGAGATAAAGGAGGGAGAAGGGCGGGGTATAAATCTGCAGTCTTCTTCTTCTTCTCTCCCTATCATCCATCCATCCATCCATCCATCCATCCATCCATCCATCCATCCATCCATCCATCCATCCATCCATCTATCTATCTATCTAGTTTGGTGTAGTGGTGAAGTGTGCAGACTCTTATCTGGGAGAACCAGGTCCCCACTTCTCCACTTGCAGCTGCTGGAATGGCCTTGGTTCAGCCAGAGCTCTCTTATCTGGGAGAACCGGGTTTGATTCCCCACTCCTCCACTTGCAGCTGCTGGAATGGCCTTGGTTCAGCCAGAGCTCTCTTATCTGGGAGAACCGGGTTTGATTCCCCACTCCTCCACTTGCAGCTGCTGGAATGGCCTTGGGTCAGCCAGAGCTATCTGGGTGAACCGGGTTTGATTCCCCACTCCTCCACTTGCAGCTGCTGGAATGGCCTTGGGTCAGCCAGAGCTCTCTTATCTGGGAGAACCGGGTTTGATTCCCCACTCCTCCACTTGCAGCTGCTGGAATGGCCTTGGGTCAGCCAGAGCTCTCTTATCTGGGAGAACCGGGTTTGATTCCCCACTCCTCCACTTGCAGCTGCTGGAATGGCCTTGGGTCAGCCAGAGCTCTCTTATCTGGGAGAACCGGGTTTGATTCCCCACTCCTCCACTTGCAGCTGCTGGAATGGCGTTGGGTCAGCCAGAGCTCTCTTATCTGGGAGAACCGGGTTTGATTCCCCACTCCTCCACTTGCAGCTGCTGGAATGGCCTGGGGTCAGCCAGAGCTCTGACAGAGGTTGTCCTTGAAGGGGCAGCTTCTAAGAGAGCCCTCTCAGCCCCACCCACCTCACAGGGTGTATGTTGTGGGGGAGGGAGCTAAAGGAGATTGTGAGCCGCTTGGAGTCTCTGATTCAGAGAGAAGGGTGGGGAATAATTCTGCAGTCTTCTTAAATTCCCTGCAGTAAACTCAGGGTAGCCAACTCGGTACATAACAGTATGATACACGAAGCACTGCTGGCTGAGCAGAGAAACATCTGGGGAAAGCAACTGGGTTTCTGGCAGGGTTTTTTTCTGGCAGGAAAAACCGAGCAGGAACTCATTTGCATATTTGACCACGCCCACTGATGTCGCCATTGTTCCACACAGGGCTTTTTGTAGAAAAAAGCCCAGCAGGAACTCATCTGAACATCAGGCCGCACTCCCTGGCACCAAGCCAGCCAGAAATGCATTCTTGAGCATTCCTGCTAAAAAAAAAAGGTCCTGGTTTCTGGCAATCCCGAGAGCAGGGGTGGCCAACGGTAGCTCTCCAGATGTTTTTTTGCCTACAACTCCCATCAGCCCCAGCCAGCATGGCCAATGGCTGGGACTGATGGGAGTTGTAGGCAAAAACAACTGGAGAGCTATTGCAGCTTGGGAGCCACATGTGGCTCTTTTAGACATATCGTGCGGTTCCTGGAGGTTGAGGAGAGCCAGATTGGTGTAGTGGTGAAGTGTGCAGACTCTTATCTGGGAAAACCGGGTCTGATTCCCCACTCCTCCACTTGCAGCTGCTGGAATGGCCTTGGGTTAACCATAGCTCTCGCAGAGCTGTCCTTGAAAGGGCAACTTCTGGGAGAGCTCCCTCAGCCGCACCTACCTCACAGGGTGTCTCTTGTGGGAGAAGAAGATAAAGGCGGTTGTAAGCCTCTCTGAGACTCTGATTTGGAGAGAAGGGTGGAGGTATAAATCTGCAGTCTTCTTCTTCTTCCTCCATTTGCCGCTGCTGGAATGGCCTTGGGTTAACCATAGCTCTCGCAGAGCTGTCCTTGAAAGGGCAACTTCTGGGAGAGCTCCCTCAGCCACATCTACCTCACAGGGTGTCTCTTGTGGGAGAAGATAAAGGAAGTCGTAAGCCACTCTGAGGCTCAGAGAGAAGTGCGGGTTATAAATCTATGGCCCTTCTTTTTAGTATTATTGCAGACTCACTCTCAAGTAAGCATGCTTAGCATTGGGACCTCAGTCAGCCTCTGAGCCCAGACTAGGCTTCCCCCCCCCCCTTGCCCTGGTGGAGGACCCCCCGATTTGCAGCCTTCTCCCCCGCTCTCAAAAAATCTGGAAGCGGGGGTGGGGGGGGGAGAGAGAACATACGTGTAGGCATCAGGTTGTTGTAGAGCTTCTGATCCGTTTGTAAAATGTGTGCCCCTTTAAGGGTGCGCAGGAAACAGGAAACAGGAAGGGCTTCATGGGAAAGGGTCAGTAAGTTTCCATGGAGAACGGCCCCTCCCTTTCTTTTGCTTTTGTTTTCACAGCAAGGAAAGTTCTGCAGGAACAAGACCCAGTAAGTATTTGTGCGTGAGAGAGGGAGGGGGCAGGGGATTCCCGGGTTTGGAGGCCCTCCCCCCGCTTTAGAAAGCGTGGGGGGGAAGGAAATGTCTACTGGGCACTCTATTATTCCCTATGGAGAACAATTCCCATAGGGAATAATGGGGAATTGATCCACAGGTATTGGGGGCGCTGGGGGGGGCTATGTTTTGAGGTAGAGGCACCAGATTTTTAGTATAGCATCTAGTGCCTCTCCCCAAAATATCCCCCAAGTTTCAAAACAATTGGACCAGAGGGTCCAATTCTATGAGCCCCAAAAGACGGTGCCCCTATCCTTAATTATTTCCTATGGAAGAAAGGCATTTAAAAAAGGCATGCTGTCCCTTTAAATGTGATGGCCAGAACTCCCTTGGAGTTCAATTATGCTTGTCACATCCTTGTTCCTGGCTCCACCCCCAATGTCTCCTGGCTCCGCCCCCAAAGTCCCCAGATTTTTTTTTTAATTGGACTTGGCAACCCTAGCCCAGACCCATAGGTAGGCAAATATTTCAGCCGTATGTGAAGCAGGGAAGGAGGGGGACCTGCACCACAGAGGTCAGCCAGAGAGCTAGAGTGCAGAAAGAGAGCACAGGAGCCGAGGGAGCCGCAGTAAGGAGGGACGGAATTAAAGAGGGCAATGCAGGGTTCCCCCTTAGTTTCATAGCTCTTGTAGGAGCTGCATTTACTAACTTCAGTATCAAGGCAAAGTGAGATGCGTAACGATGCAAACAGTGGTCAGTGATTTATATGGTACATGTGTCTTTCTTTCTCCCACTAGTGAAAAAAAAAAAATCACTAACCTTTCCCTGTGCTGGTCTTATGGGGACCATTATTCCCAGTTTTTTTTTTTTAAAGTCTCCTTCTAGCACGGTTGTGCTGTAAAATGCATACATATGCATTTCGTCTTTTGTGCAAAAAAAGTATCAGGAGTTTTCACAAAGCCAGTTTGGTGTCGTGGCTAAGTGTGCGGATCCTTATCTGGGAGAACCGGGTTTGATTCCCCACTCCTCCACTTGTAGCTGCTGGAGCGGCCTTGGGTCAGCCACAGCTTCCATGGGAGGTGTCCTTGAAAGGGCAGCTGCTGTAAGAGCTCTCTTAGCCCCACCTGCCTCACAGGTGTGGGGGGAAGGGAAGGTAATGGAGATTGTGACCACTCTGAGATTCAGAGTATAGGGTGGGATGTAACTCCAATATCTTCTTCATCTTCTATAAAGACATGAATGCAATATTTCTTCATATCTTGCAGCTCTCAAACAGCTGACGTTGATGCTCTGTGGCTCTTACATTAAGCAGGTTTGTCCACCTCTGCCCTAGAGCTACCTGCCATCTCTTCCAGGTCTTCCCCTATAAGTGATGTAATCACTTTTTAAAAAAAAGTTCCAAGCAGTAGCAGGCAATGGAAGCTTGCAGCGGGGAATGCCCCACTCCCTCTGGGGCTCACCAGCCCTAGCAGACAGCCCTCCACTTCTGGAAGCCTGCCATGGGCATGCCACTCGATCTGCTAGCGTTGCAATCCCAAGCGTGCCAAAAAAAGGGAAGCCTCTCAAGCCCTAGGTGGGCCACCGTGTAGGACATCAGTTGTCCTGGGCCGCAGACAGACGGAGGCACTCTCCCAAGTCTTTGGAGCCAAGATTCCAATCCAGAAACCAATTACCGGAATGATGGACAGCTGAGTCTAGAGGGTCATCCAAGAGGCAAGGTCTCACAGTGCAAAGCCGTTCAACAAGAAGGTGAAGGCAGGTCCAGGAATCAGAGTCCGGAGCCAACCAAAAGGTCAGCGGCTGCACAGATACATTGCCTTGTTGCTTCCATCTCAAACAGACTTCGTTGGCTGGTTTTTAGAGCCATGCGGCTGAGGGTCCAATTTGCAGCCAACTGCTTGGACGTAATTTTGCAGCGACTCCAACAGCTGGCCTCAAACCAGGAGGTGAGGACTTCATCATCTCGCTTGCTGTTCCTCTTGGAGCCTCTGTCTACGGTGCTCAAAGGCCGCAGTGATACTGGAGGGTTGGGAATAGTTAACCGAGTGGCACCTGTTGACTCAGGGCTGGAGACTGTGGGTGGCTCTGCAGCAGCTGTTGGTTGTCACTCCTAGTCAGCCGACAGTTCTTCTTCGTGCTCAGGGCCAGCCCTAGGCTGTCTAGCACCCTAGGCAAGGCTCACTTCTGTTCCCCTCCACACACACTGATAACGTCACCAAGTCACATGAGGGTGCCCCGTTTGGCACCCCCAGAAGGCCTGCGCCCTAGGCAATCACCTCGTTTGCATAGTGGCAGAGCCAGCCCTGTTCCTAGTTTCTGACAGCTCAGAAATGGTTACAGGTGGCTCCTCTTCTCCAGTTCGGTGTAGTGGTTAAGTGTGCGGACTCTTATCTGGGAGACCCGGGTTTGATTCCCCACTCCTCCACTTGCACCTGCTGGAATGGCCTTGGGTCAGCCATAGCTCTGGCAGAGGTTGTCTTTGAAAATGGCAGCTGCTGTGAGAGCCCTCTCCAGCCCCACCCACCTCACAGGGTGTCTGTTGTGAGGGGAGAAGATATGGGAGATTGTAAGCCGCTCTGAGACTCCGGCCTTGAAAGGGCAGCTTCTGGGAGAGCTCCCTCAGCCCCACCTACCTCACAGGGTGACTGCTGTGGGGGAGGAAAGTAAAGGAGATCGTGAGCCGCTCTGAGACTCGGATTCAGAGAGAAGGGCGGGGTATAAATCTGCAATTCTTCTTCTTCTATTTGGGAGGGAAAACTCTATGGTCCAATAGGCGCCGTAGACTTTTCCCCTCCCAAATGGCTAGAGCATCTGGAAAAACCACAGAGTTTTCCTGGAAATGCCTGGAGCGGCGACGAGCCGTGATGATGCCACTTCCAGGTGATGTCATTGCGTCATGCAAATGCAAAAGTCCCCCACTGGAGAACGTAGGAGACTTGGCAACCCTAGAAAGTTCCCAGGCTAGGAAGAAAGGGGTTCCATCCACCATGACATGCTTTCTCTATGAATTAACAGTGAGATCAAATTCATTTTAGGAGCCAATCATGAAGTGTTAGAATACCATCCCAGGACAGTGGGACTTTCGGAAGCCTGGGATCTCAAAGGTCACACTTCTTCAAGCAGACCCTAAAGAGCAGAAAAGGCTACTTTGATTCATTTATTTTCCTCAGAGAAGAACCTCTCTCTGTCTTGCTAGCTCTCTGTCTGGTGCCTGCGACTTGCCGATGATATTCTCAGTTTGCAGTCAAAGAGCCATTTAAATGCAAATGTTGACTTTTCGCCTATCACTGAGGGGGGCGGGGAACCCACCAAGTTCCTAATGGCATGTCAAACAATTGTTTTATTGCTATTATTATTTTAGATTCTGATGGCCTCCAAGCAGGGCCCTTTTTGTAGCAGGAACTGCGCTGCATATGAGGCCACACACCCCTGGTGGAGCCAATCCTCCAAGACCTTACAAGGCTCTTTGTACAGGGCCTACTGTAAGCTCCAGGAGGATTGGCTGCATCAGAGGGGTGGCCTAATACACAAAGGAGTTCCTGCTACAAAAAAGAGCCCAGCCGCCAATAAATTGGCTTTGAGGTTTTCTCAAAATCTCACCCTGAATCATAACTTAGTAGGGTTGTCAATCCGCAGGGGGGACCTAATGAATAAGAACCACTCTGTGAAAAATATTACAAAATGTAATTCATACAAGGAAAAAAGTGCATTTCAGCAACCTCATCATTTTACATACCGCATGTGCATACGTATGCACATATATATACAACAGTGTGCAAATAGTCCAAATCATTAACCAGTCCAAATCCCCAGGTGGGGGCAGGGGATCTCCCGGTTTGGAGGCCCTCCCCCCACTTCAGGATCATCAGAAAGCGGGGGAGGGGGAGAGAAATGTCTGCTGGGCACTCATTATTCCCTATGGAGTCCGATTCCCCATAGCATAGCGAATAATGGAGAATTAGTCAGTGGGTATCTGGGGCTCTCAGGGGCCTGTTTTTTTTTATGTAGGGGCACCAAATTTGCAGCAAAGCATCCAACACCTCTCCTCAAAAGACCCTCCAAGTTTCAAAAAGACTGGACCAAAAGAAGGTGCCCCTATCCTTCATTATTTCCAATGGAGGGAAGGCATTTAAAAGGTGTGCGGTCCCTTTAAATGTGACGGCCAGAACTCCCTTTGGAGTTCAATTATGCTTGTCCCAACTTTGCTCCTGGCTCCACCCCCAGACATAAGAACATAAGGGGTGGAATTCTAGCAGGAACTCCTTTGCATATTAGGCCACACACCCCTGATGTAGTCAATTCTCATGGAGCTTCCAGTAGGCCCTGCAGGAAGAGCCCTGTAAGCTCTAGGAGAATTGGCTACATCAAAGGTTTGAGGCCTAATATGCAAAGGAGTTCCTGCTACAACAGCAACAACAACCCTGAATTAGACACATCTATTGCTACTTTAGAATTGACTCCCTGATTGACCAGGAAGAGAACATATGCTTCTCTTTGTGACCAACTGCCAGAAACTGCCAATCCTGACAGATTTATCGTGCCTGTTGATATGCCTCAGGAATCCCCACTTCAATTTAGTTTCTTCTTTGTGCAAATCAAACACTCAAAGCCGACGTTGCCATGCTGTTTTCTGTCCCCCCCCCCCCTCGCCCGCCCATTGTTAAATATATGCATTTTCAATGCTGTGTGCATGCCAGCTGCATAGAAATAGCTTATAAGTGGCAAAAGGAAACACATGAATCAGAAACACCAGCATTGCAAATAGGCAGGGCAAAAAAGGTTCCCAAAGACACCACATGACAACGAGCAACAACAAAGAAGAACTGGGAAACAGAAGATTTGTATACTCTCACACTAGAAACAAAGAAGCTATATAGGACAGGTGTGGCCAAACTGTGGCTCAGGAGCCACATGTGGCTCTTTCACACACATTGTGTGGCTCTCAAAGCCCCCACTGTAGCATAAGCTGGCTTGCTGAAAGCATTTGTCTCTTAAATCACTTCTCCAAACTAAGCCAGCCAGGGGCTTGGAGAATGCATTTAAAGTTAAAGTTTCCTTCCTTCCTTCCTTCCTTCCTTCCTTCCTTCCTTCCTTCCTTCCTTCCTTCCTTCCTTCCTTCCTTCCTTCCTTCCTTCCTTCCTTCCCTCCCTCCCTCCCTCAAACATCTGACATTTATTCTGTGTGACTCTTGTGTTAAGCAAGTTTGGGGATCCAGGGGGTCCAATTCTATGAGCCCCGAAAGAAGGTGCCCCAATCCTTCATTATTTCCAATGGAGGAAAGGCATTTAAAGGATGTGTGGTCCCTTTAAACATGATGGTCAAAACTCCCTTTGGAGCTCAATTATGTTTGTCACGACCTTGCTCCTAGCTCCACCCCCAAAGTTTCCTGGCTCCACTCCCAAAGTCCCCAGATATTTCTTGAATTGGACTTGGCAACCCTATGATATCCTGAGAAAGCCATTTTCAGCTCCCCCAGCCCCCGATTTTGCAAAAAGACAGGGAAGGGAGGGAATCTGAATCAAAAGCATAACGAATTCACTACTGAGCTACTTTGGGAGTAAAAGCAGAATTCAGAAAGGCTCATGGAGTTTTAGAAAGCGTGGGGGGAAAGGAAGCTGAAATTGGTCGTTACACAAAATGAATGTAGAAGCTACAAGAAACTGGGAGGCAAGAGAGCTGAAGGTGCTAGGCAGCGTAGAACGTCACTTTGAAATGCGCACTAAGAGAGAATTAAAAGGCTAGTGTAGAAAGCGCCCATGTGGGAAGAAGGAAGCCAGGAAGAGGACTGGAAGCACATACTAGTGGCTTACCAGCCCTCCTGATCCTCCAGCAGAAACCTCTTTCATTCAGATATGGGCAGCCAATCACAAGCTCTGCCTTACAATGTCCCCACCCATTCTCTGAAAAGTTCAGAGGGAGCCAAGGAAAGTATTGGCAGGTGGTATAATGGTATAAAATGGTAAAATGAAGAATTGATCCACGGGCATCTGGGGCTCTGAGGGGGGCTGTTTTTTGAGGCAGATGCACCAAATTTCCAGCATCGCATCCAGTGCCTCTCCCCAAAATACCGTCCAAGTTTCAAAAGGATTGGACCATGGGGTACAATTCTATGAGCCCCAAAACAAGGTGCCCCTATCCTCCATTATTTCCTATGGAGGGGAGGCATTTAAAAGGAGCGTGGTCTCTTTAGATGCGATGGCCAGAACTCCTGGCTCCCCCCCCAAAGTTCCCAGGTATTTCTTGAATTGGACTTAGCAACCCTATTCCCTGTGGGCTTCTTTCCAATGCGGACTTCTTTCAGTATGGGCTTTTTCCCATGCGGGCATGTTTCCATGTGGGCTTTTTTCCTGTGAGCATTTACGCCTGTGGGTTTTTTCCCTTTGGGCTTTTTTTCCGGTTACCGTTGGATAACTCTGACTTAGACCTTTATGCCTGTTTGCACTGGTATCTAATTCTGCCGTCCTGCGCCTCGCATCGTTCATTGGTGGTCTTTCGCTGCCTCATTACTCCGCTTGCTATCCTGTCATCTGCTCTGAGTCTCAGCCAGAAAGGTGAGCTAACAAATAAAGGAAACAAATAAATAAAATGATTTGGATAAATTGTACAAATATGAATGCATTTGTTGATTCCGCCATGGTTTCCCTGCTTTTCCGGATTGCGTCCAGCCCGTTATCTTTTCCGCGTACTCCTGGGAATTGCACGCGCTGCAGCCGCTGAGACGTCCGCTGGCACTCTGTGACCTCAAAGTAATTCGTTTTAAAAAAAAAAAAAACCTGCGAGACTTTCACAGACAACAGACATGGAATTCCCCGCTTGTTCTGCAGGCAAAGGATTAGACGCCAAGACGACAAAACAAGCACAGAACTTCTTTGAATTCATGTTTTGTTTTCTTTTTCATTTAAAACGAAGAATAGCTCTCTTTATCAGGCAAGAAATAGAGAAGGAGATATAGGTGCCCATTGATTCTGCAATTGGAGGGGGGGGGGGGAATGCACGCCATTAAAATCGGGACAGCTAACATTTATCATGCCTTAGTTAAAGACATAAATTAGCCAATTGTAGGGCTGTCATTTGCCACTGACAAGAGCCCCGTGGCGCAGAGTGTTAAAGCTGCAGTGCTGCAATCCTAAGCTCTGCTCACGACCTGTGTTCGATCCCCGGCAGTAGCTGGGTTTTCAGGTAGCCGGCTTGAGGTTGACTCAGCCTTCCATCCTTCCGAGGTCGGTAAAAGGAGTCCCCAGCTTGCTGAGGGGGGGCGGGAAGTGTAGATGACTGGGGAAGGCAATGGCAATCCATTCCGTAAAAAAGTCTGTCATGAAAACATTGTGAAAGCAACGTCAACACAGTCGGAAACGACTGGAGCTTGCACAGGGGACCTTTCCCTTTTCCTTTTCCATTTGCAACGGAGGGCAGGGGATTCCACACTGCCAGAGGGCACTTTCCAGATGCTGCTCAGCTGGCCAGAGGTGGGTGGAATGGGGAGGGGGAATGTTGGCAGTATCCCAATGGACTGATGTCACTCCCCATGCGTTCAGAAGTTAACTTGGCACATTGCTGGGGACACACTGGGATTTAAAGAAGAAAAAGACCGTAGATTTATACCCTGCCCTCCCTCTCTGAATCAGAGTCTCAGAGTGGCATACAATCTCTTTTATCTTCTTCCTCCATGACAGATCCCCTGCAAGGCAGATGGGGCTGAGAGAGCTCTCCCAGAAGCTGCCCTTTCAGGGACAACTCCTGCGAGAGCTATGGCTGACCCAAGGCCATTCCAACATTTTGACATCAGCATTTGCATAGCTCAGGAGCTTCCGCCACTGCTTCTGGTTCTTTTCCCAGCCCATTTCAAATAGGCTTTCAACCCATTTTACAAAAACAAAAGTGGGGCTTATAGACATTCATTTTTTTGGGGGGGGGGGGGCGGAGGGTAGCAGGAGAGAATTGGTTTGCTTAGCCGACACAGCAATCAAATCTGCCTCTCGGCAACCCAATGCCTGCCAGATTTCTGCTCCCGGAGAAAGAAAAAAAAGAACTTGCACTAATTACCGACGTTTTGCAAGATGGAAGCTTTTCTCTTTGGACTGATCATTCATTTACAAAACTTTGAAGCTGCTGCTCCCTCCGTTGATGCTGTAAGTGCTCCAATTACAACAATTTAGAACTCCGCTGAGCAAAGCTGCAACCACCGTCCTTAAAAAAAGGAAGAGGTGGAACTCTCAGAAAGGTTCAGGAGCTGTGCTCCTGTGAGCTCCCACTGAATCAAACCCGGTTCTCCCAGATAAGAGAGCTCTGGCTGACCCAAGGCCATCCCAGCAGCTGCAAGTGGAGGAGTGGGGAATCAAACCCGGTTCTCCCAGATAAGGGAGCTCTGGCTGACCCAAGGCCATCCCAGCAGCTGCAAGTGGAGGAGTGGGGAATCAAACCCGGTTCTCCCAGATAAGGGAGCTCTGGCTGACCCAAGGCCATCCCAGCAGCTGCAATTGGAGGAGTGGGGAATCAAACCTTGTTCTCCCGGATAAGGGAGCTCTGGCTGACCCAAGGCCATTCCAGCAGCTGCAAGTGGAGGAGTGGGAAATCAAACCCGGTTCTCCCAGATAAGAGATCTCTGGCTGACCCAAGGCCATTCCAGCAGCTGCAAGTGGAGGAGTGGGGAATCAAACCCGGTTCTCCCAGATAAGAGAGCTCTGGCTGACCCAAAGGTGTGCTGTCCCTTTAAATGTGATGTCCAGAACTCCCTTGGAGTTCAATTATGCTTGTCACAGCCTTGATCTTGGCTCCACCCCCAAAGTCTCCTGGCTCCACCCCAAAGTTCCCAGATATTTCTTAAACTGGACTTGGCTACCCTATGTGCTGCCCCTTTAAATGTGAGGGTCAGAACTCCCTTTGGAGTTCAATTCTGCTTGTCACAACCTTGCCTCTGGCTCCGCCTCCAATGTTTCCTGGCTCCACCCCAAAGTCTCCTGGCTCCACTCCCAAAGTTCCCAGATATTTCTTAAATTGGACTTGGCTACCCTATGTGCAGCCCCTTTAAATGTGATGGCCAGAACTCCCTTTGGAGTTCAATTCTGCTTGTCACAACCTTGCCTCTGGCTCCGCCTCCAATGTTTCCTGGCTCCACCCCAAAGTCTCCTGGCTCCACTCCCAAAGTTCCCAGATATTTCTTAAATTGGACTTGGCTACCCTATGTGCAGCCCCTTTAAATGTGATGGCCAGAACTCCCTTTGGAGTTCAATTCTGCTTGTCACAACCTTGCCTCTGGCTCCGCCTCCAATGTTTCCTGGCTCCACCCCAAAGTCTCCTGGCTCCACCCCCCAAAGTCCCCAGATATTTCTCGAATAGGACCTGGCAGTGCTAGTTTCTCCAACATACGTCCAGAGTCCCCCTTCTGTGCCTTCCAGAAGTCTCAACCTTCACTCCAGCGCTGACATTTGCGAATCGTCCACATCTGCCGTCTCTGCTCCATCTGGCCTGTCACCTCGAGCTGCTGTCTCCAAATCGGCTTGAACGTTAATGGGATGTTTGCACTCCCTGACAGCTGAGAAATCGGAGTGATCAAGCGGCGGAGAGCAGTCGCCAGCCCCGGGGACCTGCAGGGACTCCGAGATTAAGTCCATCCCTCATTTCCTCCGTGCGCCGACCAGCCAAACGCGGTAGAGGCCAAAAGGGAAAAGAAAACCCTGCTGATCTCCAACCTCCCCCCACCCCCAGGAGCTGGATTCTGAGCAGCAGCTTTGGCTCAGTGGGCAGCCTGGCGCACCAGGCAGGAGTGGCAGAGACTCATGCCAATGGCAACAGGGCAAGAGGTGCCCGGCTTCTGTGGCACCAATTGGCGGTGGGCCGCCTCGAAACACTGCTGGGATCATCTGTGCACAGATGATGAAGTCGACAGGAGGCTCCTGTCTTGTACAAGCAAAGAGACAACTGGAACTGCCAACAGATGCATTTTATATATATACTGAATCAGATCCTCAGTCCATCAAAGTCAGTATTGCCTACTCAGACTGGCAGCGGCTCTCCAGGGTCTCAAGCTGAGGTCTTTCACTCCTATTTGCCCGGATCCTTTTTAGTTGGAGATGCCGGGGATTGAACCTGGGACCTTCTGCTTACCAAGCAGATGCTCTGCCACTGAGCCACTGCCCCTCCCCGTGAACATATGAAGCTGCCTTCTGAATCAGACCATGAATCAGACCCTGGGTCCACCAAAGTTAGTATTGTCTACTCAGACTGGCAGCAGCTCTCCAGGGTCTCAAGCTGAGGTCTTTCACGCCTATTTGCCTGGACCCTTTTTAGTTGGAGATGCCGGGGATTGAACCTGGGGCCTTCTGCTTCCCAAGCAGATGCTCTACCACTGAGCCACAGCCCCAGGGTCTCAAGCTGAGGTCTTTCACGCCTATTTGCCTCAACCCTTTTTAGTTGGAGATGTTGGGGATTGAACCTGGGACTTTCTGCATACCAAGCAGATGCTCTACCACTAAGCCACCACCCCTATATATAGAGAGATAGGATAGGATTCCCAGATTCCAAGTGGGGCCTGAAGGTCTCAAGGAATTACAACTGACCTCTGGGTGACATAGTTCTGTTCCCCTGGAGGAGGAGGAGGAGGAGGAGGAGGAGAAGAAGAGGGGGAGGAGGAAGGAAGGAGGAGGGGAGGAGGAGAAAGAAGAAGAAGAAAAAAAAGATTTATACCCTGCCCTTCTCTCTGAATCAGAGACTCAGAGTGGATCACAATCTCCTATATCTTCTCCCCCCCACAACAGACACCCTGTGAGGTGGGTGGGGCTGAGAGAGCTCTGACAGAAGCTGCCCTTTCAAGGACAACCTCTGCGAGAGCTGTGACTGACTTGAGACCATTCCAGCAGCTGCAAGTAGAGGAGTGGGGAATCAAACCCAGTTCTCCCAGAGAAGAGTCTGCACACTTCACCACTACACCAAACTGGAGAAGAAGAGGAGGGGAGGAGGAGGGAAAAGGAGAGGAGGAGAAAGAAAAGGAGAAGGAGAGGAGGAAGAGATTGGATTTTACCCCACCCCTCACTTGGAGTTTCAAGCGACTTACAATCTCCTTCCCCTCCTTTGAGAACTGCTCTTGCGAGAGCAGCTCTTAGAGAACAGTGACTGGCCCAAAGTCATCCAGCTGGCTGCATGTGGAGGAGTGGGGCATCAAACCCGGTTTTCCCAGATTAGAGTCTGCCTCTCTCGACCACTACACCAGACTTACTACACGTGCTGCTGCCAGTCGATGGTGGGCCCTCCTACAGTCATGGAAGCCTCAGTGGCTGCCCCCCAAATACCTGCCCCACATTCCAGTTCTAGCATCGACAACTAGCAATACTTCCCTGGAAAAATATCCATTTTGGGCATGAGGTGAAAGTGGTGCCCCTATCCCTCATTATTTCTAATGGAAGGAAGGCATTTAAAAGGTGTGCCGTCCCTTTAAATGTGATGGCCAGAACTCTCTTTGGAGTTCAGTTACGCTTGTCTCCTGGCTCCATCCCCAAAATCTCCTGGCTCCCCCCCCAAAGTCTCCTGGCTCCATCCCCAAAGTCTCCTGGCTCCATTCCCAATGTCTCCTGGCTCCACCCCCAAAGTCTCCTGGCTCCACTCCCAATGTCTCCTGGCTCCACCCCCAAAATCTCCTGGCTCCATCCCCAAAGTCTCCTGGCTCCACCTCCAAAGTCTCCTGGCTCCACCCCCATCTCCTGGCTCCACCCCAAAGTCTCCTGGCTCAATCCCAAAGTCTCCTGGCTCCACCCCCAAAGTCTCCTGGCTCCACCCCCAAACTCTCCTAGCTCCACCCCCAAAGTCCCCTGGCTCCATCCCCAAAGTCCCCAGATATTTCTTGAATTGGACTCGCCAACCCTAGAGCACAGCAACCCCATAAACTTCGGAAACAGGCCTAACTTTGTACTTCCCTCAATGAAGTTCGGCTTGCGCTCAGGTCAAAAAGCGAAACAGCAGAGCACAGATGGGACAGAAGGCCGGGAATTACCCTGAAGGAAACGGAGGCCTGGTTCAGCTTGAAAAGGCTGCGTCGAGAGCACCAAAGGTCCAGCGTCCCAGTTGTCTCTGGGAGACAGAGCATCATCTGCTCCAAAGAAAGCCAAACGTTCAAGCGCCGAGAAGGGGAGGGAGGGCAGAGAAAGGTCAAGTCCTTTCCCGCCAGGCTGGAAGCCGACAGACGGTCCGTCTGGCACCCAGGGTCACGGCTCTCTTTTGTTCTCCCCCTTGTTTGGGTCTATAAATACTGGACGCTGGCATGCCAAGGAGAGAGCAGGTGCCCGAGGCAGAGGCCAAGGCCTCCCTTGGGCCCCGGAGATGGACGGGAAGGAGGCGGGAAGCTATCCAGGGACCTCTTCTAACCTTATCAGACGAGGAACGCAAAATCCACTTGGTCACTTCTGCGGTTTGCCACAAGCCTGCCTGCTCCGGCTTCGGGCTCCTGTGTCTCTTGGGTGAACTGTTACGCTTTCTGACAATGGCGGTGCAGTGGAACAGGACCCAAGCCGTTCCAGCATCACAGCCTTTGGCCTTTGAACAAAATAAATTCACCTCTGGGCCAATTTCTTCCTAAACAATGACAAACTTGGGGGTCTGAGGCCAACTGCATGTTATTCTTTATTATTATTATTATTTGCTACAACTGTTCTTTTTTCTTCTTATACATATTTGGTCTTCAGTTTTCATTCTTCAGAGGAAACTGGGTCCTAGGGACGTCAGGCTCTCAGTGGGACCGGGCGATGCCCTGGAATTACAGCTCAACCCCAGACTGTAAACCACAGTTGCTAAGAATTTATCAGAGCATATGGAGCAGAGGTCCATCAGTGGCTATTAGCCACAGTATGTGTGTGTGTAGATATATATATATATATGTGTGTGTGTGTGTGTGTGTATACACACACACACACATATATTGGCCACTGTGTGGCACACAGTGTTGGACTGGATGGGCCACTGGCCTGATCCAACACAGCTTCTCTTATGATATATATATATGTGTGTGTGTGTATGTGTGTGTGTGTATACACACACACACATATATTGGCCACTGTGTGGCACTGTGTTGGATTGGATGGGCCATTGGCCTGATCCAACATGGCTTCTCTTATGTTCTTATGTGACACAGAGTGTTGGACTGGAGGGGCCGCTGGCCTGAACCAACACGGCTTCTCTTATGTTCTTATGTGACACAAAGTGTTGGACTGGATCCAACAGGGCTTCTCTTATGTTGGACTGGAGGGGCCATTGGCCTGATCCAACATGGCTTCTCTTATGTTCTTATGTGACACAGAGTGTTGGACTGGAGGGGCCGCTGGCCTGATCCAACATGGCTTCTCTTCTGTGACACATTGTTGGACTGGAGGGGCCATTGGCCTGATCCAACAGGGCTTCTCTTATGTTCTTTACTTTTCTGTTCGGTTCTTGGGTTTTGGGGGCTTGTTTGGCAGACCCGTTTGCATCGTTCGCCTATATTTTTATATGAAATTTATATTGCTTATATATATATATATATATATATATATATATATACACACACACACACACACACACACACCGTGTACATCATTTGTACATGTGTTATAGTAAAATGAGTATAAATGCAGAATGCTGATTTATTGATGCACAAGCCACATCGGAAAAGGCATTCATTTTCTGGGAGGGGAATGGTGCGAGGCAGAAAGAGAAAGAATTACTGGTTCAATCTGCTCGAGGGAGTCACAAAACCGAAATGCAGATTCCTGGTTCAAAATAGCAGGGATGAGAACTCTGAAACCGTCCTGAATTCTAGGTTTGCCAGCTCCGATATGCCTGCCGGGGAAGGAACCCTGGCACTGCTCCAGGAATCTTCTGGTCCAGACGCAGCGTTTTCCGATGTGACTTGTGCATCAATAAATCAGCATTCTGCATTATACTCGTTTTACTATAACACATGCCCCTATACTTCATTATTTCTAATGTAGGGAAGGCATTTAAAAGGTGTGCGGTTCCTTTAAATGGGATGCCAAAACTCCCTTTGGAGTTCAATTGTGTTTGCCACAATGTTGCTTATGGCTCCATCCCCAAAGTCTCCAGGCTCCACCCCCAAACTCCCCAGATATTTCTTGAATTGGACTTAGAAATCCTAGGGGTGAGGGTGGGCAGAGGGGTGCCCAATTCGGCACCCCCCTTGCCAGCACCCTAGGCAACTGCCTATATTGTCTAGTGGGTGAGCCGGCTCAGATTATGAGCCACTCTGAGACTCTGAGTGAGGGGGCATGGTATAAATCCACAATCTCCTCTTCCTTCCTTCTGGTTTGCCGCACAAATAAAATAAAATAAGAAGATATTGCATTTATATCCCGCCCTCCACTCCGAAGAGTCTCAGAGCGGCTCACAATCTCCTTTCCCTTCCTCCCCCACACAACAGGCACCCTGTGAGGTAGATGAAGATATTGGATTTATATCCTCCCCTCCACTCCGAAGAGTCTCAGAGCGGCTCACAATCTCCTTTCCCTTCCTCCCCCACAACAGACCTCCTGTGAGGTAGATGAAGATATTGGATTTATATCCCGCCCTCCACTCCGAAGTGTCTCAGAGCGGCTCACAATCTCCTTTACCTTCCTCCCCCCCAACAGACACCCTGTGAGGTAGATGAAGATATTGGATTTATATCCCGCCCTCCACTCCGAAGAGTCTCAGAGCGGCTCACAATCTCCTTTCCCTTCCTCCCCCACAACAGACCCCCTGTGAAGTAGATGAAGATATTGGATTTATATCCCACCCTCCACTCCGAAGAGTCTCAGAGCGGCTCACAATCTCCTTTACCTTCCTCCCCCACAACAGACCCCCTGTGAGGTCGGTGGGGCTGAGAGGGCTCTCACAGGAGCTGCCCTTTCAAGGACAACCTCTGACCCAAGGCCATGCCAGCAGGTGCAAGTGGAGAACTGGGGAATCAAACCCCGTTCTCCCAGATAACAGTCCGTACACTTAACCACTACACCAAATTGGCTGTCCAAAATAAAAATCCCCCAGAAAAAATCCAAAGTAAATCACGATACTAGAAGCACAAAACTAACAGGTGAACCAATGAGAGCAGAACCCCCTATTTCACCAGAGTCCAACTGCAGGGAGTACACTGCCAGACATTTAATCTAGCCTCAAGTCTTTCGCTGTATCGACAGACTGCCTCTTTGGCTCTCCTGGTGACACAGAGAGAGAATTTGTGGTGTGAAAAAGGGGACGGAAAGAGAACCATCCCTCACTTTGGGTCCAGTTCGACTCCAAGCACCATATCTCAGTCCTGCACCCCTTCATCCTTTCCCCATTAACATTTCCCCATTAACATTATTGGATTGAAAGGGGCAGGCAATTAACACAATCAATCCGCAACCCAAACAAAAGGGATTCACAGTCCCTTCTCACACGAAGGGATCAGATACCAGAAAAGCCACAGTTCCACCTTTGTTTCCCACCCCCCCACCCCACCACAAAGGCATGTTCTTTCTGAGCGACAATTCTGCTTTCTAGCGAGGAGACAGATGGAGGTCTCCACCTACACTTGCTGAAGGAAAGGTCACACCACACATTTACATATCAAAGCCAAACGCAATCTCGATTCTTGCAAAAAAAAAGAGAGAGATCTGTTTCTCCTCAGATACAGCTGTTTCTATCTTCTCACCGGCGTTTAAACTGAGGTAGAAGAAAAAGAAGATATTGGATTTATATCCTGCCCTCCACTCCGAAGAGTCTCAGAGCAGCTCACAATCTCCTTTCCCTTCCTCCCCCACAACAGACACCCTGTGAGGTGGGTGGGGCTGGAGAGGGCTCTCCCAGCAGCTGCCCTTCCAAGGACAACCTCTGCCAGAGCTATGGCTGACCCAGGGCCATGCAAGTGGAGGAGTGGGGAATCAAACCCGGTTCTCCCAGATAAGAGTCCGCACACTTAACCACTACACCAAATTGTCTCTCCGTAGTGGGATGGGTCCCAGATTAGCCATAAGGGATGGGTCCCAGATTAGCAATCCAGCACTGCCTTTTTTGAAAAAGGTAAAGGTAGTCCCCTATGAAAGCACCAAATCATTACCGACCCATGGGGTGACATCATATCACAACGTTTTCTTGGTAGAGTTTTTGTTACGGGGTGGTATGTCATCGCCTTCCCCAGTGATATATGGAAAAGGAAAGGTCCCCTGTGCAAGCACCAGTCATTTCCAACTCTGGCGTGACATTGCTTTCACAACATTTTCATGGCAGACTTTTTATGGGGTGGTTTGCCATCGCTTTCCTGAGTCATCTACGCTTTCTCCCCAGCAAGCTGGGTACTCATTTTACTGACCTCGGAAGGATAGAAGACTGAGAGCGTTTTCACACTGACCTTAATCGGGAGCGACGTCCCTCTTCACCGCGCAGCGTCTGCGCGGATTTCGCACTAATTGCTCCGCAGAACCCGGAAGAGCCGCAAAGTCCCGCAGCTTTTTCGTCGCAAATGTAAACTGGTTTTTGGCGCGGTGAAGAGGGATGTCGCTCCCGATTAAGGTCAGTGCGAAAATGCCTTGAGTCAACCTGGAGCTGGCTACCTGAATGCAGTTTCTGCCGGGATCATACTCAGGTCGTGAGCAGAGCTTAGGACTGTAGTACCGCAGCTTTACCATTCTGCGCCACGGGGCTCTTCAAAGGTAATCCCCTGTGCGAGCACCAGTCGTTTCTGACTCTGGGGTGACGTTGCTCTCACGTTTTCACGGCAGACTTTTTACAGTGTGGTTTGCCATTGCCTTCCCCAGTCATCTACGCTTTCCCCCCCAGCAAGCTAGGTTCTCATTTTACCAACCTCGGAAGGATGGAAGGCTGAGTCAACCTCGAGCCAGCAACCTGGACCTGCTTCTGCCGGGATCCAACTCGGACTGCAGTACTGCAGCTTTACCACTCTGCATCACAGGGCTCTGCTTGTATCTCTGCTACTTAATCTTAAGCATGGCCCAGCCCAACAAGGTCTCATTTATGTCAGATCCATCCCCCACAACAGTTCGACACCCCTGACCCAACACACATTCACTTAACTTCAAGACCCATTTCAGTGGCAGACTAGCATATTCCAGCTAGGGTTGCCAAGTCCAATTCAAGAAATATCTGGGGACTTTGGGGGGGTGGAGCCAGGAGACTTTGGGGACGGAGCCAGGAGCAAGGGTGTGACAAGCACTATTGAACTCCAAAGGGAGTTCTGGCCATCACATTTAAAGGGGCTGCGCATAGGGTAGCCAAGCCCAATTCAAGAAATATCTGGGGACTTTGGGGGTGGAGCCAGGAGACTTTGGGGGCGGAGCCAGGAGCAAGGGTGTGACAAGCACTATTGAACTCCAAGGGAGTTCTGGCCATCACATTTAAAGGGGCTGCGCGTAGGGTAGCCAAGTCCAATTCAAGAAATATCTGGGAACTTTGGGGATGGAGCCAGGAGACTTTGGGAGTGGAGCCAGGAGCAAGGGTGTGACAAGCACTATTGAACTCCAAGGGAGTTCTGGCCATCACATTTAAAGGGGCTGCACATAGGGTAGCCAAGCCCAATTCAAGGAATATCTGGGGACTTTGGGGATGGAGCCAGGAGACTTTGGGAGCGGAGCCAGGAGCAAGGGTGTGACAAGCACTATTGAACTCCAAGGGAGTTCTGGCCATCACATTTAAAGGGGCTGCGCATAGGGTAGCCAAGTCCAATTCAAGAAATATCTGGGGACTTTGGGGGTGGAGCCAGAAGACTTTGGGGGCGGAGCCAGGAGCAAGGGTGTGACAAGCCTGATTGAACTCCAAGGGAGTTCTGGCCATCACATTTAAAGGGACTGCACATCTTTTAAATCCCTTCCCTCCATAG
The DNA here is from genome assembly GCF_032191835.1 of Heteronotia binoei. Classification (NCBI taxonomy): domain Eukaryota; kingdom Metazoa; phylum Chordata; class Lepidosauria; order Squamata; family Gekkonidae; genus Heteronotia; species Heteronotia binoei. The sequence continues at coordinate 7,577,661 of NC_083229.1, forward strand.
GAAATAAAGAAGGATAGGGGCACCTTCTTTTGGGGCTCATAGAATTGGACCGCCTGGTCCAATCTTTTTGAAACTCGGGGGGTATTTTGGAGAGAGGTACTAGATGCTATGCTGCAAATCTGGTGCCTCAACATAAAAAAAACCCAGCCCCCCCAGAGCCCCAGATACCCGCGGATCAATTCTCCATTATTTCCTATGAGAATAAGTCTCCATAGGGAATAATAGAGGTCCCTCCCTTTCCCCCACTTTCTCTCTCTCACTCACACACACGCTTAACCGTCTCTGGTGCAAGTGGGCAGCCGTGTTGGTCTGAAGCAGTAGAAGAAAGCAGGAGTCTCTGGTGCCTCCACAACGAGGTCTGCAAAGTACAGGGGCTACGCGGCTCTTTCACACACACACTCACTTGTCCGAAAGGAAAGCAAAACAAACAGAGGGGCTGCACTCTCAGGAGGTCTGCCCATGAAATACTTCCTGCTCCCATTTAAAGGCACACACACATTTTAAAACTGGACCTGTTTGCAGGTCCTGCCCAAGATCTAGAGGTACAGGGTGGCTTTGGGGGGAGGAGCTTCCCCCACCGGCCAGCTGACTGAGGGCGGGGGGAAGCCTGTAAAACCGAGGAATCCCCCGCTGGGACCTGGGGATTGGGAAGCCTAATTCCAGCACACAATTTGGGGATTATTGTTTTAGCTGCGTCACCCTACAGAGGTGTTAAGCATAGAACCCGGTCACGTCAGAGTATTAAAGAGAATTGTTTCAAGATGATGTGTAGGTGGTATATGACTCCTAAAAAGATGGCAAAGATGAGTTAGAAGATGTCAGATAGATGTTGGAAATGTAAAAAACATGAATGTTCGTTTTATCATATGTGGTGGACATGCGGAAAAGCGAAAAAAGTTTTGGCAAATGATACAACAAGAAATATCTAAGATTCTGGGATATGACTTTAAAAAAGTAGCCGAGACTTCCCTGTTGGGATTACAAATGGAAAAATTTCCAAAAGATTCTGGGATATGACTTTAAAAAAGTAGCCAAGACTTCCCTGTTGGGATTACAAATGGAAAAATTTCCAAAAGAAGATAGAACTTTAATTTGGCACTTGCTCTCAGCTGCTAGGACATTGTATGTGCAGTTGTGGAAGCAAGAAATAATACCAGAGAAATGGGACTGGATTTTGAAAGTTTTATTGTGGAGCGAGATGGATAAATTAACAAGGACACTAAGAGACTATGATATGGAAGTGTTTAAAAATGAGTGGAAGAAATTTAGAAGTTAGGTAGAGAAAGAATGGAATGTAAAAAGACATTGGACAATTTTTTAATAATAAGTATTAGGGAAAGTTAGAATATGCATTTAGATTTTGATAGTTAAGGGTACCTTTATAAGTTAACTTTAAGTATATAGCTTCGGCAGGAGTCTAGTAATGGCGGGAGGGGGGTATAGAAAATATCATATGGTATATTATGTTATCAATAAAATTGTTTAACAACAAGCATAGAACCCAGTCACGTTTCCAGCAATTTTGATTTTCTTACTGAAAATCCCATGTTTGCCTTTGGGCAACCAGCTAAGGAAAACACACAGAAATATCAAGTGTTCCTCTACTGTTTGTTCAAGTCAGGAATACTAATAAGAGCTGAGACAGAGCTGAGCGGGCAGGGGGGAGCCCAGCAGCTGAACAGTGTCTAGGACAAAAGGAGACCAGGACAGATTTTGCACTCACCTTACGCCGCTCTCACATTCATCTTATCCGCACGGCTTCTTTCCGATTTCCCACTATCTGCCCCGGGGCTGCAGCAAAGGCCAACATTTTCACGCAGCAAACAGAAACTGCTAAAAACCAGTTTCTTTTTGCTGCATGAAAATGCCAATGGTTGCTGCAGATCTGGGGCAGATAGTGGGAATTCAGAAGGAAGCCGCTCTGAGAAGACGAACGTGAGAGCGGCGTAAGGTGAGCGCAAAATCAGTCCAGTTTTTTGAAGGAGCCTCCCGACACACGGGAAACCTGAGGCAGCTGTTTCCATGGTTCCCTGATTTCTTGGTGTCACTCTCTGGTGTATGTGAAAATGAATGTAAGTAGACGGTGGCAACTCAATTCTAGTTCAGGCTGCCAGGCCTAGCTTCAGAAGCTCCAAGAATTCTGGGGGCAATACATGAGAAGTACTTCTGTTTTTGTTGTTGTTGTTATTCTACAGTTTACCATAGCAGCCCCGTGGCTCAGAGTGGTAAAGCTGCAGTACCACAGTCCAGGCTCTCTGCTCACAACCTGATAGTGGATAGATGAATGGATGTTCTGGAGCAGGGGTGGCCAAACTGTGGCTCTTTCACACATATTGTGAGGCTCTCAAAGCTCCCAACGGCCCGTCGGCCAGCTTGGAGAAGGCATTTCTCTCTTTAAATCACTTCTCCAAGCCAAGACAGCTGGTGGCTTGGAAAATGCATTTAAAGTTGCTTTCTTTCCACCTCCCTCCCCTCCTTCCTTCCTTCCTTCCTTCCTTCCTTCCTTCCTTCCTTCCTTCCTTCCTTCCTTCCTTCCTTCCTTCCTTCCTTCCTCCCTTCCCCCCTCCCTCCCTTCTCTCCCTTCCTTCCTTCCCTCCCCTTCCTCCCTCCCCCTTCTTTTCTTCCCTCCCTCCCTCCCTCCCTCCCTCCCTCCCTCCCTCCCTTCCTTCCTTCCTTCCTTCCTTCCTTCCTTCCTTCCTTCCTTCCTTCCTTCCTTCCTTCCCTCCCTCCCTCCCCTCCCCTTCCTTCCTCCCTTCCCCTCCCTCCCTCCTGACTTGCAGCTCTCAAACATCTGACATTCATGTCTTGCAGCTCACAGACATCTGATGTTTATTCTATTCCGTTCAGCCAGTTTGGCCACCCCTGCTCCAGAGGATGGGCTTTTGGACCTTTGATGACACCGAGATCCTGGAATCTCCAGAACCCATCTCTAAACCTTGAGGAGTTTCCCAACCTGGAGCTGACCACCGCCCTTCCCACCCCACTGGCAGCGGCCAGGGGAAGAACCTGGCAGCCTTTTTTCCGATCCATCTTAAAATATTTACAGAGGAAACATATTAGCTTCCCTCCTCCCTGCCCCCTCCCCTCCCTTCCCCCCCCCCCATTTTGAGAGCAAACACCAAATGTGTCCCGCCTTCGGCAGCCGCTTTATTGTCTAACACAGAGTTCATGCAATAAAGCCCGTTAATTAAAACATGAATATTTAAAATGGCTTTCGAGAGTAGCAGTCAGAGCCCACCAGAGGGGGAAAGCAGGCGGGGGGGGTGTCAAAAAGGAGGGGGAGAGGGAGAGAGACGGCAATAGATGGGGGAGGAGGCAGCAGGCAGCTTCGATTTGCCAGAAGATCATTCAATTATTTAATTGTGGATCGAGCGTGTGTCCCTTCCTCTCCCCCCCCCCATGGCACTAGATGTCCCATTTGGCAGAAGTAGAGAGGGCGGGGTAGAGGAGGAGAGGGGGAGATGGCGAGGAGGCAAGCATGCGGGGTTTTAATTAACATACTTTTTACGATGGCTAAATTATCATTTTCAACAGAGTGGCCCTTCGGCGCTGGATAGGGGATTCAAAAGCTGATGTAGGCAGATTACAGAACTGGGGTTTCATTATGACGAGTCAGCCCTCCCTCTAAAGAAGGACAGGACGTGTGGCCTTCTCCCAGTTTGGATCGTTACATCCCTGCAGGAGGTAAGTTAGAGCGGAAGGAGAAAGCAGCTTGCTGAGTGAGCTTGAAAGCCGGTCATGGATTCGAACCCAGGTCTCTCCAACCGAGGATTGTCCAGCTCCTGCTGTGGGTGGGAGATCCCCCAACCACAGCAGGCGCTCCCTACCACCATTCAGCTGGCCAGCAGGGAGGGAAATGAAGCCAAAATGGGGAGGGGACATCAGCAGCATCTCGATGTCCTGATGTCACTTCCTGTGTACTTGGAAGTGACATCAGCAAGTTGCTGGGGACACCGAGTACACTGAAATTTAGCAAACCTCTACAGATTACCAAAGGGTTTTGTTTATATGCCGGAGCATCTCCCGACATCATGTTGTCATCACTTCTAGTGTGCCAGGGAAATGATGTCAGTGCAGCATCAGCAAGGGGGCCACCACCCGGTAAGTCCTCCCAAGTGGTGGTGGAGACCCGGCAACCCTACTCCAATCCAAAGCCAACATTCTGCCCAAACTGCAAAGTTACAGCATGAACATATTGTGCAGTGGGTGATTGAGGGCAGGAAATGGCTTCTTTGGAGGGCGGACTCTATAGCAGGAGTGGCCAATGGTAGCTCTCCAGATGTTTTTTGCCTACAACTCCCATCAGCCCCAGCCAGCATGGCCAAGGGCTGGGGCTGATGGGAGTTGTAGGCAAAAACATCTGGAGAGCTACCATTGGCCACCCCTGCTCTATGGCATCGTACCCACTAAGGCCCAACCCTTCCCCAAACTCCGCCTTCACCAGGCCCCACCCTCAAAACTCCAGGAATTTCCCAACCTGGAGTTGGCAACTTCCTTCAAAATACATTCCAGGTTTCCCAGGCACATACACAAGCTACCAAAAAAAAAAATGAAATGATGTTTTAACAACACAGTGGAAGAAAGCACATTTCATGCCTTCAGCACTGGTACTTCAAGGATTTAAATATGCATTAAACTAGGCTTGCCAATCCCCAGGTCCCAGCGGGGGTTCTTCCGCTTTCCCAGGCTCCTTCCCACCCCCAGTTAGCTGACTGGCGGGGGAAGCCCCGCCCCCAGAGGACCATGTGTCTTTCCACCTCCAGAGGCTTCAGTCTCCAATTGAAAGGCTTCCTCTTGAGATGGGGTGTCTGTGTTACTTGGAAGAAGTTGGCAGCAACTCGTGAGTAGAGAGGCCAACCCCTCGCTTCAGAGTTGCCAGAAACGGGGGGGGGGGGAACGTCTGCTGAGCACTTCATTATTCCCTATGTGGAGACTGATTCTCATAGTGTATAATGGGGGATTGATCTGGAGGTTTCGGGGGCTATGGGGGAGCTGTGTTTCTGCAAGTCCAGGTAAATTACAAAAGGGCATGTATTGCCTTGCTGTTTGTCCCCCTAATTTACTTCTCAACGTCAGTCTATACATTATAAGCATCGTTCAAGTTTGCCATTAGAAAAAAAAGAATACATAAAGTGAAAATGGGTTAAGTATATGTAATGAGATAAACAGCCAATATCCCTTATTTGAGTATGTCGATATAAAACATTATTCTGACACACTATTATTAAAGAGAAATACATTGGACTGCTGTCGATGTATAGCTATACTCACCGAGAGTGCGTTTAGTATCTGTAACGAGATAAAAAAAAACCAATATCCCTGTTCAGTCCTGGGGAGGTGTTTGTTCCAAGTTTCATAATAATTTTGTAATTCAGCAATTTCTCTCTCCGTTCTGTTCTTGAAGTTCCTTTGCAGTAAAACAGCTACCTTGAGGTCACCCACTGAATGCTCTGGAAGGGTTAAAGTGTTCTCCCACAGGTTTCTCAGTTCTGGAATTCCAAATGTCAGACTAGCGCCCATTTATCCTTTGGCATCGGGTTTGTCCGGTTTGCCCTAAGTAGAGAACTGAAGGGCATTGTCGGCATTTAATGGCATATATCATGTTGGATGCTCTGTATTCTTGGTGCTTGGGGGAGGGGGCAACAGTGGGAGGGCTTCCGGTGTCCTGGCCCCACTAGTGGGCCTCCTTATGATTTAGAAATGATTTATACACACTAATTGGCGTGAGAGTATCAATTTGACTGGTGAGTTTTCCTGCAGTACTTTCATTATACACCGGTACCTGTGCCGTCGCTGTATTATCCTGGAGGGGATTCCCCCGCCCAAGAGGTACCCAACCCGCCGGCCCACATTGGGCAGGTGGGGAGAACCTCTCCGTACATCGTCGGTGTGATGACATCACCTGGAAGTGACGCCATTGCGATTGTGCGCAGCAGCCGCTCTAGGCATTTCCGGGAGAACTCCATGGTTTTCCCAGACGCTCTAGCAATTTGGGAGGGAAAAGTCTATGGTACAATAGGCACCATAGAGTTCTCCCCCTCCCAAATGGCTAGAACGTCCGGGAAAACCATAGAGTTTCCCCGGAAACGGCTAGGGCGGCTGTGTGCGGCATTGCAAGCGCGATGTCGCTTCTGGGTGATGTTGTCACATCGCGTGCTTCGTGCGCACGCAAAAGTCCCCCGCTCTGGGACGAAGGGTTTTGGCAACCCAAGGCCAATGGGACCCAACTTTATGCAACCCTAGCTAGCGTGTCATTGGGGCATTCAAACCAGCAGGGGGCTTGTGATTGGAGCAGGGTAGTAGGGATTTGGATTCTCCTGCCCATTGTTCCTAAGGCCTCCAGCTTGGTTCTTCTGGTTCCAATGAGTCAGGCAGGAACTCATATGGAACTGTGCAAATCACACACTTTTGTTCAGTGGTAGAGCATCTGCTTGGGAAGCAGAAGGTCCCAGGTTCAATCCCTGGCACTCCAAAAAAGGGTCCAGGCAAATAGGTGTGAAAAACCTCAGCTCGAGACCCTGGAGAGCCGCTGCCAGTCTGAGAAGACAATACTGACTTTGATGGACCAAAGGTCTGAGAGCCAGTTTGGTGTAGTGGTTAAGTGTGTGGACTCTTATCTGGGAGAACCGGGTTTGATTCCCCACTCCTCCACTTGCACCTGCTGGAATGGCCTTGGGTCAGCCATAGCCCTTGCAGAGGTTGTCCTTGAAAGGGCAGCTGCTGTAAGAGCTCTCTTAGCCCCACCCACCTCACAGGGTGTCTGTTGTGGGGGAGGAAGGTAAAGGAGATTGTGAGCCGCTCTGAGACTCTTCGGAGTGAAGGGCGGGATATAAATCCGATATCTTCTTCTTCTGATTCAGTATAAGGCAGCTTCATATGTTTTTGGGGGAGGGATGGTGGCTCAGTGTTCTAAATTGTAAATTTTGAAATTGTTGCTTTAGGGCTGTGTGATCTGAAGAGGGAGTATTCAGCTGCGGACCTCTTGAGCCACCCCCAAGAGGAAGGAGATGGACTTGGGGGGGGGGGGGTTGGTGGCAAGCTGTGAAAGAAGGAAAAGTGAATTGTTGAGACTTTGTTCTGTCGCTTTCCTAAGTTCTATGACGTTGCTCCACACGATGGTGTTAAGCAAAAAGCAAAAATGTTTTATTCTCTTTGAACTGTTGCAAGATCCCTTCCGTGTTCCGCACCACAGGACCCACATGCTGAGGTTACGCAAACAAACAGATAAAGGGATGCAGTTTTACTTTCATAGTCACACGTGACGTTTTATGTTCAGAGCCGGTTCCAGCATGGGGCACCACGCTGGCATCCTGACTGTGGGCGTTTCTGAAACTGGGATACAGCAGCTCGAGGCCGTACGCCCAGAGGTGGAGTGCTACTTTTCCATCACAAATTGATGAAAGTTTAGTCTGAGGAGGTTACGGGAGTTGAAGACGACGACAAGAAAGTCTCTGCGGGCTGCAGGGCTTCACAGACGGTGTCAATATTGGCAGCTCCGGCTTTGCTTTGAAAATCTGCCCACGGTGGGTCAAATACCTGGCAAGCGAGGCGAGGCTGAAGACTGCCATCTCGTTAGCTTCCAGTTGGCCAACAGGCAGAGGCCTGTGGGTTATTTTAATGACAGAAAACTCATCCCCCCCCCCACACATGCACCATGGACTCAAGCCCTTAATTCTCTCTCTCTCTTTGTTCATTCCCAGCATTCACTGGACTGTCTGTCTCTTGAAGCTGTCTGAGCTCTGGATTCAGAGCATTGACCTGCAGAATTGATCATAGCTGAGGCTTGGGAAAGTAGCCAAGAAACGGGGGGGGGGGGACAAGTTTAAAGAGAAGGCGCAGGTTTACTCCAGATAGCCCAGCCGCAGAAGAAAAGCAGTTTTGGAACTGAAGGCGTAAAGACCTAGGAGAAGCCATGTTGGATCAGGCCAATGGCCCATCCAGTCCAACATTCTGCGTCACATAAGAACATAAGAGAAGCTATGTTGGATCAGGCCAATGGCCCATCCAGCCCAACACTCTGTGTCACAGAAGAACATAAGAGAAGTCATGTTGGATCAGGGCAATGGCCCATCCAGCCCAACACTCTGTGTCACACATAAGAACATAAGAGAAGCTATGTTGGATCAGGCCAATGGCCCATCCAGCCCAACACTCTGTGTCACAGAAGAACATAAGAGAAGCTATGTTGGATCAGGCCAATGGCCCATCCAGCCCAACACTCTGGTCGTTTTCGCACTCACCTCCAGCCGGCGCGACCCCCCTCTTCACCGCGCAGGATCTGCGCGGATTTCGCACTAAATGCCGCAGAGCAGCCGGAAGAGCCGGAAACTCCTGGCGCAAAAGCCGCTCAAACGTAAACGGCCCAAAAGCAGTTTCCGTTTGCGCGGCTTTTGCGGCGGGAGTTTCCGGCTCTTCTGGCTGCTCCGCAGCATTTAGTGCGAAATCCGCGCAGATCCTGCGCGGTGAAGAGGGGGGTCGCGCCGGCTGGAGTTGAGTGCGAAAACGACCTCTGTGTCACACATAAGAACATAAGAGAAGCCATGTTGGATCAGGCCAATGGCCCATCCAGTCCAACACTCTGTGTCACTTAAGAACCTAAGAGAAGCCATGTTGGATCAGGCCAATGGCCCATCCAGTCCAACACTCTGTGTCACACAATGGCCAACAACCAGGGGCCATCAGGAGATCCGCCAGCAGGTCGTGAACTCCAGAAGCCCCCTCACTCTCACCTGCCAAGTACCAAGAAGACGGAGCATCAATGCCCCAGACTTAAGAGAAGCCACGTTGGATCAGGCTAATGACCCATCCAGTCCAACACTCTGTGTCACACAGTGGCCAAAACCTGGGTGCCACCAGGAGGTCCATCAGTGGGGCCAGAACTTCAGAAGCCATCTGACTGTTGCCTTCCAAGCACCAGGAATATAGAGCATCCTTGAATAAAGAGTGGGATAGAGTTAGTCTGAAATCACAGGGCAGCCCTGCAGACTAAAGCTCAGGCCCAATTTGCACCATAAAAAGGTAAAGGTGCAAGTATCACAAAGTTTTCACTGCAGACTTTTTACGGGGTGGTTTGCCGTTGCCTTCCCAAGTCATCTACACTTTCCCTTCAGCAAGCTGGGTCCTCATTGTACTGACCACAGAAGGATGGACGGCAGAGTCAACCCTCAGTTGGCTACCTGAACCCAGCTTCTGCCGGGATCGAACGCAGGTGATGAGCAGAGAGCTTGGACTGCAGGACTGCAGCTTTACCACTCTGCCTCCAAAGAAGCAAAGCCCACCGACTCTTGAGGAAGCCTGTTCCGCTGAGGAACTGCCCAGTCAGGAAGTTCTTCCAAACATTTAACTGAAAACTCTTTTGATTGAATTTCAGCGATCGCATTCATTTCCCAAGAGAGGCAGCAAGTAGTGGGACAAGGTGGGTGAAAGCAGAGGACAAACAGAGTGGTGCGGGGAAAGCCGTACTTGAAAGCAGCATCCCTCCAGAGCCAGTTTGGTGTAGTGGTGAAGGGCGCGGACTCTTATCTGGGAGAACAGGGCTTGAGTCCCCACTCCTCCACTTGCAGCCGCTGGAATGGCCTTGGGTCAGCCATAGCTCTCGTAGGAGTTGTCCTTGAAAGGGCAGCTGCTGGGAGAGCCCTCTCAGCCCCACCCACCTTGCAGAGTGTCCATTGTGGGGGGGAGAAGATATAGGAGATTGTAAGCCACTCTGAGACCCTGATTCAGAGAGAAGGGTGCGGTATAAATCTTCAGTCTTCTTCTTCTTCTCTGGGAGAACTGGGTTGATTCCCCACTCCTCCACTTGCACCTGCTGGAATGGCCTTGGGTCAACCATAGTTTTTGTAGGAGTTATCCTTGAAAGGGCAGCTGCTGGGAGAGCCCTCTCAGCCCCACCCACCTTATAGAGTGTCTGTTGTGGGGGGAGAAGACATAAGAGATTGTAAGCCGCTCTGAGACCCTGATTCAAAGAGAAGCGTGGGGTATAAATCTTCAGTCTTCTTCTCAGGGAGAACCGGGTTTGATTCCCCCCTCCTCCACTTGCACCTGCTGGAATGGCCTTGGATCAGCCAGAGCCCTCGTAGGAGTTGTCCTTGAAAGGGCAGCTGCTGGGAGAGCCCTCTCAGCCCCACCCACCTCACAGAGTGTCTGTTGTGGGGGGGGAGAAGAAATAGGAGATTGTGAGCGGCTCTGAGACTCTGATTCAGAGAGAAGGGCGAGATATAAACCTGCAGTCGCCGTCATCTTCTTAAATTCCCACACTCAGCCAAAACTTGAAAGTGGGCCCCCAGGTCCGAAAAGACCAATCACAATCATATTTTAGTCACTCGAGCAGAAAAGTTAAGTCACAAGGAACAGCTCCCCTCCTGCTTTTCCAATAATGCTCCGTTTCAAAGCACCTGGGCACGGCGGTGGATCCAAATCAAGGCACTTTATTGTTACCGGGGAGCTGTTTGCATCCCCCCCCCCCAAGCTGGTCAGCATTCATTCATTTGGCTGGATGGGGCACGGGGGAAAGGGGGGGCACAACGGCCGTTTGGCTTAATGGAATGTTCCTCCGTGCCGAACTTGTAGTGCTCAGCGTTGAATTCCGGAAGCAGGGAAAGGGACCTGTAACGATGACATGGGGTATTCCATGGAGGTCCCGTCCTATTAGGGCTGAATTAGAAGGACGTTACGGCTCCGAAAGCTGATGAGCAGGATACGTAAATGGGCCGGGACCATATCCTAACACTTGATTTGGCAAAGATCAGCTCAAAGTAAGACATCCTCGTAGGTAGAGCTGAGTGCACCAGGCTCTTTCATTTGTCATAGAAGAGAAGAGATTGGATTTATACCCCACCCTTCGCTGCTCAAAGGAGTCCCTCAGAGCAGCTTATAAATCTCCTTTCCATTCCCCTCCCCTCAAGAGAAACCCTGTGAGGGAGCTGGAGAAGAAGAAGAGGATGATATTGGAGTTATATCCCACACTATACTCTGAATCTCAGAGTCTCAGAGCGGTCACAATCTCTTTTACTGGTGGGGCTGAGAGAGCTCTTACAGCAGCTGCCCTTTCAAGGACAACTCCTACGAGAGCTATGGCTGACCCAAGGCCATTCCAGCAGCTGCAAGTGGAGGAGTGGGGAATCAAACCCGGTTCTCCCGGATAAGAGAGCTCTGGCTGACCCAAGGCCATCCCAGCAGCTGCAAGTGGAGGAGTGGGGAATCAAACCTGGTTCTCCTAGATAACAGAGCTCTGGCTGACCCAAGGCCATTCCAGCAGCTGCAAGTGGAGGAGTGGAGAATCAAACCTGGTTCTCCCAGATAAGAGAGCTCTGGCTGACCCAAGGCCATTCCAGCAGCTGCAAGTCGAAGAGAGGAGAATCAAACCTTGTCCTCCCAGATAAGAGTACACGCACTTAGCCACTACACCAATCTGGCTCAGAAGAGGAGGAGGATATTGGATTTATATCCCACCCTTCACTACCGAAAGGAGTCTCAGAGTGACTTACAATCTCCTTTTTTCATTCCCCTCCTGACAGCAGAAACCATGTGAGGTAGTGGGACTCAGAAAGCTCTGACAGAAACTGCTCTTTGAGAGGAACAGCTCTGCAAGTACGTGTGACCGACCCAAGGTCACTCCAGCAGCTGCAAGGGGAGGAGTGGGGGAATCAAACCCAATTCTCCCAGATAAGAGAGCTTTGGCTGACCGAAGGCCATTTCAGCAGGTGCAAGTGGAGGAGGGGGGAATCAAACCTGGTTTCTCCCCAGATAAGAGAGCTCCGGCTGACCCAAGGCCGTTCCAGCAGGTGCAAGTGGAGGAGTGGGGAATCAAACCCGGTTCTGCCAGATAGGAGAGCTCTGGCTGACCCAAGGCCATTCCAGCAGGTGCAAGTGGAGGAGGGGGGAATCAAACCTGGTTCTCCCAGATAAGAGAGCTCTGGCTGACCTAAAGCCATTCCAGCAGCTGCAAGTGGAGGAGGGAGGAATCAAACCCGGTTCTCACAGATAAGGGAGCTCTGGCTGACCCAAGGCCATTCCAGCAGCTGCAAGTGGAGGAGTGGGGAGGAATCAAACCCAGATCTCCCAGATAAAAGTCAATGCACTTAACCCTACACCAAACTGACTCTTTCTGGCTGTGTGTTAGGGAAGCAGGAGAGGACCCTAGCATCTACCCTCCCTCAGAAAAGAGGCGGAATGGTTCAGAACATAATCAGGCAGACTCCGAACCCCAGTGAAGGCAGGCATTACCCACCAACAGGCCTCACCACCCAGCTTCTGATTGCCTGACTGTTGGAGGAAACTTACCCTGAAATAGAAGGAGGCTCTACTGAGGTACAGCAACGCCCCTTTGTCACTGCCCATGTGCCCCAGAAGTGACATTATCATATCAAGGAGAACAGGATGACGCTCTGGTGTTTAGGCAAAAGCTCTATGGTAGAAGCCAAATTCACCATAGAGTTTTTGTCCAGACATCAGAGTGTTCCCCTGACATGATGACATTACTTCTAGGTCAGTGATATAGGCAGACTGCCACACCTTAGCAGAGCCTCCCTTTTGCTCCCAGTAAGTTCACCTCTAATAAAAACATTAGAGAAGCCCTGTTGGATCAGGCCAATGGCCCATCCAGTCCAACACTCTGTGTCACATAAGAACATAAGAGAAGCCATGTTTGGATCAGGCCAGTGGCCCCTCCAGTCCAACACTCTGTGTCACATATGAACATAACAGAAGCCCTGTTGGATCAGGCCAATGGCCCATCCAGTCCAACACTCTGTGTCACATATGAACATAAGAGAAGCCCTGTTGGATCAGGCCAATGGCCCATCCAGTCCAACACTCTGTGTCACATATGAACATAAGAGAAGCCCTGTTGGATCAGGCCAATGGCCCATCCAGTCCAACACTCTGTGTCACATATGAACATAAGAGAAGCCATGTTGGATCAGGTCAATGACCCATCCAGTCCAACACTCTGTGTCACATAAGAACATAAGAGAAGCCCTGTTGGATCAGGCCAATGGCCCATCCAGTTGAACACCCTGTGTCACATAAAAACATAAGAGAAGCCATGTTGGATCAGGCCAGTGGCCCCTCCAGTCCAACACTCTGTGTCACATATGAACATAAGAGAAGCCCTGTTGGATCAGGCCAATGGCCCATCCAGTCCAACACTCTGTGTCACATATGAACATAAGAGAAGCCCTGTTGGATCAGGCCAATGGCCCATCCAGTCCAACACTCTGTGTCACATATGAACATAAGAGAAGCCCTGTTGGATCAGGCCAATGGCCCATCCAGTCCAACACTCTGTGTCACATATGAACATAAGAGAAGCCATGTTGGATCAGGTCAATGACCCATCCAGTCCAACACTTTGTGTCACATAAGAACATAAGAGAAGCCATGTTGGATCAGGCCAATGGCCCATCCAGTCCAACACCCTGTGTCACATAAGAACATAAAAGAAGCCGTGTTGGATCAGGCCAATGGCCCATCCAGTCCAACACTCTGTATCACATAAGAACATAAGAGAAGCCCTGTTGGATCCGGCCAGTGTCCCATCCAGTCCGACACTCTGTGTCACATATGAACATAAGAGAAGCCATGTTGGGATTGGGCCAAAGGCCCATCCAGTCCGACACTCTGTGTCACATATGAACATAAGAAAAGCCATGTTGGATCAGGCCAATGGCCCATCCAGTCCAACACTCCTTGTCACACAGTGATCAAAAAAACAGGTTCCATCAGGAGGTCCACCAGTGAGGCCAGGACACTACAAGCCTTCCCACTGTTGACCCCTTGCCCAAGCACCAAGAATACAGAGCATCACTTCCCCAGTCAGAGTTCCATCCATACCTTGTGGCTAATAGCCACTGATGGACCTCTGCTCCATATGTTTATCCAATCCTCTCTTGAAGCTGTCTATGCTTGCAGCTGCCGCCACCTCCTGTGGCAGTGAATTCCATGTGTTAATTACTCTTTGGGTGAAGTAGTACTTCCTTTTATGCGTTCCACCCGACTGCTCAGCAATTTATTGAGTGCCCATGAGTTCTCATATTGTGAGAAAGGGAGAAAAGTACTTCTTCCTCTACTTTCTCCATCCCATGCATTATCTTGTAAACCTCTATCATGTCACCCCGCAGTCGATGTTTCTCCAAGCTAAAGAGCCCCAAGCAGTTTAACCTTTCTTCATAGGGAAAGTGTCCCAACCCTTTAATCATTCTAGTTGCCCTTTTCTGCACTTTTCCCAATGCTATAAAATCCTTTTTGAGGTGCGGTGACCAGAATTGCACACAGTACTCCAAATGAGACCGCACCATCAATTTATACAGGGGCATTATGATACTGGCTGATTTGTTTTCAATTCCTTTCCTAATCGTTCCCAGCATGGTGTTGGCCTTTTTTAAATTGCAATCGCACACTGTCTCGACATTTTCAGTGAGTTATGTACCACGACCCCAAGATCTCTCTCTTGGTCAGTCTCCACCAGTTCATACTCCATCAACTGGTACTTATAGTTAGGATTTTTGGCCCCAAAAAATCCTAGTGCATTACCTTGCACTCGGCCATACTGAACCTCATTTGCCATGTTGATGCCCACTCACCCAGCCTCAACAGATCCCTTTGGAGTTCCTCACAATCCTCTCTGGTTCTCACCACCCTGAACAATTTAGTGCCATCTGCAAACTTGGCCACTTCACTGCTTACTCCCAACTCCAGATCATTAATGAACAAGTTAAAGAGTATGGGACCCAGTACTGAGCCCTGCGGCACCCCACTGCTTACTGACTTCCACTGCGAAGATTGCCCATTTATACTCACTCTCTTTTTTATTGCAATCGCACACTGTCTCGACATTTTCAGTGAGTTGTCTACCATGACCTAAGATCTCTCTCTTGGTCAGTCTCTGCCAGTTCAGGGCACCCCTCTGTCAGGGCACCACTCAGTTGACATTTCTTTGAGTTAAAGAGCCCATTGACATATAATCCCCCACAGTTGCCTGGAGGAACTACTTCAAAGAAGTGCCTCACATGGAAAGGCTGAAAAATTCAAAGAGGCCCAGCAAACTCAATGTCTAGCACAGGGTTAGGGAATGGTAGCTCTCCAGATATTTTTTGCCTACAACTCCCATCAGCCCCAGCCAGCATGGCCAATGGCTGGGGGCTGATGGGAGTTGAAGGCAAAGAACATCTGTTGAGCCAACGTTCCCTATCCCACCATGAAGGATGTTTCACAAGAAGGACCTATGTTGGTCCACCCAAGAGGAATGAAATTTGAATCCAGTAACACTTTATTGGATTGCTTTGACTTCAATGGCCAAAGCTCGGGCAGAGGTTGTCCTTGAATGGGCAGCTGCTGTGAGAGCCCTCTCCAGCCCCACCCACCACACAGGGTGTCTGTTGTGGGGGAGGAAGATAAAGGAGATTGTGAGCCGCTCTGAGACTCTTTGGAGTGGAGGGCGGGATATAAATCCAATATCTTCATGTACCTCACAGGGTGTCTGTTGTGGGGGAGGAAGGGAAAGGAGATTGCGAGCCGCTCTGAGACTCTTCGGAGTGGAAGGCGGGATATAAATCCAATATCTTCATCTACCTCACAGGGTGTCT
Source organism: Heteronotia binoei (assembly GCF_032191835.1). NCBI lineage: Eukaryota > Metazoa > Chordata > Lepidosauria > Squamata > Gekkonidae > Heteronotia > Heteronotia binoei. Next base: position 7,593,245 of record NC_083229.1, read on the forward strand.
GTTGTGGGGGAAGAAGTTAAAGGAGATTGTGAGCCGCTCTGAGTCTCTGAGATTCAGAGTATAGGGTGAAATATAAATCAAATATCTTCATCTACCTCACAGAGTGTCTGTTGTATGGGGGGGGGAAGGTAAAGGAGATTGTGAGCCGCTTTGAGAATCTTCGGAGTGGAGGGCGGGATATAAATCCAATATCTTCTTCATCTTCTTCTTCTTCAAAGCTAGCAGGATCTTCTCACATCTCAAAAGCTTAGCAGGATCAGCCCTGGTGAATACTCGGATGGGAGACCACCAAGGAAGTCCTGCAGGGGCATGCAATGGCAAACCACCTCTGAACATCTCCTGACTTGAAGACTCTATGGCAGGGGTGGGGAACGTCTGGCCCGAGGGCCATTTACGGCCCTCGAGATCACTTGGTGTGGCCCTTGGGGATTGCTGGGCTGAGCTGAGCCACATGTTGGCCTCCCTGGGGCCTGGCTGGCCGGCGAGAATTGTAGGGCCCAGATGCGCTGTGCAGCGGCCTCCCTGGGCCTGGCTGGCTAGCCAGGATCACTGTGGGGCCTGAAAAAAGTCTAATATGCTAATATGGGGGTTGGGGTTGATGGGAGTTGTAAGCAAAAAAACATTTGGAGAGTTACCGTTGGCCACCCCTGTCCTATATCTTCTCCCTCCACAACAGACACCCTGTGAGGTGGGTGGGACTGAGAGGGCTCTCATAGCATCTGCCCTTTCAAGGACAACTCCTGCGAGAGCTCTGGCTGACCCAAGGCCATTCCAGCAGGTGCAAGTGGAGTCGTGGGGAAACAAACCCGGTTCTCCCAGGTAAGAGTCCACACACTTAACCACTACCCCAAACTGGCTCTCGCACCAAACTGGCTCTCACACCCCTGCCCCAACTCCTTTGCTTTACTCTGTAGCTCCACATCTGCCTTTTTTACATCCTGTATTCTAGACATACGCTGATGTCTTGGGCATCTCACGGCCGCTCCATCCCACCCTGTGATTGCTGCAGAACTCTTAAGCGGGAACCGCCCGTGTCACCCAAGTCTGAGAGGGTGTTAAATAATGCTGAGCCGGGGAAGAACGTCGCCTGCACTGAACAGTGGAGCCGTTCGCCGGGGCGCTGCTCATTAAATTACACATAAAAGTCCCCTCTCGGCAATAATGAGAGCAGTTGCCTGTGAAACTCCTTAGAGCAATTGGATGTAAATTCTACCTTCCGTCTTCCCAGCACGCCAATGGCACATTCAGCCAGGTAATTGCTGATATTTCCACATTGTGATCATGTCCATAAGCTATTGAGCACAGAATGGAAGGGGTGGCTCGAATTCTCCGCTTTCTCTCGCCACCCCCGGAGGCTTCCCTTTACCAGAGACCTTATAAAATGAGAGAAATACGCGTCTGCAGAGTCAGTGCCGGAGGGGCGGCTTCGATCAGAAATGGCTCGAGAATGCATGAAACGCTTGAAGTTGTCTGATACCGAATCCACCTATAACTCTCTCAAGGTCAATGTTTTATTTATTAATTTATGGTATTTATTTTATTTCTATCCCGCCCTCCCCGCTGAAGCAGGCTCAGGGCGGCCAAGTAGACAGTATTGTCTACTCGGACCGGCAGCCGCTCTCCAAGGTCTCAGGCTGACGTCTTTCCCATGACCCACTTCCTGGAGATGGCAGGGATTGAACCTGGGACCTTCTGCCATCCGTAGCAGAACCTCTGCCACTGAGCCACAGCGCCTGTCCTACTCCGTCAACGTGTGAAGAACATGAAGTTGTCTTATATGAACATGAAGAACATGTGAAGAACATGAAGTTGTCTTGGTGGCCAACGGTAGCTCACCAGATGTTTTTCTTGCCTACAACTCCCATCAGCCCCAGCCATTGGCCATGCTGGCTGGGGCTGAAGGGAGTTGAAGGCAAACAGCATCGAGAGAGCTATCATTGGCCACCCCTGTTATATTGGATCATATCACTGGTGCCTTAAGGTCAATAACGTCTACTCAGACTGGCAGTAGCTCTCCAGGGTCTCAGGAGGAGGTCTTTCATCCAGGGTTTATTTTGTAGCAGGAACTCCTTTGCATATTAGGCCACACATCCCTGGAGTAGCCAATCCTCCAAGAGCTTACAGGACTCTTCTTACAGGGCCTACTGTAAGCTTCAGGAGGACTAGCTACGTCAGGGGAGTGTGGCCTAATCATAGAATCATAGAGTTGGAAGGGACCTCTAGGGTCATCTAGTCCAACCCCCTGCACAATGCAGGAAACTCACAAACAACTCCCCCTAAATTCACAGGATCCTCATTGCTGTCAGGTGATCATCTAGCCTCTGTTCAAAAACCTCCAAGGAAGAAGAGCCCACCACCTCCCGAGGAATCATTCTAATGGTCAGGAAGTTCTTCCTAATGTTGAGCCGGAAAATATTTTGATTTCATTTCAACCCATTGGTTCTGGTCCTACCTTCCGGGGCCACAGAAAGCAATTCCACACCATCCTCTAGATGACAGCTCTTCAAGTACTTGATGGTGATCATATCACCTCTCAGCTGCCTCCTCTCCAGGCTAAACATCCCCAGCTACTTCAACCTTTTCTCAGAGGACTTGGTCTCCAGACCCCTCACCATCTTCATCGCCCTCCTCTGGACCCATTCCAGCTTGTCTATATCCTTCTTAAAATGCGGTGCCCAAAACTGAACACAATACTCCAGGTGAGGTCTTACCAGAGCAGAGTAAAGCGATACCATCACATCACATGATCTGGACACTATACTTCTGTATACACTATACAGTCCAAAATTGCATTTGCCTTTTTAGCCACCGCATCACACTGCTGACTCATGTTCAGCGTATGATCCACTAAGACCCCTAGATCCTTTTCGCACATACTACTGCTAAGACAAGTCTCCCCCATTCTGTAACCATGCATTGGATTTTTCCTACCTGAATGTAGAACTTTACATTTATCCCCATTAAAATTCATTTTATTGGTTTTAGCCTAGTTTTCCAGCCTGTCAAGGTTATCCTGTATCCTGTTTCTGTCTTCTTCTCTGTTTGCAACCCCTCCCAATTTAGTATCATCTGCAAATTTAATAAGCATTCCCTCTATTCCTTCATCCAAATCATAGATAAAGATGTTGAACAAAACAGGTCTCAGGACAGATCCCTGAGGCACTCCACTTGTCACTCCTCTCCAAGAAGATGAAGAACCATTCACAAGCATTCTTTGGGTGTGATCTGTCAACCAGTTACAGATCCACCTAACGGTAACAGGATCCAAACCACATTTCACCAACTTGTCAACAAGGATAGTATGTGGAACCTTATCAAAAGCCTTACTGAAATCAAGATAAACCATGTCTACAGCATTCCCGTGACCCAGCAAGGTAGTCACTTTCTCAATGCAAGAGGAACTCCTAATGCAAAGGAGTTCCTGCTACAAAAAAAGTCCTGCTTTCATCTAATCTACTGCCTGGTCCTTTCCACAGGAGATGCTGAGGACTGAACCTGGGACCTTCTGCATGCCAAGCAGAAGTTCTGCCACTGAACCATGATCCTAGAACCATAGAATCATAGAGTTGGAAGGGACCTCCAGGGCCATCTAGTCCCACCCCCTGCACAATGCAGGAAACTCACAAACACCTCCCCCTAAATTCACAGGATCTTCATTGCTGTCAGATGGCCATCTAGCCTCTGTTGAACAACCTCCAAGGAAGGAGAGCCCACCACCTCCCGAGGAAGCCTGTTCCACTGAGGAACTGCTCTAACGGTCAGAAAGTTCTTCCTAATGTTGAGCCGGAAACTCTTCTGATTTAATTTCAACCCATTGGTTCTGGTTCTACCTTCCAGGGCCACAGAAAACAATTCCACACCATCCTCTAGATGACAGCCCTTCAAGTACTTGAAGATGGTGATCCTACTACCTCTCAGCCCCCTGCTCATCAGGCTAAACATCCCCAGCTCCTTCAACCTTTCCTCATAGGACTTGGTCTTCAGATCCCTCACCATCTTTGTCGCCCTCCTCTGGACCCGTTCCAGCTTGTCTATATCCTTCTTAAAATGTGGTGCCCAAAACTGAACACAATACTCCAGTTAAGGTCTTACCAGAGCAGAGTAAATCCTGTCTCCAATGAACTGTTTTTTATTTATACATTCCAGAAATATGCATGGGGATAGAAGGGAAATATCAGTGTGGTGTAGGGTGACGATGTAATACGAGGACGAGGAGCACCCAGGTTTGAATCCCTTCTCTGCCATGGAAACTCGCTGGCGATCTGGGAGTCAGCTGCACACTCTAAGCTGAACCTACTCCATAGGGTTGTTTTAACAATTAAATAGAGGAGAGGAGATTAATATAAACTACTTTGGGTCCCCAGAGTGGGATAAGGCATAAGGGTATAAAAGTGGGGTCTTGTGAGCCAAAATTCTGCTTTGTGAGCTACTGGCATTTAAATTTGTCAGCGACTGCATACATCGGTTTCCTCTGGGGCCATTTTTCCTGAGCTGAGACGAAAAATGTGTGAACTGGAGGCTAAAAAATTGTGAGCTACCTCACACTAACTCAACCTAGAGGGGACATTGGCTCTGGGATGTTCCTGATGCCATGATGTCAACTGGAAGTGACATGATCACATCAGGGATGTCATGCGGTGACACTCTGGTTTAAAGGGCAAAACTCTATGGTAAAACCGGCTTCAAACCATAGAGTTTTGCCCTTAAACCAGGGAGTCACCGCACATCCTTGGAGGTCCCTCACTTGCAATTCCTTCTGTTTATTTCTTTAGTGCCTTTTTTATCTTTCCTGTCCTCCAAGGAGCTCAGAGTGGTCTGTTTGGTTCTCTTTTGCCCATCCAAACTCCCCTGCAGTGTGGGGTTGACTGAGACAGAATGATTTGCCTCAGGGCACCCAATAGCTTCGCGGGGAGACTAGGGATAGGGTTGCCAAGTCCAATTCAAGAAATATCTGGGGACTTTGGGGGTGGAACCAGGAGACTTTGGGGGTGGAGCCAGGAGACATTAGGGGTGGAGCCAGGATCAAGGCTGTGACAAGCATCATTGAACTCCAAAGGGAGTTCTGGCCATCACATTTAAAGGGACAGCACACCTTTCCAATTCTTTCCTTCCATAGGAAATAATGAAGGATAGGGGCACCTTCTTTTGGGGCTCATAGAATTGGACCCCCTGGTCCAATTTCTTTGAAACTTGGTGGGTATTTTGGGGAGAGGCACTAGATGCTATACTGAAAATTTGGTGCATGTAACCCAAAAAACAGCCCCCCCCCAGAGCCTGAGATACCCGCAGATCAATTCTCCATGATTTTCTATGGGAATAAAACTCCATAGGGAATAACAGAGCTCCCAGCAGACATTTCCCTCCCCTCCCCCCGCTTTCTGACGACCCTGAAGCGGGGGGAGGGCCTCCAAACCGGGGGATCCCCTGCCCCCACCTGGGGATTGGCAACCCTAACTAGGGATTTGAACGCAGGTCCCCTCAAACCGATCCCAGCACGCTCCCAACCCCGGCTCACCCTGCCCCATTTGCTTATGGCCTCCGAATGCATTTCTCCGGTTGGAGCTCTTCAGGAAAACAAACCTTAATGTTAGCAATTTAGGAAACGCAGCAGGGAAATTAATTCCAAGTCGCTGGGTGCCAAATTTCCATGAGTTGTACACAGAAGGTGCTCATTTTAAGGGACCCCAAGACCATTTGTAAAGAACCCTTCTGCTTTCTTATTTGCACATTCACCAGATCCGGTGCAGAGACCTTGTTGAAGCAGCTGACAGGGTTGCCAACATTGGGTTTGGGAATTCCTGGAGATTCCTGGGGTGCAGCCTGGGGAAGGCAAGGTTTGCAAAGGAAGGGATCTCAGCCATAAAGACCACACTCCCAAGCAGACATTTTCCCCAGGGAAACCAAGCTTTAGGTTTCAGGTTTATTAGATTTATATCCCGCCCTCCCTGCTGAAACAGGCTCAGGGCGGCTCACAACCTATAAAATCGCAATAAAGCTATTCAGCCACATGAGTTACATCGTAATTAAAAGTAAAGCCCCCTGGCACAGAGTGGTGGAGCTGCATTACTGCAGTCGGAGCCCTCCGCTCACGACCTGAGTTCGATCCCAGCGGAAGCTGGTTTCGGGTAGCCAGCTCCATGTTGACTCACCCTTCCATCCTTCCAAGGTCGGTAAAATGAGTCCCCAGCTTGCTGGGGGGGGAAGCGTAGATGACTGGGGAAGGCAATGGCAAACCACTCCGTAAAAAGTCTCCCGTGAAAACGCTGTGAAAGCAACGTCACCCCAGAGTCGGAAATGACTGGTGCTTGCACAGGGGACCACCTTTGCCTTTTTATTTAAAATTAAACAGTTAAAACTGTTCCAACTCTATGATTCTATGTGATTTTAGGGGGAGGTATTTGTGAGTTTCCTGCATTGTGCAGGGGGTTGGACTAGATGACCCTAGAGCTCCCTTCCAACTCTAGGATTCTATGATTCGATGTGAAGACAGTCTGGTGCTAATATCGTTTGATGTCATTGCATTTCTGATGGCGTTCATAGGGTTGCCAAGTCCAATTCAAGAAATATCGAGGGACTTTGGGGGTGGAGCCAGGAGATATTGGGGATGGAGCCATAAGCAAAGCTGTGACGAGCAAAACTGAACTCCAAAGGGAATTCTGGCTAGGGGCACTTTCTTTCGAGACTCATAGAATTGGACCCCCTGGTCCAATCTTTTTGAAGGTTGAAGAGCATTTTGAGGAGAGTCATCAGATGCTATGCTGAAAATTTGATACCTCTACCTCATGAAACAGCCCCTCCAGAGCCCCAGGTACCTAGGGTTGCCAATCCCCAGGTGGGGGCAGGGGATCCCCTGGTTTGGAGGCCCTCCTTCTGCTTCAGGGTCGTCAGAAAGCGGGGGGAAGGGAGGGAAATGTCTGCTGGGAACTCTGTTATTCCCTAGGGAGATTTATCCCCATAGAAAATCATAGAGAATTGATCCGCAGGTATCTGGGGCTCTGGGGGGCTGTTTTTTGGGGTAGAGGCACCAAATTTTCAGTATAGCATCTAGTGCCTCTCCCCAAAATACCTCCCAAGTTTCAAAAAGATTGGACCAGGGGGTCCAATTCTATGAGCCCCAAAAGAAGGTGCCCCTATCCTTCATGATTTCTTATGGAAGAAAGGCATTGAAAAGGTGTGCCATCCCTTTCCATCATCAAGATGGCATACCGATGGTACTTAACCCCAGCCCGATTGGCCAATATCTATATGAAATACTCCAACATATGCTGTACGAAATACTCCAACATATGCTATACGAAATACTCCAACAAATGCTGGAAATGTGGCAGAATTAAAGGCACCCTTTACCACATATGGTGGCAGTGTAGCTACGCAAAAAAATTTTGGGCCCAAATATATGATTGGTGTCAGAAAATTTTCAAATCTAGCCTCCCTCATACCCCCGAATTATATCTACTGAGCATTGTTAAAGGGGAAATGTCTAAGACATCCAAGCAATTGCTGTTACATATAATCACAGCGGCTAGATTATTATATGCTCAATATTGGAAGGTCCCCAAAATACCTGACAAAAATGAATTTCTACTTAAGGTTTTAGAAGCTGCAGAGTTAGACATGTTAACCATGAGATTAAGGGGGGGGGAAACCTTCAGGATCGTCAAAAGATCTGGGATCCACTGTATTCATGGATTAATAGTTTGGGAATTGACACGAGCAATCTGAAATGGAGTTGTAAATTTACCCCTCCAGCTCAGGGGGATGGGTGAAAGAGCTTGATTGTAACGATTGTTGACAGTTTATATTTTCTTTTTGTTTGTATATATGTGTTACAAAATAAAAGCATATTTTAAGTGGGGGGGGGGAAGAAAAGGTGTGCCATCCCTTTCAATGTGAAGGCCAGGACTCCCTTTGGAGTTCAATTATGCTTGTCACACCCTTGACCTTGGTTCCGCCCCTAATGTCTCCTGGCTCCATCCCCAAAGTCCCCAGATATTTCTTACATTGGACTTGGCAACCCTACAGTTACCCCCAGATCAGTTCTCCATTATGCTCTATGGAAATCGATCTCATAGGGAATAATGACGTGCCCAGCAGACATTCCCCGCCCCCCGGTTTCTGATGACTCTGAAGCGGGGGAGGTCCTGCTCCTACCTTGGGATTGTGCAGCCAACAAAGAGCAATACGGTTAGCGGAGCAGGACGAGCGGGTTAACAAACCTCCGCGTAAACCAGCCTCAGAAATTATACAAACTCGAATTTACTAAACAACAGATAAAACTAATTATTCCTACCCAGCCATGTCGTTTCATGGAAAAGGTGCATCAGGAGCATCAACCTCTTGCCCAAAGTCACTTTGAAAGCAACGTCACCCCAGAGTCGAAAAAACGACTGGTGCTCGCACGGGGGACTACCTTGACCTTGACCTTTAAGAGAGAAAGGTAAAGGTAAAGCAGCAGTCGTTTCCAACTTTGGGGTGACGTCACTTTATGACGTTTTCACGGCAGACTTTTTTAAGCGGTGGTTTGCCGTTGCCCAGTCATCTACACTTTCCCCCCAGCAAGCTGGGGACTCATTTTACCGACCTCGGAAGGATGAGAGGCTGAGTCAACCTTGAGCTGGCTACCTGAACCTAGCTTCCACCGGGGCTCATTTTAGTGGCTAATAGCCACAGCTTATCACTGGAACTCTCTGTCTGGGGCAGTGATGCTCTGTATTCTTAGTGCTTTGGGGTGAGCACAGTGAGAGGGCTTCTAGTGCCATGGCCCCACTGGTGGACTTCCTGATGGCACTTGGGGTTTTTTTGGCCACTGTGTGACACAGAGTTTTGGACTGGATGGGCCATTGGCCTGATCCAACATGGCTTCTCTTATGTTCTTAATGATGACAGGCTTCCTAGGTAAATTCCTGCATGTTTCAGTGGCGTCCTTTGTGAATGTCGTTCCATGAAAGATAGACTAGCTGCGCTTGTAATCGTATCGAGCATTGGTTCCAGATAATTTATGAATGATTTTCATCAGACGGAGGATGCCACCCAAACACACTTTTTTTTTTATTACCTTGAAGTGGAGAGTGGGCCTTCAAACCGGGGGAGGTTGTCCTGAAAAGGGCAGCTGCTGTGAGAGTCCTCTCAGCCCCACCCACCTCACAGGGTGTTTGTTGTGGGGGAGGAAGGTAAAGGAGACTATGAGTCGCTCTGAGACTCTTTGGAGTGGAGGGCGGGATATAAATCCAATATCTTCATCTACCTCACAGGGTGTTTGTTGTGGTGGGGGGGAGGTAAAGGAGATTGTGAGCCGCTCTGAGACTCTTCGGAGTGGAGGGCGGGATATAAATCCAATATCTTCATCTACCTCACAGGGTGTCTGTTGTGGGGGAGGAAGGTAAAGGAGATTGTGAGCCGCTCTGAGACTCTTCGGAGTGGAGGGCAGGATATAAATCCAATATCTTCATCTACCTCACAAGGTGTCTGTTATGGGGGAGGAAGGGAAAGGAGATTGTGAGCTGCTCTGAGACTCTTCAGAGAGGAGGGCGGGATATAAATCCAATATCTTCATCTACCTCACAAGGTGTCTGTTATGGGGGAGGAAGGGAAAGGAGATTGTGAGCTGCTCTGAGACTCTTCAGAGAGGAGGGCGGGATATAAATCCAATATCTTCATCTACCTCACAGGGTGTCTGTTGTGGGGGAGGAAGGGAAAGGAGATGGTGAGCTGCTCTGAGACTCTTCAGAGAGGAGGGCGGGATATAAATCCAATACCTTCATCTACCTCACAGGGTGTCTCTTGTGGGGGAGGAAGGGAAAGGAGATTGTGAGCTGCTCTGAGACTCTTCGGAGTGGAGGGCGGGATATAAATCCAATATCTTCTTCAACCTCACAGGGTGTCTGTTGTGGGAGAGGGAGATAAAGGAGATTGTGAGCCGCTCTGAGACTCTTCGGAGTGGAGGGCAGGATATAAATCCAATATCTTCATCTTCCTCACAGGGTGTCTGTTGTGGGGGAGGAAGGTAAAGGAGATTGTGAGCCGCTCTGAGACTCTTCGGAGTGGAGGGCAGGATATAAATCCAATATCTTCATCTTCCTCACAGGGTGTCTGTTGTGGGGGAGGAAGGTAAAGGAGATTGTGAGCTGCTCTGAGACTCTTTGGAGTGGAGGGCAGGATATAAATCCAATATCTTCATCTACCTCACAGGGTGTCTATTGAGGGGGAGGAAGGCAAAGGAGATTGTGAACCGCTTTGAGACTCTGAGTGGAGGGTGGAATATAAATCCAATGTCTTCTTTTTCTTCTTCTTCTTCTTCTTGAAGGAACCAAGAGCCCAAATTGCCCCAATACCAAACTGGGAGGACTGAAGCCAGCAAACTTCAGCTCGTTGAAGCCTCGCGTGAAACAGGGCATTTAGCACATCCCTGTTGCGTCTTACTGCCTTGCTGCATTCCATCCAGGTATTGGCTAACAGAGAAGAATTGGAGCCTCGGACTCCGTTTTCACGGCACTGCACACTACTTCCCGACTCCAGTCTCAAGGAACAAACTGTCGGACATCAATATAGGACTGGTTGTTTGGGGAGTAGTTTATCTTTGCGCTTTGTGATACACTGTCTTTTCTATGAATGATTTGTTATATAAATAATTGCATTTCTAAGGATTTGAGATTGATTTAACGTGAATGCCTGTGTGGCTCTCTCCTCCTGCTCCACCTGGGGATTAGCAATCCTAGGGTACCCCAAGAAGTACAGCAAGATAGCCCAAAAAATTGTGGTGTCCAAAACTGAACACAATACTCCAGGTGAGGTCTTACCAGAGCAGAATAAGGCGATACCATCACATCACATGAGCTGTATAATTGTTGTTTTGAGATATATTTTTCGTTATCCTCCACAATTTCTTTTGGCTATCTTGCCCACCTATTCTGAGAGTCAAGATTCTTGCATCTGAGAAAAGGGAGGGACAGTGGCTCAGTGGTAAAGCATCTGCTTGGTAAGCAGAAGGTCCCAGGTTCAGTCCCCGGCATCTCCAACTAAGAAGGGTCCAGGCAAGTAGGCATGAAAAACCTCAGCTGGAGACCCTGGAAAGCCGCTGCCAGTCTGAGTAGACAAGACTGGCTTTGATGGACCCAGGGTCTGATTCAGTAGAAGGCAGCTTCATATGTTCATATGTTCAAGGGAGCTTTGATTCTCAACTGTTTACACCCCTAACATCTTGTTTATCTTTAGGGTTCTCGCATGGCGTTGCTCAAGGGAACTAGCGTGCCATCCATCTTCCAGAAGACAGAGGGAGGGGGCAGGCAGAGAAGAGGGACTTCTCTCTCCCCACCCCCCATCCCCGGAAGCTCTGAGGCGGACCTGCAAAATAGACAAGAGCCTTTCTGGCATCTGGCAAAGCCGAGCATCTTGGCTGCTACCCCTTCTTCTGTGTGCACATCGAGTTCAGAAAATGGCTTGTTTTACCGACACTCTGAGGAGATCTCGGCAACGGCACTCGCTTCCCACCATCTGCTCTCAGCGGTGGGAGCCAAGGACGTGGCAGGGTGTGCGGGTGAGTGGGCAGAATAGTCTAGGGTTGCCAAGTCCAATTCAAGAAATATCTGGGGATTTTGGGGGCGGAGCCAGGAGACATTGGGGCGGAGCCAGGAACAAGGGTGTGACAAGCATAATTGAACTCCAAGGGAGTTCTGGCCATCACATTTAAAGGGACAGCACACCTTTTTAAATGTCTTCCTTCCATAGGAAATAATGAAGGATAGGGGCACCTTTTTGGGGGTTCATAGAATTGGACCCCCTGGTCCAATCATTTTGAAACTTGGAGGGTACTTTGGGGAGAGGCACTAGATACTATATTGAAAATTTGGTGCCTCTACCTCAAAAAACAGCTCCCCCAGAGCCCCCGAAACCTCCAGATCAATTCCCCATGATACCCTATGAGAATCGATCTCCACATAGGGAATAATGAAGTGCTCAGCAGACGTTCCTCCCCCCCATCCACGTTTCTGGCGATTCTGAAGTGAGGGGTTGGCCTCTCTACTCATGAATTGCAGCCAACTTCTTCCAAGTAACACAGACACCCCATCCCAAGAGGAAGCCTTTCCAGTCGGAGACTGGAGCCTCCTGAAGGGGAAAGTCACATGGTGGCTTTGGGGGTGGGGCTTCCCCCCACCGGCCAGCGGACTGGGGGCGGGAAGGAGCCTGGGAAAGCGGAATAAGCCCCGCTGGGACCTGGGGATTGGCAAGCCTAGAATGGTCCCACACAAAAAGCCATGATGTGACCCTCTCAGGCATTCCCAAAGCCATGTCTCTTTGGAGCTTCGCCTCTGTGGAGCAACATGCGGGCCATCTCTCTTCCTTTGCTCCAACTGCACAAGGCAGCGGGATAGAAGGCCCCAAGGAGATCCCGTCGATTCAGCTCTGACACAGCAAATGGGGCTGCGGGCCAACACCGGCCCTCCTTCAAGCCCAGTGATTGAATTGCTCGTGACGTACTTGCAAATAGCATCAAAGCCCTTTTTGTTCATAGCCCGAGGGCTGAAAAGCAGCTCTCTGATGCTGCAGGGGAGGAACGCGACTGGTACGGTTTTCTCCTTTCCCCGCTAGCGCTGTTTTATGCATAGACGTGTTTGGAGCCCTGGTGTGCTTGAGGCTGTAGAAAAGGGAGCTTCATGTGTTGAGGAAGGGCCAGGACTTGGTGGTAGAACATCTTGACATTCAGAAGGTCCCAGGCTCATAAGGACGTAAGAGAAACCATGTTGGATCAGGCCAGTGGCCCATCCAGCCCAAACCTCTGAGTCACATAAGAACATAAGAGAAGCCATGTTGGATCAGGCCAGTGGCCCATCCAGCCCAAACCTCTGAGTCACATAAGAACATAAGAGAAGCCATGTTGGATCAGGCCAATGGCCCATCCAGCCCAAACCTCTGAGTCACATAAGAACATAAGAGAAGCCATGTTGGATCAGGCCAGTGGCCCATCCAGTCCAACACTCTGTGTCACAGAAGAACATAAGAGAAGCCCTACTGGATCAGGCCAATGGCCCATCCAGTCCAACACTCTGTGTCACAGAAGAACATAAGAGAAGCCCTGTTGGATCAGGTCAATGGCCCATCCAGTCCAACACTCTGTGTCACAGAAGAACATAAGAGAAGCCATATTGGATCAGGCCAGTGGCCCATCCAGTCCAACACTCTGTGTCACATAAGAATATAAGAGAAGCCATGTTGGATCAGGCCAATGGCCCATCCAGCCCAAACCTCTGAGTCACACAAGAACATAAGAGAAGCCATGTTGGATCAGGCCAATGACCCATCCAGTCCAACACTCTGTGTCACAGAAGAACATAAGAGAAGCCCTGTTGGATCAGGCCAATGGCCCATCCAGCCCAAACCTCTGAGTCACACAAGAACATAAGAGAAGACATATTGGATCAGGCCAATGGCCCATCCAGTCCAACACTCTGTGTCACATAAGAACCTAAGAGAAGCCATGTTGGATCAGGCCAATGGCCCATCCAGCCCAAACCTCTGAGTCACACAGTGTGTAACATCAGGAGGTCCACCAGTGGGGCCAGAACTCCAGAAGCCCTCCCACTGCTGCCCCTCCCCCAAGCACCAAGAATGCAGAGCACCACTGACCCAGACAGAGAGTCCCAACAATACGCTGTGGCTAAGATCCCCTGATGCACCTCTGCTCCATAGGTTTATCCAATCCCCTCTTGAAGCTAGCTATGCTTGCAGCCGCCACCACCTCCTGGGGCAGTGAATTCCATGTGTTAATTTCTAACCTGACTGCTTGGCTTTCATTAAGTACCCACAAGTTCTCGTATTGTGAGAAAGGAAGAAAAGGACTTCTTTCTCTACTTTCTCCATCCCGTGCATAATCTTGTCAACCTCGATCATGTCAGCCCACAGTCGACGTTTCTCCAAGCTAAAGGGCCCCAAGCATTTTAACCTTTCTTCAAAGGGAAAGTGTTCCAACCCTTTAATCATTCTAGTTGCCCTTTTCTGCACTTCTTCCAGTGCTATAATCGCGTTTTTGAGATCTGGTGACCAGAATTGTACACAGTATTCCAAATGAGGACGTGCCATCGATATATACAGGGACATGATACTGATCTATTTGTTTTCAATTCCCTTCCTAATAATTCCCAGCGTGGCATTGGCCTTTATTGCAATCGCACACTGTCTTGACATTTTCAGTGAGTTATCAACCGCAGCCCCAAGATCTCTCTCTTGGTCAGTCTCTGCCAGTTTGGACCCAATCAATCCGTATTTAGAGTTAGGATTTTTAGCCCCAATGTGCATTACTTTGCACTTGGCCACGTTGAACCTCATTTGCCACGTTGACGCCCATTGACCCAGCCTCGACAGATAATAATAAACTTTTTATTTATACCCTGCCCTCCCCGCCTAGGCAGGCTCAGGGCGGCTAACAAGACATGGTAAAACCATGATACAGATCCCATTGGAGTTCCTCACAATCCTCTCTGGTTCTCACCACCCTGAACAATTTAGTGTCATCCGCAAACTTAGCCACTTCACTGCTTACTCCCAACTCCAAAGCATTAATGAACAAGTTAAAAAGCATCGGATCCAGTACTGAATCCTGGGATACCTCACTGCTTACCGCCTCCCACTGTGAAAATTGGCCATTGATACTTACTCTTTGTTTCCCGTTAATTATCCAGTTCTTATCCACAAGAGGACTTGTCCTTTTACCCCGTAACACTTGAACTTACTTAGGAACCTTTGATGAGGAACTTGATCAAAAGCTTTCTGGCAGTCTAGGTACACAATGTTTATTTGGTCCTCTTTGTCTACATGTTTGTTCACCTCCTCAAAGAACTCTAACAGGTGAGACAAGATCTTCTCCTACAGAGCCCATGCTGAGACTTCCTCGATAGCTTTTGCTCATCAATGAGCCTATTAATTCTCTCTTTAATAACGGTTTCGGCCAACTTTCCAGGTATTGGAAGTGATGTCATTGTGCTGGCGACGTTGCACACTGCCCACTCCAGGAGTGTCTGGGGGAAATTTATGGTTTCCCCAGAGGCTCTAGCAATTTGGGAGGAAAGCTCTATGGTACCATAGAATTTTTCCCTCCCAAATTGCTAGAGCGTCTGGGGAAACCATAGATTTTTCCTCGACATTCCTAGAGTGGCCAGTGTGCCACATCGCTGGAGGCCGCGGGGGACTTGGCAACCCTAACAACATCATCATCTAAATTTGTTGAATCTGGCTGATGCACATCAAGTGAGGTAATACATAATTTAAAACAGGGGTGACATGATAGAGGTCGACAAGATAATGCATGGGATGGAGAAAGTAGAGGAAGAAGTACTTTTCTCCCTTTCTCACAATACAAGAACTCGTGGGCATTCGATGAAATTGCTGAGCAGACAGGTTAAAACGGATAAAAGGAAGTCCTTCTTCACCCAAAGGGTGATTAACATGTGGAATTCACTGCCACAGGAGGTGGTGGCGGCTGCAAGCATAGCCAGCTTCAAGAGGGGGATAGATAAAAATATGGAACAGAAGTCCATCAGTGGCTATTAGCCACAGTGTGTATATATATGTATGTGTGTGCATAATTTTTTTGGCCACTGTGTGACACAGAGTGTTGGACTGGATGGGCCATTGGCCTGATCCAACATGGCTTCTCTTATGTTCTTATGTGACTCAGAGTGTTGGACTGGAGGCCCCACTGGCCTGATCCAACATGGCTTCTCTTATGTTCTTATGTGACTCAGAGTGTTGGACTGGAGGCCCCACTGGCCTGATCCAACATGGCTTCTCTTATGTTCTTATGTGACACAGAGTGTTGGACTGGGTGGGCCATTGGCCTGATCCAACATGGCTTCTCTGATGTTCTTATGTGACACAGAGTGTTGGACTGGGTGGGCCATTGACCTGATCCAACATGGCTTCTCTTAGGTTCTTAGGTTCAGGGATCAGCCGCCCTGAGCCACTCGTGGGAAGGGCGGGATATAAA
This sequence comes from Heteronotia binoei, assembly GCF_032191835.1. NCBI lineage: Eukaryota > Metazoa > Chordata > Lepidosauria > Squamata > Gekkonidae > Heteronotia > Heteronotia binoei. The sequence goes on from NC_083229.1 coordinate 7,609,221, forward strand.
TTCTAAATAAATAAATAAATAAATAAAATTAAAAAATGTTCTTACAGCACAGCAATACAGATTGAAACTGTAAAACAGTAACAATCAGAAATCCAGAAATGGCATCCAAGGTGTTATTCTTCCAGACGGTCAGAGCAGTGCATGGGGTGGGGAGGAACCTCTGGGGGGGGGGGGAGATGAGAAAAAAGGAAGGTGCCAGCCAACCCTGTCCTCAATCAAAAGCCTGGCAGAACATCTCTGCCTTACAGGCTCTGCAGAAAGTCCCTCAGAACTCGGATTTCACGTGGCAGTGAGTTCCACCAGGCTGGAGCCAGCACTGAGAAGGCCCTGGCCCTTCCCGAAGACAGCCAGTCCTCTTTACAGCCAGGGATCACCAGTAGGTTACACCAGCAGAGTACAACGCTCTACCAGGGACATAAGAGGTTTTTAAAAATCTGCCTGGCTCTACCAAGGTTCTAAAAATAATCAATGCTTGCCAGGAAAGGGGTCCGCAAGTGTTGCAGTGCCCACAGCCCCTCCACAGGACCCCGACCCTCTTTGTTGCAGCTCCTGACTAGGGTTGCCAAGTCCAATTCAAGAAATATCTAGGGACTTTGGGGGCGGAGCCAGGAGACTTTGGGGGTAGAGTCAGGAGACATTAGGGGTGGAGCCAGGAACAAGGCTGTGACAAGCATCATTGAACTCCAAAGGGAGTTCTGGCCATCACATTGAAAGGGACGGCACACCTTTTCAATGCCTTCCTTCCATAGGAAATAATGAAGGATACGGGCACCTTCTTTTGGGGCTCATAGAATTGGACCCCCTAGTACAATCGTTTTGAAACTTGGGGGGTATTTTGGGGAGAGGCACTAGATGCTATACTGAAAATGTGGTGCCTTTACCCCAAAAAACAGCCCCCCAGAGCCCCAGATTCCCGCAGATCAATTCTCCGTGATTTTCTATGGGAATAAATCTCCATAGGGAATATTAGAGTTCCCAGCAGACATTTCCCTCCCCTCCCCCCGCTTTCTGACGACCCTGAGGCGGGGGGAGGGCCTCCAAACCGGGGGATCCCCTGCCCCCACCTGGGGATTGGCAACCCTACTCCTGACCCATCATCAAATCCCAGGATGTATCACCCCAGCCTCTCCTGAACTAGTTCTCCGCAATCCATGAGGAAATACGCACATCCTGTCCCCACAGGAAAGCCCCCTTGTGATCCTCCTCACTGCAGCAAAGAAATGGAATAGCCCTAAAACGGAAAGATGCAGCCCCCCCCCCTACAGTGCAGTCACGGCATATCAAAGCATGGGACTACTTCATCTTTGATAAAATTACAGCAGATTTACAATGTCGAGATCCTCAAACCCAACACACGCAGCCAGGCCTCGGATTCCGTGGGACCTCCCTGGAGCACAGCTCCTGAGCCTTTGTGAGAGTTCCACCTAGGGTTGCCAAGTCCAATTCAAGAAATAGCTGGGGACTTTGGGGGTGGAGCCAGGAGACATTAGGGGTGGAGCCAAGATCAAGGCTGTGACAAGCATCATTGAACTCCAAAGGGAGTTCTGGCCATCACATTGAAAGGGACGGCATACCTTTTCAATTCCTTCCTTCCATAGGAAATAATGAAGGATAGGGGCACCTTCTTTTGGGGATCATAGAATTGGGCCCCCTGGTCCAATCTTTTTCAAACTTGGGGGGGGGGGTATTTTGGGGGAGAGGCACTAGATGCTATACTGAAAGTTTGGTGCCTCTACCCCCAAAAACAGCACACCCCGCCCCCCCCCCCCCAGAGCCCCAGATACCCGCAGATCAATTCTCCATGATTTTCTATGGGAATAAATCTCCCTAGGGAATAACAGAGTTCCCGGCAGACATTTCCCTCCCCCCCCCCCCGCTTTCTGACGACCCTGAAGCGGGGGGAGGGCCTCTAAACCGGGGGATCCCCCGCCCCCACCTCGGGATTGGCAACCCTAGTTCCACCTCCTTGTCCTTTGAATAGTAGATGAGCGCCGCCACCTTTTCCCCTACAAAATGAGCTCTGCTCGCAACTATTAAAGAAATGGCTCCCACAAGCGCCTTGCGGGATCTCTCTCAATTCCGCAGGGCCCGTAAAACAGAATTATTTCCACAGGCCTTCAACATCTAACCAGGAGGGAGCTGCCATCCTACACCGCTGAGGAATTACAATCACAATAGGATCATCTCTAAGGAGTGTAGGATCCCGCCGAATCAAAGCACCCCGAAAGGTTTTAAAATGTTTCAAATGGTATTTTATTGTTTCCGAACCTATAACCGTAATGCTTGAAGTGATTTGTTAACTGCCTGGAGTCCGCTTGCAGAGAGGGCGGGACAAAAGTTGGAACAAGCAAACAAATGAATAAAAGGACATCCAGCACTTCCCCAAACCTTGCAAATGCCGGCTCATTATTTGATCTGTAGCACCTCACACGGATTTATATACTTGATCTATGTTTATAGATCACCACCTTATCGAAAACCACCGTCTTCCCAAGATTGCCCTGTCTGGCGAACTTTCCACCGGCCATCGAAATAGAGGGGCACCAAAGAAGAGGTACAAGGACTCCTTGAAGAAATCCCTTGGCACCTGTCGCATCAACCATCACCGGTGGTCTGACCTAGCCTCAGATCGCAAAGCATGGAGGCACACCATCCACCAGGCTGTCTCTTCCTTTGAGAACGCACGCATAGCTGGTCTTGAGGACAAAAGGAGATTGAGGAAGAATCGCACTGCTACAGGACCAACCCTAAATCAGACTTTTCCCTGCAGCCGCTGTGGCCGGACCTGCCTGTCCCACATTGGTCTTGTCAGCCACCAGCGAGCCTGCAGCAAACGTGGACTATTGCACCCTTCTTAAATCTTCGTTCGCGAAGTCAAGCCGAGAGAGAGATGTTTATAGATCTATTTGTCTCTCTTTGTCTATTTCTGGAATTATTTTCCAATTTCCCCTAAGCTTGCTTGCCTTGATATGTGTTTTGGAAATATCGAAATACTTCATAAATTAAGTTGTAATAACTGACTGTATTCAATGTGATACGTGCATTCCGTATACGTCCTTTTGGGTTTGATAACTTACTGCTCCACTTCCCTTCTCCCAGGTACGGTTGCCAAGTCCCTTGCAGTCTCTACCTATTGTACCATAGAGTTTTCCCTCCCAAAGGGCTAGAGCGTCCGGGGAAACCATAGAGTTTTCCCAGAAATGCCTAGAGTGGCCGCCACGAGCTGTCGCTGGCACGACGACGTCACTTCCGGGTGATGTCATCACACTGCCGAAGTTGGGGGAGTTTCCCCTGCCAGTCCAATGTGGGACGGTGGGTTGGGAACCTCACCCAGATGGGGGGCTTGGCAGCCCTTCTCCCAAGTAATATTGTGTTGGTATCTAAGGGTGGCCAGCGGTAGCTTTAATAATAATAATAATAATAAACTTTTATTTATACCCCGCCCTCCCCGCCTAGGCAGGCTCCGGGCGGCTAACAAGACATGGTAAAACCATGATACAAATAAAACAATATATAATATAATTAATAATTTAAACAGTAAAACCAATACAACAGTATGACATTAGAATACAATCGAATGGCGTGTAAGATGGCTCGGTATTACTGATCTTATCAGGAGTTCCGTCTTAAAAAGCTAGCTGGAAGAGGGCAGTTTTGCAGGCCCCACGGAACTGGTTAAGATCCCGTAGGGCCCGCACCTCTTCCGGCAATTGATTCCACCATTGGGGGGAACGCCTGTTCTCTAGTAGCTTTTAATTTGGTTTCTTTTGGCCCAGGGATTTCAAGAAGATTTTTTGAGCTTGATCGCAGTGCTCTCTGGGGAACATATGGAGAGAGGCGGTCCCTAAGGTAGGCAGGTGTTTTTGCCTACAACTCCCATATGGAGAGAGGCGGTCCCTAAGGTAGGCAGGTGTTTTTTGCCTATAACTCCCATCAGCCCCAGCCATTGGCCATGTTGGCTGGGGCTGATGGGAGTTGTAGGCAAAAAATCATTTGGAGAGCTTGGGCAATTTTTGATAATGACTAAGTACAAGAGGGAGGAGGATATTAATTTTGGTCCTTATTAATTAAGGGTACCTTTAATATTAAGAGATTAAGCATATAACACCGGCGGCGGGGGTCAAGTAACGGGGGGAGGGGTGGGTAGAAAATAATATATGGGATAGATTTAAAAAAAAGTAATTATTAATGAAGTAAGAAATTGAAATTTATTACCATATGTTACTAATAAAACTGTTTGACAACCAAAACATCTGGAGAGCTACCGCTGGCCACCCCTGTTGTATCCTGTTTAACACCAATAAAGTTTGACAATGGAAAAAAAAAAAGAAGCTCGCGTGGCAACTCACCCAGGAAATCCAGCCCGCTGCTGTCCTTCACGCTGCTCACGCAGTTCTCCAAGTAAATCCCATCCTTATAGCAGTCCTTCTTCTTGCTCAAGCCCAGGATCTCGCTCGGCTGGTTCAGGGCCTCCCCGCCAGAACACGAGCAGGGAGTCTGCATGATGCCACAAGGGTGGAAGCTGCTGCTGGTGGCCAGACATGTCTCGAGCCACTTGCACAGCATCTGGCAGGCCGCCTTGCTGGGATTCCGGTTGCCGACCACCAGGTATTCCACCGAGAAGTCCCCGTCCTGGGCCTTAGCCGGCTTCCACCGGACATGGCCGCCGTCGGCCGTCGCCGCAGCAGTCTGTTTCATCTGGAGGAACTGTTTGTTGGACTGGAGGAAGGCATAGCGGGTGGAGCTGTCGCAGAGGTTCAGGACGTCGTCGAAGCTCTCCATCCCCAAGTAGGTCCGGGTGGACTCCAGGAAGGAGTCGAACTGGTAGGTGCGGATCTGCTGGCGGTCACAGGCCCCCGCCGGCTTCAGGACCTTCATGTACAAGGTGTACCGCCGGGGGTCCGGGTTCTGGATAATCCACGAGCAACGGGACGCGTTCGACGGGAAGACAGCCGAAGAGGAGAAATATCCAAAGAATTTGCCCTGGACCAGGGTGGTGCACGAAGACTGCCCCAAGTCGAGGGCCGCCCCTGTCCACGCAAAGAGGAGTGGCACAAGCAACAGTGGGTTCAAGGAATATCCAGCGCTTCTCCTCATCCTAGGTCCCTGGTCCTTTGGAACTCACAGCGATTGCCAGGCAGAGGGCCGATCTCGGACATAACAGGAGGAAGGGAGAGAGGTCTCGCCCCAGGCGCCGGAGGAGGGTCAAGCCGGGCTCCCCATCTCTCGAGAAGAGCTCCTCCTGGTGGTTTAGACAGGTAACTCCTGGAGAAAGAGAAAAATGGGTTGGGTTAATGCCAAGGACATAGCAGAAGATTCTGTGGATTTCAGCAGATCATGGGAACAGGGCCGGCTCGCCCGCAAGGCAAACTAGGCGGTTGCCTAGGGCGTCGAGAGGCGCGGGGCAGCAAATTGGGTTCCCCCCCCCCGATGTCCCAGGCAAGTGCTTAGTTTGCCTCCCTCACCCCCACCGCTGCTAGCCCCCTCCAACCCACCACCACCACGGTGCTCCTCTCGTTCGCTCCCCTCCCCCTGCTCACCGCAATTAAAACTAAGCTCTGCCGGCTTTGCAGCCTCTTGTTAAAGAGACTCTTAACAAAGTGCACAGACACGGCTGCAAGGCTTAGTTGTAGTCGCGGCGAGTGGGGGGAGGGGGCGAGAGAGTGGAGTGTGGCGGCCGGGAGGTGGGTGAGCAGAGCACAGCAGGGGTGCAGGGGGGGGGGCACCTGCCTAGGGCGCTATTCGCCCTAGAGCCACCCCCGCATGGGACACAAAGGGCTTTTTGCATCAGGGGCCAGTGTTCCCTCTACGCTGCATTAGTGGAAGCTAGCTCACAGATTTTTAGCCTCTGGCTCACACATTTTTGTCTTAGCTCGGGAAAAATGGACCCAAAGCACACTAAGTGATGCAGTCGCTCACAACTTTAATGCCACTAGCTCACAGCTTTTAATACCAGTGGCTCATGAAGTAGAATTTTTGCTCACAAGCAGGCCTCGGATTCTGTGGGAGCTCACAGGAGCGCAGCTCCTGAACCTCCCTGAGAGTTCCACCTCCTCCTTCTGAGAGTTCCAGCTCCTTATCCATTGAATAGTAGGCACAGCTGCATAACAATCCCCGGATGAGCTCCACCACCTATTGTCCTGCCAAATGACCCCTGCTCACAAGACTCTGCAGCTTAGAGGGAACGTTGCTCGTGGCCCCTTCTCACGTAAGTAAGAAGTGATTCTTATGTAACGAGTGATTTATCGATACGATTTTAACTATGTCTATGATGTATTTTGTCTTACTATTGTTCATCACTTACTTACTATTACTTACATCTTACTATTGTTTATCTTACTATTGTTCATCACCGTCCCTTCATGGGGAGGGACGGTGGCTCAGTGGTAGAGCATCTGCTTGGGAAGCAGAAGGTCCCAGGTTCAATCCCTGGCATCTCCAAAAAAGGGTCCAGGCAAAGAGGTGTGAAAAACCTCAGCTTGAAACCCCGGAGAGCCGCTGCCAGTCTGAGAAGACAATACTGACTTTGATGGACACAAGAGGGTCTGATTCAGTAGAAGGCAGCTTCATAGGTTCATCACCCAGAACCCTGTGAACTCAAGTATCGGGCAGTCCACAAATCTAAATTATAAAGAAATAAATTACGTGCCCAGGGAAATGTTAATTGCCACTTTGGGGTCGGGCAGAAATTTTCTCAAGGTCAGTTTGGCCAGGGATCCTGGAGAATTTTTTTTTTTTGGGGGGGGGGTTGCTATTTTCTGGGCATGGGGTAGGGGTCTTAGTGGATCATACGCTGAACATGTCAACAGTGCGATGTGGTGGTTAAAAAGGCAAATGCAATTCTGGGCTGTACCAACAGAAGTCTAGTGTCCAGATCACGTGATGCGATGGTATCGCTTTACTCTGCTCTGGTAAGACCTCACCTGGGGTATTGTGTTCAGTTTTAGGCACCACATTTTAAGAAGGATATAGACAAGCTGGAACGGGTCCAGAGGAGGGCGACGAAGATGGTGAGGGGTCTGGAGACCAAGTCGTATGAGGAAAGGTTGAAGGAGCTGGGGATGTTTAGCCTGGAGAGGAGGAGGCTGAGAGGTGATAGGATCACCATCTTCAAGGCATTGAAGGCCTGTCCTATAGAGGATGGTGTGGAATTGTTTCCGGTGGCCCCAGAAGGTAGGACCAGAACTAATGGGTTGAAATTAAATAAAAAGAGTTTGCGGCTCAACATTAGGAAGAACTTCCTGACTGTTAGAGCGGTTCCTCAGTGGAACAGGCTTCCTCGGGAGTTGGTGGGCTCTCTTTCCTTGGAGGTTTTTAAGTAGAAGCTAGATGGCCATCTGACAGCAATGAAGATCCTGTGAATTTAGGGGGAGGTCTTTGTGGATTTCCTGCATTGTACAGGGGATTGGACTAGATGACCCTGGAGGTCCCTTCCGACTCTATGATTCTTTACATTTCTGAATGCCTGGCTCTTTCCTCTAGCGAGAATCAGGCAAGTAGGGACACTGCCTTGAAGCCATCTGGAAGCTTCGGTAGCCAAATCAAGGGCACATCTGTTTGTGGCAACACCCCTCACCCTCCCTACACCACAAAGCACGGGTGACAGAAGCAACCCTCTTCTCTCGGGGTATATTTTGTGGCCAGTTGTGAGCCAAGTGCATTCCCTCCTCCTACAATGCCCTCGCTCGGCAGCAGCTTGACACAGATCTCCTCCTTGGCCACGCCCGTGGAGAGGCATGCAAAATCACCAGGAGAACTGGTCAGCCTCTTCCTCTGCCATTACATACACCATCTCAGGTGGCCTGTCTCCATGTAATCTTACCGTGAAACACCACAAACAGCTAAACCATGTTCCCTCCCCTTAATCCTCCTAGTTGCCCTTTTTTTGCACCTTCTGCAATGCTATTTTTTTTTTTTTAGGTCCGGTGGACCAGAAATGTACACAGGATTTCAAATGAGGCTGCACCATAGAGTTATACAGGGGCATGACGATACTGGCTGATACACCTGTAAAGAAAGGTGCTATTAGGTCCTGATCGGAATGGCTCAAGCAAGTCTGCTCTCATCAGATCTCAGAAACTAAGCAAGGTCAACTCTGGCAAAATACTTGGATGAGAGACCTCCTTGGAATATCAGAAGTCAGAAGGTGGGGACATAAGAGAAGCCATGTTGGATCAGGCCAATGGCCCATCCAATCCAATACTCTGGGTCACACATCAGAACATAAGAGAAGCCATGTTGGATCAGACCAATGGCCCCTCCAGTCCAACACTCTGTCACACATAAGAACATAAGAGAAGCCATGTTGGATCAAGCCAATGGCCCCTCCAGTCCAACACTCTGTGTCACACATAAGAACATAAGAGAAGCCATGTTGTCACACATAAGAACATAAGAGAAGCCATGTTGGATCAGTCCAACACTCTGTGTCACTCAGTGGCCCCATCAGAAGGTCCATCAGTGGGGCCAGGACATTAGAAGCCCTCCCAATTTGCCTTTCCACCCCCGAAGCACCAAGAATACAGAGCATCACTGCCCCAGACAGAAAGTTCCAATAATACACTGTGGTTAATGGCCACTGATGAACCTCTGCTCCATATGTTGATCCAATCCCCTCTTGAAGCTATCTATGCTGGCAGCTGCCACCACCTCCTGTGGCAGTGAATTTCATGCGTTAATCACCCTTTGGGTGAAGAAGGACTTCCTTTAATCCGTTCCAACCTGACTACTCAACAATTTCATGGAGTGCCCACGAGTTCTCGTATTTTGAGAAAAGGGGGGAAAGTACTTCTTTCTCTACCTTCTCTGTCCCATGCATAATCTTGTCAACCTCGATCATGTCAGCCCCTCAGTTGACGTTTCTCCAAGCTAAAGAGCCCCAAAGTACTTTAACCTTTCTTCATAGGGAAAGTGTTCCAACCCTTTAATCGTTCTAGTTGCCTTTGATTCAGCCACCTCCCTGACTATCCTCTGAACTTCCACTAGAGGTCAGTCATCAGAAGTTGCCATGGCTTCCAGGTGCAGACCCACACAAATTCAAACACGCACATAGAAAAATACGAAGACAACTGTAGATTTATACCCCGCCCTTCTCTCTGAAACTCTGAGTCTCAGAGCAGCTCACAACCTCCTTTTATCTTCTTCCCCCACAACAGGCACCCTGTGAGGTAAGTGGGGCTGAGAGAGCTCTTGCAGCAGCTGTCCTTTCAAGGACAACTCCTTCGAGAGCTACAGCTGACCCAAGGCCATGCCAGCAGGTGCAAGTGGAGGAATGGGAAATCAAACCCGGTTCTCCCAGATAAGAGACCCGGCACTTCACCACAACACCAAACAGGCTCTGGTGCTGGGGTGTGTGTTTTATGTGACATCAAGATGCTTCTGACCTTTACCTTAAAAGAAAACGAAGTCTGCTGATTTATACCCCGCCCTTCTCTCTGAATTAGAGACTCAGAGCGGCTAACAATCTCCTATATCTTCTCTCCCCACAACAGACACCCGGTGAGGTGGGTGGGGCCGAGAGAGCTCTCCCAGAAGCTGCCATTTCGCAGACAACTCTGCGAGAGTTATGGCTGACCCAAGACCATTCCAGCAGGTGCAAGTGGAGGAGTGGGGAATCAAACCCGGTTCTCCCAGATAAGAGTCCGCGCACTTAACCACTACACCAAACTGGCTCATTAAGCCACACCCCTTGATGTTGCCATTGTTTCGCACAGGGCTTTTTAAAAAAAAATTTGTAGTAAAAGCTCAGCAGGGACTCATATACATATTAGACCACACCCGAAGCCAGCTGGAACAGCGTTTCTGTGCGTCCCAACTAAAAAAAAAAAAACCCTGCATTTCCCCTAGAGCCATTTGGAACTGCTCAGGGTCCATCAGGCACCGTGAGCCAAAATATATTCACTGCCTAAACGGACTTGGGGTGGGACACACACACGAGCCTTCAGGGCGTAGTGGTCCGACCATGGCACTGCTTTGGCAGCAATACGGTCCACTAAGACTTCCCCTGCAAAGATCAGATCTAGCATGCGCCCCGTCTGGTGAGTGGGGCGTTGTAACAAATTGGGAGAGTTCCAGTGTCACCATGGATGACACTAGGTCCGTCGCCTGACTGGAGATCACGTTATCGGCACGGACACTGAAGTCGCCCAGGATCAAAAGCCTTGGGTGCTCCAATGCCCGTTGGCTTTGCAAGTATACTTTGTTCTTTGAGAGTGAGGGGAACCCAGTAAGCCAGTCAGACACCAATCATACTGTGGCTGTCACAGCGAATGTGGCGTCTCAGTTCCTGCTCTTAAAAAAAGCAAGGTGTGACTCGTTTTGCCCTTGTTTCCTCTCTCTCTCTCTCTCTCTCTCTCTCTCGCTCTCGCTCTCGCTCTCTCTCTCTCTCTCTCTCTCTCTCTCTCAGACCCGTCTTAAAAGCCAGCAGACTTTAACTAAACATCCATGCTAATAGGATGCTGTGTTCCGGCTATTAGAACCCAAGATTTATTTTCCCCTAAACGTGGTCCCATCTGGAAGGTTTCATGCAAGGAATGGTAACGTAATTCCCCCCCACCGCCCCCTCCTTCCACCAATCTCCATGACAGTGTGAAACTTTAAGAGGAGATTAAAAATAAACAACAACAACAAAAGATCAGCGACAAGAAGGAAGGAACGCGCTTGGAAACCAGGAGACCCCTAATGCACAAACACCTGCGTCTCCAGCAGAGCCACCAATGAACTCCACGGAGCATCGGGAGATGAGCAGAAGCCAGGTGGCAAATGGGGCATCAAAGGAATCAAACTAACCACTGTGAGAGATTTGTAAGGTAAATGCCAACACCTGGAGCACCAGGCTAAGGGAGGTAGGGGGAGGACTTGCTGCAGTTTGGGGATCCGGCGCAAAAAGGCCATCTCAAGCTTTCGGGGCTGTTCGCCGTAATCAGAGCTTCCTTGTAGGGAAAAATCCCGCAGGACCTCATCTGCATATTAGGCCACACCCCGTGATGCCAAGCCAACCAGAACTGCATTCCTGTGCATTTCTGCTCAAAAAAAAAAAAAAAAGCCCTGGCCATAATAGCAAAGCGAAGCTTCCCTAAGGACATCAGAAGAGCCCTGCTCGGTCAGACCAGGCAGGGTCGATCTAGTCCAGCCTCCTGTCTCACACAGGGGCCAGCCAGTTCCCCTGGAGGGCCAACAACAGGGCAGAGAGGCCGAGGCCTTCCCCTGAGAAGAATATCAAAAGAGCCCTGCTGGGTCAGACCAGGGAGGATCCATCTAGTTCACCCTCCTGTCTCACACAGGGGCCAACCAGTTCCTCTGGAGGGCCAACAACAGGGCAGAAAGGCTGAGGCCTTCCCCTGAGAAGAACCTCAGAAGAGCCCTGCTGGATCAGACCAGGGAGGGTCCATCTAGTCTCGCCTCCTGTCTCACACAGGGGCCAACCAGTTCCTCTGGAGGGCCAACAACAGGGCAGAGAGGCCAAGGACTTCATAAGAACATCAGAAGAGCCCTGCTGGATCACACCAGTGAGGGACCATCTAATTCAGCATCCCATCTCACACAGTGGCCAACCAGTTCCCCTGGAGAGCCAACAGCAGGGCATAGAGGCCGAGGCCTTCATATGAACATCAGAAGAGCTCTGCTGGATCAGACAAGTGAGGGCCCATCTAGTCCAGCCTCCTGTCTCACACAGTGACCAGCCAGCTCCCCCGGAGGGCCAACAGCAGGGCAGAGAGGCCAAGGCCTTCATAAGAACATCAGAAGAGCCCTGCTGGATCAGACCAGTGAGGTCCATTTAGTCCAGCCTCCTGTCTCACACAGTAGCCAACCAGTTCCTCTGGAAGGCCTACAACAGGGCAGAGAGTCCGAGGCCTTCATAAGTACCACAGAAGAGCCCTGCTGGAGATAGTGTTGCCAAGTCCCCTGCGGCCTCCAGAGGGCGACTTTTTACTCTGGCATTTTCCCACTTTGGTACCATAGAGTTTTCCTCCCAGATTCCTAGAGCGTCTGGGAAAGCCATAGAGTTTTCCCAGAAGCTCCTAGAGCAGCCAGCGAGTGACGTCGCTGGCACGATGACATCACTTGCATGTCATCGTGCCATGAACATCAGAAGGGGATCCCCCTGCCTGCCCACAGTTGGCAGGTGGGTTGGGGTCCCGCAAAGCGGTAGAGTTTGGCAATAGTTTGGCAGCCCTAGCTGGATCACACCAGGGAGGGTCCATCTAGTCCAGCCTCCTGTCTCAAACAGGGGCCAACCAGCTCCTCTGGAGGGCCAACAACAGGGCAGAGAGGCCCAGGCCTTCCCCTGAGAAGAACATCAGTAGAGCCCTGCTGGATCAGACCAGGGAGGGTCCATCTAGCTCAGCCTCCTGTCTCAAACAGGGGCCAACCAGCTCCTCTGGAGGGCCAGCAACAGGGCAGAGAGGCCCAGGCCTTCCCCTGGGAAGAACATCAGAAGAGCCCTGCTGGATCAGACCAAGGAGGGTCCATCTAGTCCAGCCTCCTGTCTCACACAGGGGCCAGCCAGTTCCTCTGGAGGGCCAACAGCAGAGCATAGAGAGGCCGAGGCCTTCCCCTGAGAAGAGCATCAGAAGAGCCCTGTTGGATCAGATCAGCGAGGTTCATCTATTCCAGCATCCCATCTCACACAGTAGCCCACCAGTTTCTCTGGAGGGTCAACAAGAGGGCAGAGAGGCCAAGACCTTCATTAGAATATCAGAAGACCCCTGCTGGATCAGACCAGTGATGTCCATCTAGTCCAACTTCCCATCTCACACAGTAGCTCAAAGTAATTCCGGCCAAAGTAATCTCCATTACCATGCATGGGTATGGAAGTTGAGCAATGATGAAAGCTCACGGGAAGAAAGTTGGACTCAGGTGAGTACCCATACAGGTCTGAAGCGACAGAACAAAGTTGGAGTCCGGTAGCACCTTTAAGACCAACAAAGATTAATTCTGGGTATAAACTTCCAGAATTAAACTTTGTTGGCCTCTATTGAGTCAGTTACAGGAATTATGCTTTCCCCCCCCCTTCCACAGTTTTCATTGTCTCCAGCAGAGGGCAGTAGTTACATACATCCAGTGCACACCCAACCCTTTTGCAGTGGACGTATTGCTTCAAATATCACGAGTTCTGCACAGGCAAAGCCCATAAGTGTATAAAAACTGCACAGAGATCACAATGTGCAAGAGGGACGCCTGCAACTCACTTACTGATTGCACATGTTCTTGGGTGCATAGTAGGACAATCAATTTGCAAGACCGCCTCCCCCCAAGTTTCACATAGATAGGGAACTCGTGATATTTAATTACCGTGAAGAAAAAGAAGAAGAAGACGACGACTCCAGAATTATACCCTGCCCTTCTCTCTGAACCAGAAAGAGAGCCAGTTTGGTGTAGTGGTTAAGTGAGCGGACTCTTATCTGGGAGAACCGGGTTTGATTCCCCACTCCTCCACTTGCACCTGCTACCATTGCGTTGGGTCAGCCATAGCCCTGGCAGAGGTTGTCCTTGAAAGGGCAGCTGCTGTGAGAGCCCTCTCCAGCCCCAACCACCTCACAGGGTGTCTGTTGTGGGGGAGGAAGGGAAAGGAGATTGTGAGCCGCTCTGAGACTCTTTGGAGTGGAGGGCAGGATATAAATCCAATATCTTCATCTATCTCACAGGGTGTCTGTTGTGGGGGAGGAAGGTAAAGGAGATTGTGAGCCATTCTGAGACTCTTCGGAGTGGAGGGCGGGATATAAATCCAATATCTTCATCTACCTCACAGGGTGTCTGTTGTGGGGGAGGAAGGTAAAGGAGATTGTAAGCCGCTCTGAGACTCTTCGGAGTGGAGGGCGGGATATAAATCCAATATCTTCTTCTTCTTCTTCTTGAACCAGAGACTCAGAGCGGCTAACAGTCTCCTCTATCTTCTTCCCCCACAACAGACACCCTGTGTGGAGGGTGGGGCTGAGAGAGCTCTGACAGAAGCTGCCCTTTCAAGGACATCTCTGCAAGAGCTATGACTGACTCGAGGCCATTCCAGCTGATGCAAGTGGAGGAGTGGGGAATCAAACCCGATTCTCCCAGATAAGAGTCCGCACGCTCAACCACGACACCAAACTGGCTCTCCTGATGCTCAGTATGAGAATAAATAAAAGCCTTCAGATCCTCAAGCACCATGATATTCCAATAAAGGCAATTAAGCTCCTCCCACTGAGGGCCAAACTAGCTGGAATGTTATAGGCTTAGGAAGGAGGGGAAAGATCGACATGTTCAACTTCTAATTCAGGTTCTTCCTGTCTTGGGCTAATAAGGGGGTGGGAGGGTCCATTTTGACTGGGAAACTGCATGGGAGGGGAAAGTCAAATCTTGGGTTGCCAGCCTCCAGGTGGAGCCTGGAGATCTCCTGCTTTTACAACCGATCTCCAGCTGGCAGAGATCAGCTCCCCTGGAGAAAACGGCTGCTTTGAAGGGTGGACTTCGTAGCCTTGTACCCTGCTGAAGCCCCTCCCCTCTCCAAACCCCGCCCTCTCTGGGATCCACCCCCAAAGCCTCCAAGTATTTTCCAACACAGATCTGGCAACCCTAATCAAATCGCCTCTTCCTCGTATACAATGGCTCTAATCCTAAATTGGGGTACAACCGAGCAGCTGTTTACCTGTACAATAGTTCATTCTGAGTCATATATCTTCAGATGCATTAAACTGAGATTGCTGGAGTTGGAGGAAACAAAACTATGCCCAACGGACCCTTATATCTGCTCCCCAGCATCCTTAGTTCTCAACGTTTTTTTGTGGCAAAATGCCCCATTATCTCTCAGACTTAACCATTCCAAGTCATCACAGGGCATTTCTGTTGGCTAGACTAATGCTGATTCCGCACTCACCTTTCCCCGGGGCAGAATTCCGTTTCTGGGCGGAGCAAACAGGCGATTTCGCACCAGTTGCTCCGTGCCAGCGTTTTGTGCGGGGCAAACCCACGATTTGCCCCGCCGCAGTGTAAACCAAATCGCAGGTTTGCCCCATGCAAAATGCCGGCGCAGGGCAACTGGTGCAAAATCGCCTGTTTGCTCCGCCCAGAAACGGAATCCTGCCCCAGAGAAAGGTGAGTGTGGAATCAGCCTAAATGCGTTTCCCTCCAAAGTTTTACAAGGGAGATAGCATTGCGTCCCTTTATGTGATAGACTCCGTTCCTGTGAAGCGAATATTCCCGCCTCGATTCAGCATATATTGCTTGATTGTTCCATATAGCATAATCTCTGTAAAGATCTATTTTGCAAGCCTTCCTTCTCCCCCGAGCCGTCTACCTAACCGGGAAAAACTGCCACCGCACATCGCTGAGAAGTTACGAACATTACATGATCACTCACGGCAAAAAGAAAGATCCCCACCATACCAAAGTTGTAGAGCACCACAAAATGTTTTTAAAATGTTTTAAATTGTATTACAGCGTTGATCGCTGGCCGCCCCGAGTCCGCTTGCGAAGAGGGCGGGATAGAAATTGAACATAATAAATTAAATACATAAAAAATAAACTATCCTGCTACCCTGTCATTATTTACTAAATGATACTGTAGTTAGCGAGGCTGTGGCAAAATTTTTGGCTGAAACCCATAATTTTAAATCTGACCATGTATGAATGCATGTGTAATCTCAGTTTCCTTTTGATTTTATCTCCAATGTTTAAATTTTTATATTCTGTGTATTCTCATTTCCAACTGTTATGCCATTAAAGGTTTGGTCTCCCACTCGGTATCAGCTCTGCAGCATATGACGTCCTGCTTTGCAGAGGCTGCCAAGCTATTCGGCCTAGAAGTTAGTCTGAAGAAGACAGAAGTTCTCCACCAGCCTGCACCCCAGGAAGATTATCACCCTCCCTGCATCACTGTGGGTGAATCAGTTCTGAAGACAGTCCAGCAGTTCAGCTACCTGGGGTGCATCATCTCCTCAGACGCCAAGATCGACAAGAGATTGACAACAGGCTGGCAAAGGCTAACCGTGCATTTGGCCGACTGCACAAAAGAGTGTGGAGCAACAAGCATCTGAAAAAAGGCACAAGGATCAATGTTTACAAAGCGGTTGTGATGACAACCCTTATCCACGGCTCCGAATCGTGGGTTTTATACCGTCATCACCTGCGACTCCTTGAGCGCTTTCATCAGCGCTGCCTTCGCACCATCCTCAACATCCACTGGAGTGACTTTGTGACCAACACTGAAGTCCTCAAGTGGGCGGAGGTTACAAGCATCGAGGCACTGCTGTTGAAGACGCAGCTGCGCTGGGCAGGGCATATTTCCAGGATTGCCTTCCCAAGATTGCCCTGTATGGCGAACTTTCCACTGGCCATCGAAATAGAGGGGCACCAAAGAAGAGGTACAAGGGCTCCTTGATGAAATCCCTTGGTACCTGTTGCATCAACCATCACCAGTGGTCTGACCTAGCCTCAGATTGCAAAGCATGGAGGCACACCATCCACCAGGCTGTCTCTTCCATTGAGAACGCATGCATAGCTGGTCTTGAGGACAAAAGGAGATTGAGGAAGAATCGCACTGCTACAGCACCAACCCCAAATCAGACTTTTCCCTGCAGCCACTGTGGCCAGACCTGCATGTCCCGCATTGGTCTTGTCAGCCACCAGCGAGCCTGCAGCAGACGTGGACTACTGCACCTTTCTTAAATCTTCGTTCGCGAAGTCAAGCCGAGAGATGGTATGGTATGACAATAGTTCATTCTGGATAATATCAAGTTACATTTGATTGATTGATTGATTGTCTGCCTTGGACTCAAGCTGGATCACAGAGCGCGAGTCGATGCCGTTGACAAAATGAGACATCCAATAAACAATGCAATACAATTAGGATTGCAGAAATCAAAAGGACAGAATTGAAGCAAAGCATAAATATTCCTACGAGAAATTAAGCGGTGTACTGATTATTTAGTAGGCTTTTTCTTACAGTACACTGTACGCAGTAGCATATGCGACAACCTTTTAGATATCGCGGCTCTTTAACATTTATCCAAGTAATTTGAGGAACCATTTGGTACAGCGCCGTGCTATATATGTGCATACTGCTTTGGGGATTAAATGAGAGGTTGCATTTTTGTGCGTGCGAGCCAAGGACGTTTTGTGGACGTGGGCGTGTACATCACACACGCTTGCACAATCCCTCCTTCTTTGCCACTGAACAAAATACTGCGTTAACGTGCCGAGCATATACAGAGTTCATTACGGTTGCATCCCGATAGTCTACATTTCCGTTCTTTGAGTAGTTATAATAGTTAGGAAGAAACTTCTCCTGGATGCACCCTCTTTCAAGGTCATAATTTCCCACAGCTGCTACGGCACCTTTAGTACTATCTCCACCACTTCACGGCTTCTTGGTATTAAACACAGAGGTAATCCCAGACAATCAGGGGATAACCCAAGGACACCATGTAGCCAATCAGCTGTGACAGTGTAATGGTCATCGAGGGCTAGTGAGGGCAATTTAAAACAAGCAAAACTGTATCTATTTCTCTTTTTTTTTCATAATTATATCCCAATTTATGGGTCAAGGCTGCTTATACCCTATTTAAAACAACACCGTGGCTCATTTAAAACCAGTTTACCTCACCTTAGCCCTTCGGCTCACCATTAAACGCCCTAGCAATGAAAATCCCTTCATCGTGCCCCTCCGGACTTCCACAGGAAGCCTCAACTGAAAAGAAATGTGGATCACAAGCAGGTAACCTTAAGCGAGAGGGGGATGACCAGAAGGGGGAGCCAGAGATCCACAACTGGCGCATGGAGTGTGGTGTGGGAAGTTGGCCAGTTTGGTGCAGTGGTTAAGTGTGCGGACTCTTATCTGGGAGAACTGGGTTTGATTCTTCACTCCTCCACTTGCACCTGCTGGAATGGCCTTGGGTCAGCCAGAGCTCTCTTATCTGGGAGAACCAGGTTTGATTCCCCACTCCTCCACTTGCAGCTGCTGGAATGGCCTTGGGTCAGCCAGAGCTCTCTTATCTGGGAGAACCGGGTTTGATTTCCCACTCCTCCACTTGCACCTGCTGGAATGGCCTTGGGTCAGCCAGAGCTCTCTTATCTGGGAGAACCAGGTTTGATTCCCCACTCCTCCACTTGCACCTGCTGGAATGGCCTTGGGTCAGCCAGAGCTCCCTTATCTGGGAGAACCGGGTTTGATTCCCCCCTCCTCCACTTGCACCTGCTGGAATGGTCTTGGGTCAGCCAGAGCTCTCTTATCTAGGAGAACCGGGTTTGATTCCCCACTCCTCCACTTGCAGCTGCTGGAATTGCCTTGGTTCAGCCAGAACTCTCTTATCTGGGAGAACCGGGTTTGATTCCCCACTCCTCCACTTGCACCTGCTGGAATGGCCTTGGGTCAGCCAGAGCTCTCTTATCTGGGAGAACCAGGTTTGATTCCCCACTCCTCCACTTGCACCTGCTGGAATGGCCTTGGGTCAGCCAGAGCTCTCTTATCTAGGAGAACCAGGTTTGATTCCCCATTCCTCCACTTGCACCTGCTGGAATGGCCTTGGGTCAGCCAGAGCTCTCTTATCTAGGAGAACCGGGTTTGATTCCCCACTCCTCCACTTGCAGCTGCTGGAATTGCCTTGGTTCAGCCAGAACTCTCTTATCTGGGAGAACCGGGTTTGATTCCCGACTCCTCCACTTGCACCTGCTGGAATGGCCTTGGGTCAGCCAGAGCTCCCTTATCTGGGAGAACCGGGTTTGATTCCCCCCTCCTCCACTTGCACCTGCTGGAATGGTCTTGGTTCAGCCAGCGCTCTTATCTGGGAGAACCGGGTTTGATTCCCCACTCCTCCACTTGCACCTGCTGGAACGGCCTTGGGTCAGCTAGAGCTCTGGCAGAGGTTGTCCTCGAAAGGGCAGCTGCTGTGAGAGCCCTCTCAGCCCCACCCACCTCCCAGGGTGTCTGTTGTGAGGGAGGAAGATGTAGGAGATTGTAAGCCGCTCTGAGTCTCTGATTCAGAGAGAAGGGCAAGGTATAAATCTGCAGTCTTCTACATGGGGTGCAGCATACATCCATAACTGGCGCATGGAGTGTGGAGGATACACTTTTGAGTCCTCATCCCAAGAAGTTTCTATGGCATTGCCAAAAGCATTCATGAGGAGCAGTGAGTTATTTAGGCTCACCCAACCTTTCCCCTCCTCCCCAGCCCGGGCCCACGGTTTTCAGCAATCCTGCACAGCAATCCCGTCGTAATTTGTTTGCTGAGTCGCATTATTGACAAACGCCCTGTTTTATTTGCTATTCGCCATCTGGTTTCTCTTTCTGGAGGAACTGGAATTCTCATGACTGTTCCCTATGGAGAACAGCGGCTATTTCGGTGGGGGAAAGGGATCCGTCTTCTGCTGATAGTAATGTTTTGGGTTTTTTTAAGCAGGAATTCTTTTGTATATTAGGCCACGCTTCTCTGATGTAGCCGGTCATAGTTTCATAGAGTTGAAAGGGACCTCCAGGGTCATCTAGTCCAACCCGCTTCCTAATGCAGGACACTCACAAATACCTCCCCCTAAATTCACAGGATCTTTATTGCTGTCAGAATGTTTACCCGGATTTCAGGGAAGTCTACTGCCAACTGATTAATCTAGCTCAGGGGTGACCAAACCTGCTTAATGCAAGAGCCATATAGAATGAGTGTCAGATGTTTGAGATCTGCAAGACATGCTATGAAAGCCCTCTCAGCCCCACCCGCCTCACAGGGTGTCTGTCATGGGGGGAGAAGATGTAGGAGATTGCAAGCCACCCTGAATCTCTGATTCAGAGAGAAGGGAGGGGTGTAAATCTGCAGTCTTCTACATGGGATGCAGCGCAAAGATATATTACACACGTATCTTTATTAAAACTCTTAATACTTTCTTTGCACAGAAAGATAAAATACACATGCATGCGCTTTACAACACAACCGTGCTAGAAGGAGACTTTAAAAACAAAACAAAAACAAAAGCTGGGAATAACAGTCCCATAAGACTAGCATAGGGAAAGGATAGGGAATTAGTTTTTGGCAATCGTGAGAGAAGGAAAGACACATCTACCATATTAAATCATTGACCACTGTTTGAATCATTATGCATTTCTCTTTGCCTTACAGGAGCTTACAGTAGACCCATACTAAGAGCTCTGTAAGCACTTGGAGGATTGGCTACATCAGGGGTGTGTGGCCTAATATGCAAATGAGTTTCTGGTACAAAAAAAGCCCTAGGTATTGCGCCTTTGCATCCCGACTCCCTTCTTTGCAGTGCCCCTCCCATCTTCAAACGGGGATATAAGAACTCAGCGATCTCTATTCCTGCTTGTATCTGACGAAGGGAGTGTTGCCTCTCCAAAGTTCATATCATCAGAATCTTCTCAATCTCTAAGGTAGCGATGGGCATGAACCGGCTCATGAGTGAAAGTTCATGAACGAAATTCACTGCCACAGGAGGTGGTAGCAGCTACAAGCATAGCCAGCTTCAAGAGGGGGTTAGATAAAAAAATGGAGCAGAGGTCCATCAGTGGCTATTAGCCACAGTGTGTGTGTGTGTTTGTGTGTGTGTGTATATTTGGCCACTGTGTAACAAAGAATATTGGACTGGATGGGCACTGACCTGATCCAACAGGGCTTCTCTTATGTTCTTATGTGACACAGAGTGTTGGACTGGATGGGCCATTGGCCTGATGCAGCAAGAACATAAGAACATAAGAGAAGCCATGTTGGATCAGGCCAACGGCCCATTAAGTCCAACACTCTGTGTCACACAGTGGCAAAAAATTTTATATACACACATATACTGTGGCTAATAGCCACTGATGGACCTGTGCTCCATATTTTTATCTAAACCCTTCTTGAAGGTGGCTATACTTGTGGCCGCCACCACCTCCTGTGGCAGTGAATTCCACATGTTAATCACCCTTTGGGTGAAGAAGTACTTCCTTTTATCCATTTTAACCTGTCTGCTCAGCAATTTCATTGAATGCCCACGAGTTCTTGTATTGTGAGAAAGGGAGAAAAGTACTTCTTTCTCTACTTTCTCCATCCCATGCATTATCTTGTAAACCTCCATCATGTCACCCCGCAGTCGACGTTTCTCCAAGCTAAAGAGTCCCAAGCGTATGACTTATCTTATATTCTTATGTGACACAGAGTGTTAGATTGGATGGGCCATTGGACTGATCCAGCATGACTTCTCTTATGTTCTTATGTGACAAGAGTGTTGGACTGGATGGGCCATTGGCCTGATCCGGCATGACTTCTCTTATATTCTTACGTGACAAGAGTGTTGGACTGGAGGGGCCACTGACCTGATCCAACAGGGCTTCTCTTATGTTCTTATGTGACAAGAGTGTTGGACTGGATGGGCCACTGACCTGATCCAGCATGACTTCTCTTATGTTCTTACGTGACAAGGGTGTTGGACTGGATGGGCCACTGACCTGATCCAACAGGGCTTCTCTTATGTTCTTATGTGACACAGAGCGTTGGACTGGATGGGCCACTGACCTGATCCAACGGGGCTTCTCTTATGTGACACAGAGTGTTGGACTGGAGGGGCCACTGGCCTAATCCAGCATGGCTTCTCTTCTGTTCTTATGTGTGACACAGAGTGTTGGACTGCATGGGCCATTGGCCTGATCCAGCATGGCTTCTCTTTTGTTCCTCACTAATTTTGGCTGGTTTGTGGTTCACAAAGCAACGTTCGTGAACGAAAGAATCACCATGAACTTCTACGAATTTTAAGGAAATCTGTGGCGGTTCGTGGCGAGCGGAAAGCGGGGAAACTTGCTTTCTGCTCTTCACGCAAAACAGCTGGGCACCAGGGAGCAGAAGGCAAGTGCTTCAATGGCCTTGAGCCATTTAAACCCCTACTCTCTGCTCCCCGTGAAAAGTGCTAGGCAGCAGAGAAGCATCGGTCATAAACTGACACAAACAGGTTAAGACCCGGACTGGAGGCCACCATGCAAGTCCAGAGTCACTATACAAAGGCAAAAAATGGCAAACCACATCTGAATGTCTCTGGACATATGAACCTATGAAGCTGCCTTCTATTGAATCAGACCCTCGGTCCATCAAAGTCAATATTGTCTACTCAGACTGGCAGCGGCTCTCCAGGGTCTCCAGCGGAGGTTTTTCACGCCTATTTGCCTGGACCCTTTTTAGTTGGAGATGCTGGGGATTGAACCTGGGACCTTCTGCTTACCAAGCAGATGCTCTGCCACTGAGCCACCGTACCTCCCCTTTCTGGTGCTCAGATGATTTGCGTGAAGAGCAGAAAGCAAGTTTCCCCGCTTTCTGCTCTTCGCGAACCGCCACAGATTTCCTTCAAATTCGTAGAAGTTCATGGTGATTCTTTTGTTCACGAACATTGCTTTGTGAACCACAAACCAGCCAAAATTGGTGAGGAACATAAGAACATAAGAGTACCGTCCCTTGTCTTGAAAGCCCTGCAAGGTCAGTGTAAGTTTGCTGTAAGTTGACCCCCCCACCCCCCAAAAAAGAGTCATATATTAGGGTTCCTGTTACCCAGATCCTCAGAACTGAACAAGGGATGCAATAATAAAGCTATTTTTTTCCCTTTATTTGGTATATTTTGGTCTCCCTTATGTCTCTTGCTGCTGTTGATTATTCTCCCTTGTGCATTTCGTGTGCTGTTTTTGCTCCATTTGTGTGCAACAGACAGGCATAAATGACATAGAAGAACGTGTGACTTTTATCGGAGCGGTGTGTGTGTGTGTGTGTGTGGAAATTCAGCGATGGAAAAGCTGGTTCAAAAATAAAAGAGTCGCAGGTTTGCTCCTCAACGGGGAGAGACAAAACTGAAACAGCAATATTTAAAGCGAGCCAAAGGTGATATATATATTTGGAGAGTGATATAGGTGATATATATATTTGGAGAGTTCATCTCCCTATTTTAAACGTTCTTGGTTTCCCTTCTCAGTACGGTTGCCAACCCTGGGATGGGAAAATTCCTGGAGATCTGGGGTGGGCGATTAAGGAGGGACTCAGCGGGGTGCAATGCCATAGAATCCACCCTCCAAAGCAGCCACTTCCTCCAAGGGAAGTCATCTCTGTAGTTTAGATATTGGTTGTGATTCTGGCCCCTTCTGGAGGCTGGGATTTGGGAACCCTATCTTCTGAGCCCCTTGCTCAAAGGACGATGCAGCAGAAAGGCATCAGCAGGCCCATACAGGCTTCAAATTGCATCCTGAGAATGTTATGGAATAGAGCTTGTGTTTCTAGTCCTCAGAAGAGGCTAGAATTAAATTAAAACAACACTGTCTTAGAGCCTAAGACATAAGGACATAAGAACATAAGAGAAGCCATGTTGGATCAGGCCAGTGGCCCATCCAGACCAACACACAGTGCTCTGGTAAGACGTCACCTGGAGTATTGTGTTCAGTTTTGGGCACCACATTTTAAGAAGGATCTAGACTAGCTGGAACGGGTCCAGAGGAGGGTGATGACGATGGTGAGGGGTCTGGAGACCAAATTCTATGAGGAAAGGTTGAAGGAGCTGGGGATGTTTAGCCTGGAGAGGAGGCGGCTGAGAGGTGATAGGATCACAATCTTCAAGTCCTTGAAGGGCTGTCATCTAGAGGTGTGGAAGGAGAAGGAAAAGCAGAATGGGATCAGATGGACATGAAGGTTTTGGAATGGACAGTTTCAGGGCTTTTTTGTAGCAGGAACTCCTTTGCATATTAGGCCACACCCCTGATGTAGCCTATCCTCCAAAAGGTTACAGTAGGCCCTGTACTAAGAGCTCTGTAAGCTCTTGGAGGATAGGCTACATCAGGGGTGAGTGGCCGAACATGCAAAGGAGTTCCTGCTACAAAAGAAGGGGAGAGAAGGAGAAAGGATGATGAGAGAGGAGGATGAGAGAGGAGGATGAGAGAGGAGGAAGAGAGAGGAGGAAGAGAGAGGAAGAAGAGGAAGAGGAAGCGAAGGAGGAGCAGGAGCAGGAGAAGGAGCAGGAGAAGGAGCAGGAGAAGGAGCAGAAGAAGAAGAAGAAGAAGAAGCAGCAGCAGCTACTTCTGTATCTGGGCAAGTTCCTTCGTATAATATAGTGGGTTCAGCGCAAGGAAGAGGCGAGGTAGTAGGGAACGTAGCTCTTTTATTGGTTCAGCATATTATAGGGCTGCACTCTAATACTGAAGACTGGGTCAACAGGGCTAACTATATATACACACAAGGTTCCCGCGTTAGCATGCTATTGGACCATTCAAACCAGTATGGGGCCTGTGATTGGAGCAGGACAGCAGGGATTTGTTGAAAAATATATATTCTATTTCTAAAGGGATAGGGAAACATGGATGAAAATAATAACACTATAGACTACATCCTTACTGTATCGCTAACAATCTTTTTATTATTATTAAAACAACTTTATTTAGTAACATATGGTAACAAATTATATTTCTTGCCTGATTAATAACTTCTTTTATCTATCCCATAGATTGCTTTCTACCCACCCCTCCCCCCGTTACTTGACCCCCGCCGGTGTTATTCACTTAAAGTACTAATGTTTAAAGGTACCCTTAACTAATAAAAACAAAAATTAATATTCTTCTTTTTTTCTAAGACTTAATCATTATCAAAAATTGTCCCATGTCCTTTTATTTTCCACTCTTTTTCTACATATCTTCTGAAATTTTTCCACTCCATCTTAAAAACTTCTAAATCATAGTCTCTTAAAATTCTTGTTAATTTGTCCATTTCACTCCATGTCATAACTTTTACAATCCAATCCCATTTCTCTGGTATTTTTTCTTTCTTCCACAACTGCGCATATAATGTCCTAGCAGCTGGAAGCAAGTACCAAATTATAGTTCTATTTTCCTTTGGAATTTTTTTCCATTTGCAATCCCAACAGAAAAGTCTCTGCAACTTTCTTAAATTCATATCCCAAGATCTTAGAAATTTCTTGTTGAATCATCTGCCAATACTTTTTTGCTCTTTCACAAGTCCACCACATATGGTAGAAAGAAACTTCATGTCTTTTACATTTCCAACATCTGTCTGGCATCTTATTATTCATCTTTGCCAATTTCTTAGGAGTCATATACCATCTATACATCATTTTAAAATAGTTCTTTTTAATACTATGACACGTCAAAAGCTTCATACAGTTCTTCCGCAAATATTCCCAAGTTTCCATCTGTATTTCTTCATTTACATTACTTGCCCGCTTAATCATTTGAGATTTCACTACTTCATCTTCCGTAGACCATTTTAAAAGTAATTTATATAATTTTGAAATTAATTTTTCGCTGTCTCCAAGCAGAACTTTTCCCATTTCTGTTTGCTCTTTTCTTATTCCTTCAGTTTTAATGCCATTCTCCACCAAGCTCTTTATTTGTTGCATTTGCAACCAATCATATTTATTATTCAGTTTTTAATTCTATTTTGCCACTTTGTATTTTTAATAGTTGATTATAGCACAACCACTTTTCTTCACCCGTCTCAGCTGTTATGTTTATCACTTCGGCTGGCACTATCCATAATGGTTTTGGACCATTCAAACCAGTGTGGGGCCTGTGACTGGAGCAGGACAGCAGGGATTTGGATCCTATTGTCCATTGTTCCTGAGTCCCCAAGCTCAGTCTGACAGGCTCCAACAAGCCAGGAAAGAACCCCATACTATATACACGTTTCAGATCACATATATAACACTTTGTAAGGCTGAGCCGGAGCTGGCCTGAATGGAAGGGCTGAGAGGGGGGTGTGCCGCAGCACTGTGACCCAGTGTGGAAGTTGAGATGACACCACCACACCCCCTCCAATGGAGAGTGGAGGCAACTGGCCAGAGGCAGGAGCTGAGATGCTCGCACATGCGCTGCTGCTTCCCACAAGCGACGCTTCCTCGCTCATCGACACCCCGGAGTGAATGCGAGCCGACAGTTCTGGCCCGTGGCCTCATTTCAACTTTCAGCCAGCGACGAAAGGGAAGGAGAAAAAAGCAAGACGGAGGCGGCTGAGATGGAGGCGGCAGTGGCGGAGCTGATTGCGAGACCCTGCTGAGACGCCGGATGCATAAGGATATTTGCAGGGTTGCCAGTTTCCAGGTGGGGCCTGGAGCTCTCCCGCGATTACAACTGATCCCCTCACTACAGAGGTCCATTCCCCTGGAGCAGATGGCTCCTTTCCATGGTAGATAGGATTGCCAGGTCCAATTCAAGACATATCTGGGGACTACCACTGAGCCACAGCCCATCCCCAAAACCTACTTTATTGGCCTGTTGCAAGGACAGAACAAGGGTGAAACACACAGAGATCACCCTTGTAGAAAAGGTTGGGTCAAGGTGAGTAGATAGGTGCACGTGTGTACAATGCCTTCAAGTCACAACAGACTTACAGCAACCCCAGTAAGGGGCTTTCAAGGCAAGGGAGAAGCAGAGGTGGCTTGCCATTGCTTTCCTCTGCAGAACCTTCCTTGGTGGTCTCCCATCCAAGACTTATGGAGACCCCAGCAAGGGGCTTTCAAGGCAAGTGAGAAGCAGAGGTGGTTGGCCATTGCCTTCTCCTGCAGAGTGATCCTTGATGGTCTCCCATCCAAGACTTATGGAGACCCCAGCAAGGGGCTTTCAAGGCAAGGGAGAAGCAGAGGTGGTTGGCCATTGCCTTCTCCTGCAGAGTGATCCTTGATGGTCTCCCATCCAAGACTTATGGAGACCCCAGCAAGGGGCTTTCAAGGCAAGGGAGAAGCAGAGGTGGTTGGCCATTGCCTTCTCCTGCAGAGTGACCCTTGATGGTCTCCCATCCAAGACTTATGGAGACCCCAGCAAGGGGCTTTCAAGGCAAGGGAGAAGCAGAGGTAGTTTTCCATTGCCTTCCTTTGCAGAGCCTTCCTTGGTGGTCTCCCATCCAAGACTTACGGTGACCCCAGCAAGGGGCTTTCAAGGCAAGTGAGAAGCAGAGGTGGTTGGCCATTGCCTTCCTCTGCAGAGTCTTCCTTAGTGGTCTCCCATCCAAGACTTATGGTGACCCCAACAATGGGCATTCAAGGCCAGTGAAAAGGAGAGGTCGTTGGCCATTGCCTTCCTCTACAGAGCCTTCCTTGATAATCTCCCATCCAAGACTTATGGTGCCCCCAGCAAGGGGCTTTTAAGCCAAGTGAGAAGCAGAGGTGGTTGGCCATTTCCTTCCTCAGCAGAGTCCTCCTTGGTAGTCTCCCTTCCAAGTTCTGACCTAGCTTAACATCTGAGATCTGATGAGATAGGTCTGTATCATGCCACCTTCCCTCTAAGGAACTGATAGATAGTTGGGGTTTATGATCCGTATACTCATTGTTGTTGTTGGTATTCTGTTAGCTATTGCCTCTGGGTTGTCAATTTTAATTCTGCACTCTGCATGACGCCTTTGCGCTTTGTGATGTTATGGCTGGCAGGAATTATATGTATTGGTTTATTGATCAGGCTGTTATTTGCCAAGGAAAAACATGCACCAGATCTGTTCTCAGATCCTCCCTTGCCTCATCGGGCTTAATTTACAGCAAGGGGTGTCAGAGAGATGGGAAAAGGAAGAGAAGAAGACAACACTGAATTTATATCCCGCCCTATACTCTGAATCTCAGAGTTTCAGAGCAGTCACAATCTCCTTTAGAGAGCCAGTATGGTGTAGTGGTTAAGTGTGTGGACTCTTATCTGGGAGAACCGAGTTTGATTCCCCACTCCTCCACTTGCAGCTGCTGGAATGGCCTTGGGTCAGCCATAGCTCTCGCAGAGGTTGTCCATGAAAGGGCAGCTGCTGTGATAGCCCTCTCAGCCCCACTCACCTCACAGAGGTTGTGGGGGGAGAAGATATAGGAGATTGTAAGCCGCTCTGAGTCTCTGCTTCAGAGAGAAGGGCGGGGTATGAACCTGCAATTCTTCTTCTCCTCCTTCATCCCCCATGACAGACACCCTGTGAGGTGGGTGGGGCTAAGAGAGCTCTTACAGCAGCTTCCCTTTCAAGGACAACTCCTACAAGAGCTCTGGCTGACCCAAGGCCATTCCAGCAGCTGCAAGTGGAGGAGTGGGGAATCCAACCCGGTCCTACCGGGATAAGAGTCCGCACACTTAACTACTACACCAAACTGGTTAGAAGGAACTGGCTAGAGGAACCGATGATGAATCACTGGGAGAAGGTCAAGGTTGGAAATTGCTCATAGGAGATTGGCACAAGGGCCTTGAGGCAGGAAGGCCCCAGTTCTCATCTTTCCTCACAGCTTCAGGGAAATCACCGTTCTAATTTAATTTAATTTAATTTTTCTATTTATACCCCGCCCTATCCCACAAGCAGGCTCTGGCCGGCTTACGTTAAGCAACCTTGCAAAACATCAAACAAACGACATCCTGACCCTGAGATTCAGAATATAAGGCGGGATATAAATGCAATATCATCATCATTCCAGGAGATCCCCAGGCCCCACCTGGAAGATGGTAACCCGCTTTCCACAGCAGATCCCAGAAAGCTTTCCAAGGAGGATCGGAAGCCAGACACGGCCAGACCGTCTCCTCCCCCCTGCCAGGCAACAGATCGCCCTGCTTTTCCACCTCCGCCCCTGCGAACTTCTCCATCTCCCCCCACCCCTGTTGCGTTTCTCAACTCCGAGTTGGTGCTAACAAGCTGACGGATGGTGCTGTCAGGCATGGCCCTGAGCCGCGAGGTTTCCATGGCATTCCTCGCACCTGCAATGGATGACGATGCTTTCTGAGAGAGTCACTGCGACTTGCTTGCGAGAAGCCTCCCTCTGACAACACTCCCCCCCCCACCCACCCACCCCATGTTTGCACGTTGTCTCTTGGCTGCAGCCGTGACTCAAACTTTCAGAAGTTCCGCCTCGGGTGGAATGGAATGGCTTTCGATGGCAAAAGCATCCAGGACTGCAAGCAAAGTGCAAACAGGCATAATGACCTGGGGTTGAACGGCGATCCTGAGATCACTGGGACATAAATACGGAAGAACATAAGAATAGCACTGTTGGGTCAGACCAGAAGTCCAGCCTGCTGTCTCACACAGTGGCCAGCCAGTTTCTCTGGAAGGTCAACAACAGGGCAGGGAGGCCGAGGCCTTCCCCTTAGAAGAACATCAGAAGAGCCGTGCTGGATCAGACTGTCTCACACAGGGGTCAACCAGTTCCTCTGGAAGGTCAACAACAGGGCAGAGAAGCTGAGGCCTTCATAAGAACCTCAGCAGAGCCCTGCAGGATCAGACCAGGGAGGGTCCATCTAGTCCAGCCTGCTGTCTCACACAGGGGCCAACTAGTTCCTCTGGAGGGCCAACAACAGGGCAGAGAGACCGAGGCCTTCACCTGAGAAGAACATCAGAAAAGCCGTGCTGGATCAGACCAGGGAGGGTCCATCTAGTCCAGCCTGCTGTCTCACACAGGGGCCAACTAGTTCCTCTGGAGGGCCAACAACAGGGCAGAGAGCCTGAGGCCTTCCCCTGAGAAGAACATCAGAAGAGCCCTGCTGGGTCAGACTGTCTCACACAGGGCTCAACCAGTTCCTCTAGAAGAACAACAACAGGGCAGAGAGGCTGAGGCCTTCATAAGAACATCAGAAGAGCGCTGCTGGATCAGATCAGTGAAAGTCCATCTAGTCCAGCATCCTCCTGTCTCACACAGTGACCCACAAGTTCCTCTGGATGGCCAACAACAAGGCATAAAGAGACCAAGGCCTTTCCCTGAAAAGAACATCAAAAGAGCCCTGCTGGATCAGACCAGTGGTCCATCTAGTCCAGCATCCAGTCTCACACAGAGGCCAACCAGTTCCTCTGGAGGGCCAGCAACAGGACAGAGAGGCTGAGGCCTTCATAAGAACATCAGAAGAGCCCTGCTGGATCAAACCGGTGAGGGTCCATCTAGTCCAGCCTCATCCTGTCTCACACAGTGGTCAACTGGTTCCTCTGGAAGGCCAACGACAAGGCATAAAGAGACGAAGGCCTTCCCCCTGAGAAGAACATCAGAAGAGCCCTGCTGGATCAGACCAGGTGTCCATCTAGTTCAGCATTCTGTTCCATACAGTGGGCAACCAATTCCTCGGGAGGGCCACTGGAGGTCCAAGGGGTCAAAGGGCTCTTCTCTGGAACCTGGAATGGTCATATGCGTCAAGGAATGAATCCCCCCACTTAGGGTTGCCAATCCCCAGGTGGGGGCAGGGGATCCCCAGGTTGGAGGCCCTCTCCCTGCTTCAGGATCATCAGAAAGTGGGGAGGGGAGGAAATGTCTGCTGGGCACTCCATAATTCTCTATGCAAACCAATTCCCACAGGGAATAATGGAGAATTGATCCATGGGTATCTGAAGCTCTGGGGGGACTGTGTTTTGAGGTAGAGGCACCCAATTTTCAGCATAGCATCATGTTCCTCTCCTCAAAATAACCCTCAGGTTTCAAAAAGATTGGACCGGGGAGTCCAATTCTATGAGCCCCAAAAGAAGGTGCCCCTATCCTATATCTCTGACGGAAGGAAGGCATTTAAAAGGCGTGCAGTCCCTTTAAATGTGATGGCCACAATTCCCTTCAGAGTTCAATTATGCTTGTCACAGCCTTCCTCCTGGCTCCACCCCACTGTCTCCTGGCTCCACCCCCAAAGTCCCCAGATATTTCTTGATTTGGACTTGGCAACCCTACCCCCTCTCCACCCCCACCTGTTTCCCTGGCTGTGCTGGCTCTAAGCTACACGATCAGGCAAGCACCGGTTGGCAACTGTCAACCCTTCTGCGGGTTTCTTTCCCTGCTCCAGTCGTTCCTTAGCAACCGCCTTCAGCGGAAACAGGCCGTCTCTGCCTTTCTCCGGCTATTTTGAGCTGCAGTTGTGCTCTTTGGCATTTTCTCTAGCCACGGGGCAATGGCCAACTGCTACATCACCCACACGCTAGGGCAGGGGTGTCAAACTCGTTTGTTATGAGGGACGGTTCTGACATAAACGAGACCCTTGTTGGGCCGGGCGTATACCTATTGAAGATGAGGTAGCACAGATATAAACTTTATAAAAGACACAGACAAACACAATTAAAGTTTGTAGAGTCTTTCGGGATCAAGTGCCGTGTTCTACTGGAGAAAGTTTTCCTTCCAGACGTTTCGTTCTCAGCTGCGGAGAACATCCTCAGTGGCGTTGCAGCCGGAGCAGGCGCTCAGACCTTCTTGGCTGCTGTGCATTGAGTGGGGCCAGGGCTGCTGGAGAGCTGCTATTTCTAGGCTGGAGGGGGTGTGATGAAAGGGCAATTGGTTTGTGGATGTGCCCATTGTTTGGTGGGGCTTCCTGGAAGGGTAGTGATAAGGAAACTGGCTGTTGAATGTGACCATTGTTCTGTGTTAATTGCTGGGAGGATTGGAAGGGGTTTGAAGATAAGGAAGGAAAACCTTCTCCAGTAGAATACGGCACTTGATCCCGAAAGACTCTACAAACCCTAATGATGTTACCAGCCGTGAAAACCTGAAATCTTTGAAAACACAATTAAAGTTTTTTAAAAATGAAATAAAACATGCTTAAAGCATTAGCACTCGTTGGTCTTAAAGGTTCTTTCTCTGTATTTCTCCCATGGCATCCAGAGAACTGGGCAAAGGAAGTTCTGAGTCTTTCCTTCCTTCCCCAGGGGACCAGGAGGGGGAGGAGCCTCAGCCAAGAGAAGGAAGAGAGGCTTGTATTTCTCCCATGAGATCCAGAGAACTGGGCAAAGGAAGTTCTGGCTCTTTCCTTCCTTCCCCAGGAGACCAGGAGGGGGAGGAGCCTCAGCCAGGAGAAGGAAGAGAGGCTTGTATTTCTCCCATGGGATCCAGAAAACTGGGCAAAGGAAGTTCTGGCTCTTTCCTTCCTTCCCCAGGAGACCAGGAGGGGGAGGAGCCTCAGCCAAGAGAAGGAAGAGAGGCTTGTATTTCTCCCATGGGATCCAGAGAACTGGGCAAAGGAAGTTCTGGCTCTTTCCTTCCTTCCCCAGGAGACCAGGAGGGGGAGGAGCCTCAGCCAAGAGAAGGAAGAGAGGCTTGTATTTCTCCCATGGGATCCAGAGAACTGGGCAAAGGAAGTTCTGAGTCTTTCCTTCCTTCCCCACAGGAAGTTTGGTGCAGTGGTTAAGTGTGAGGACTTTATCTGGGAGCACCAGGTTTGATTTCCCACTCCTCCACTTGCAGCTGCTGGAATGGCCTTGGGCCAGCCATAGCTCTGGCAGAGTTGTCCTTGAAAGGACAGCTGCTGTAAGAGCTCTCTCAGCCCCACCTACCTCGCAGGGTGTCTGTTGTGGGAGAGGAAGATAAAGGAGATTCTGAGCTGCTCTGAGATTCAGAGTGAAGGGCAGAGTATAAATCCAGTATCTTCTTCTAAAGAGAATCAGGTTGGTGTAGTAGAATCATAGAGTTGGAAGGAACCTCCAAGGCCATCTAGTCCAACCCCCTGCACAATGCAGGAAACCCACAAATACCTACCCCAAATTCACAGGATCTTCATCGCTGTCAGATGGCCATCTAGCCTCTGTTTAAAAACCTCCAAGAAAGGAGAGCCCACCACCTCCCGAGGAAGCCTGTTCCACTGAGGAATTGCTCCAATGATCAGGAAGTTCTTTCTAATGTTGAGCTGGAAAATCTTTTCATTTAATTTCAACCCATTGGTTCTGGTCCGACATTCCAGGGCCACAGAAAACAATTCTACACCATCCTCTATATGACAGCCCTTCAAGATCTTGAAGATGGTGATCATATCACCTCTCAGCCGCCTTCTCTCCAGGCTAAACATCCCCAGCTCCTTCAACCTTTCTTTATAGGACTTGGTCTCCAGACCCCTCACCATCTTCATTGCCGTCCTCTGGACCCGTTCCAGCTTGGCTATATCCTTCTTAAAATGTGGTGCCCAAAACTGAATACAATACTCCTGGTGAGGCCTTACCAGAGCAGACTAAAGCGATACCATCACATCATGTGATCTGGACACTATACTTCTGTTGATACAGCCCAAAATTGCAGTTGCCTTTTTAGCCACCGCATCACACTGTTGACATGTTCAACGTATGATCCACAGACCCCTAGATCCTTTCCGCACATACTACTGCTAAGACAAGTCTCTCCCATCCTATAACTATGCATGGGATTTTTCCTACCGAATTGCAGAACTTTTCATTTATCCCTGTTAAAATTCATTTTATTGGTTTTAGCCCAGTTTCCCAGCCTGTCAAGGTCATCCTGTATCCTGTTTCTGTCTTCTTCTGTGTTTGCAACCCCTCCCAATTTAGTATCATCGGCAAATTTAATAAGCATTCCCTCTATTCCTTCATCCAAATCATTGATAAAGATGTTAAACAAAACAGGTCCCAGGACAGATCCTTGAGGCACTCCACTTGTCACTCCTCTTCAAGAGGATGAGGAACCATTCACAAGCACTCTTTGGGTGCGATCTGTCGACCAGTTGCAGATCCACCTAACGGTAACAGGATCCAAACCACATTTTACCAATTTATCAACAAGGATAGTATGTGGAACCTTATCAAAAGCCTTACTGAAATCAAGATAAACTATGTCTACAGCATTCCCCTGATCCAGCAAGGTAATCACTTTCTCAAAAAAAAAAAAAAGATCAGGTTAGTTTGACATGACTTGTTCTTGAGTAACCCATGTTGGCTCTTAGTAATCACATCCATTCTTTCTAAATGTTCTAAGACCGACTGTTTGATGATTTGTTCTAAAACTTTTCCAGGTATCAATGTCAAGCTGATGGGTTGGTAGTCACCTGGATTTTCTTTCTTCCCCTTCTTGAAGATAGGGACAACATTCGCCTCCAATCTTCCGGCACCTCTCCTGTTCTCCAAGAATTCTCAAAAATAATAGCCAGACGCGCAAAAATTACATCTTCAAGTTCTTTTAGAATCCTTGGATGCAATTCATCTGGCCCTGAGGACTTAGTTTCATTTAAAGAAACTAGGTGTTTATGCACTACCCCTACGCTGATCCTAGTTTGGAACTTCATACCCTCCTTAGTAGTTAAGTGTGAAGACTCTTATCTGGGAGAATCGGGTTTGGTTCCCCACTCCTCCACTTGCAGCTGGTGGAATGGCCTTGGGTCAGCCAAAGCTCTCTTATCTGGGAGAACAGGGTTTGATTCCCCACTCCTCCACTTGCAGCTGCTGGAATGGCCTTGGGTCAGCCAAAGCTCTCTTATCTGGGAGAACCGGGTTTGATTCCCCACTCCTCCACCTGCAGCTGCTGGAATGGCCTTGGGTCAGCCATAGGTTGTCCTTAAAAGGGCAGCTGCTGTGAGAGCCCTCTCAGCCCCACCCAGCTCACAGGGTGTCTCTTGTGGGGGAAGAAGATAAAGGAGAGTATAAGACCTCTGAGACTCTGATTCAGAGAGAAGGGCGGGGTATAAATCTGTGGTCTTCTTCTTGCTGCAGCCACAAAAGATAGTGGAGATAGAAAATGGCTGCTGCCACTCACACAGTGAAGACATTTGGCTGCGGTGGCAGCTACTGGCAATGCAATCACATCCCCAATGGCCAATCAGAAGCCCCACTCCACCCACTGGCAAAAACACTTGGCAGCCTCCATGGAAGTATAGGCAGGCGCCCTGGTATCCACAGGCACCAAGCTGGCAACTAGGGTTGCCAATCCCCAGGTGGTGGCAGAGGATGCCCTGGTTTGGAGGCCCTCCCCCCGCTTCAGGGTAATCAGAAATTGGCAAGGTTATCTGCTGGGTACTCCATTATTCCCTATGAAGATCGATTCCCATAGGGTATAATGGAGAATTGATCCTCGGGTATCTGGGGCGGCTGTTTTTTGAGGTAGAGGCACCAATTTTCCAGCATAGCAGCCAGAGTCTCTCCCCGAAATACTCTCCAAGTTTCAATTGGACCAGGGGATACAATTATATGAGCCCTAAAAGAAGGTGCTCCATGCCTTCATTGTTTCCAATGGAGGGAAGGCATTTAAAAGAGCGTGGTTCCTTTAAATGTGATGGCCAGAATAATTGTGATGGCAAGATAATTATAAGATAATGCATGGTATGGAGAAAGTAGAGAAAGAAGTACTTTTCTCCCTTTCTCACAATACAAGAACTCGTGGGCATTCAATGAAATTGCTGAGCAGACAGGTTAAAACAGATAAAAGGAAGTCCTTCTTCACACAAAGGGTGATTAACATGTGGAATTCACTGCCACAGGAGGTGGTGGCGGCCACAAGCATAGCCACCTTCAAGAGGGGTTTAGATAAAAATACGGAGCAGAGGTCCATCAGTGGCTATTAGCCACAGTGTGTGCGTATATATAATTTTTTTGCCACTGTGTGACACAGTGCTGGACTAAATGGGCCATTGGCCTGATCCAACAGGGCTTCTCTTATGTTCTTATGTGACACAGAGTGTTGGACTGGAGGGGCCACTGGCCTGATCCAACAGGGCTTCTCTTATGTTCTTATGTGACACAGAGTGCTGGACTGGATGGGCCATTGGCCTGATCCAACATGGCTTCTCTTATGTTCTTATGTTCCCTTTGGAGTTCAATGATGCTTGTCACACCTTTGCTCCTGGCTCTGCCCCCCGATATCTCCTGGCTCCACCCGCCAGTGTCTCCTGGCTCCACCCCCCAATGTCTCCTGGCTCCACCCCCAAAGTCCCCAGCTATTTCTTGAATTGAACCTGGCAACCCTAAAGGGCACCCTCTGCAGCTGCCCAAGACACTCTCTTAAATGTTACTCCTAGGGGTGCCAACATCCTGGTGTGGCCTGGAGATAGCCTGCTATCACTACTGCTCAGGGACCTCATCAGGATACAATACCATGGGACCCTGGGGTAAATGGGTTTCCCCTGAACCCCCAAAAGAAGATCCATTCCAAAGTTTTTACTCATATCAGCAGGAGCCGTACTCCTAAGGCAAGCTCAAAGTACAGAATTAAAAAAAAAAACATTTATACCACTCCGGCCGCAAGTCCCTCCCTTGTCCTCCCAGTTGATAAGAGAACATGGTTTCCGATTCTTTCAGACCACCTTCTTCACCGCACTACACATTATTTATTTATTTATTTAATTTATTTATTTAGGATTTATATCCCGCCCTTCCCACAAGTGGCTCAGGGCGGCTTCCAACAATTAGTCGAACATAAAAATTGAACAATATTTAAATATGTAAACAGTTAAACATTTAAAACAGATAAAACCTTAAAAACTAATAAACAATCCAAATATATATAAAACAGAAGTCTGGCAAGCTACATTGAGTTCTCATCTTAGCTAGGTGTAAGCTAGCCGGAAGAGGGTCGTCTTACAGGCCCTGCGGAACTGGACAAGGTCCCACAGGGCCCTCACCTCCTCCGGCAGCTGGTTCCACCATGTAGGGGCCATAACGGAGAAAGCCCTTTCTCTGGTGGATTTCAAGCGGGCTTCTTTTGGCCCAGGGATAGTAAGGAGATTTTGTGTTCCCGACCTCAGTACTCTCTGGGGAACATGTGGGGAGAGACGGTCCTTCAGGTAGACAGGTCCCAGGCCATATAGGGCTTTAAAGGTAATAAACATTAGAATAATAGAGGTGGAAGGGACCTCCAGGGTCATCTAGTCCAACCCCCTGCACAGTGCAGGAAACTCACAAACGCCTCCCCCTAAATGAAAAGGATCTTCATTGCTGTCAGATGGCCATCTAGCCTCTGTTGAAAAATCTCCAAGGAAGGAGAGCCCAACACCTCCGAGGAAGCCTGTTCCACTGAGGAACCGCTCTAACGGCCAGGAAGTTCTTCCTAATGTTGAGCTGGAAACCCTTTTAATTTCAACCCATTGGTTTTTCAAAAAACTCTAGATGACAGCCCTTCAGGTACTTGAAGATGGTGATCATATCACTTCTCAGCTGCCTCCTCTCCAGGCTAAACATCCCCAGCTCCTTCAACCTTTCTTCATAGGACTTGGTCTCCAGACCCCTCACCATCTTCGTCGCCCTCCTCTGGACCCGTTCCAGCTTGTCTATATCCTTCTTAAAATGTGGTGCCCAAAACTGAACATACTACTCCAGGTGAGGTCTTACCAGAGCAGAGAAAAGTGATACCATCACATTATGTGATCTGGACACTAGACTTCTGCTGCTACAGCCCAAAATTGCATTTGCCTCTTTAGCCACCGCATAACACTGTTGACTCATATTCAGCGTATGATCCACTAAGATCCCTAGATCCTTTTCGCACATACTATTGCTAAGACAAGTCTCTCCCATCCTATAACCATGCATTGTTCCTTGATATGACTCCCACCTTCTAACATACATCATATGACTACATAAACAAAGCTATTATTTATGCTGGGCATGTTAGTGAATATTCATGAAGCTATTAAGCATGCCGAGTGTCCACCTGTATACCCCATCCCATAACCTCTGTCACACTTTCATTTCTTGCTGCCAAGATGGTCTTGAAAGGAAAGGAACGGTCCCCTGTGCAAGCACCAGTTGCTTCCGACTCTGGGGTGATGTTGCTTTCACAACGTTTTCACGGCAGACTTTTTACGGAGTGGTTTGCCATTGCCTTCCCCAGTCTTTTACCCTCCCTCCCCCCTGCAACCTTGTAACACAGAGACGTCACTAAAATTTGCAGCATCTCTAAATTTCACTCCTGCTTCTCTGTTGGCTAAAGTTAACCCTTGCGCATTGGGTTTCACTTCAGCGCAAAGATCAAGCTCATTTCACTCAACCCACCATCCAAAGCAGCCGTTTTCTCCAAGAAAACTGATCTCTGAAGACTAATTGTAATAGCAGGGGATCCCCAGGCACTACCTGGAAGTTGGAAACCCCAACCCCATCTGGAAGCTGTGAACCCTAATCCCACCACAGAGCCAGTTTGGTGTAGTGGTTAAGTGTGCGGACTCTTATCTGGGAGAACTGGGCTTGATTCCCCACTCCTCCACTTGCAGCTGCTGGCATGGCCTTGGGTCAGCCAGAGCTCTGGCAGAGGTTGTCCTTGAAAGGGCAGCTGCTGTGAGAGCCCTCTGCAGCCCCACCTTCCTCACAGGGTGTCTGTTGTGGGCGGGGGGAAGGTAAAGGAGATTGGAGATTGTGACCGCTCTGTGACTCTGAGGTTCAGAGTATAAAGTGGGATATAAATTCAATATCATCACCTGGTGACTGACAACCTAAGAAGGAAGAGAAGCATTACCTCTTTCCTTCCATGTTCTTTGGTGCAGTGGTGAAGTGCGCAGACTCTTATCTGGGAGAACCGGGTTTGATTCCCCGCTCCTCCACTTGCACCTGCTGGAATGGCCTTGGGTCAGCCAGAGCTCTCGTAGGAGTTGTCCTTGAAAGGGCAGCTTTTGGGAGAGCTCTCTCAGCCCCACTCACCTCACAGGGTGTCTGTTGTGGGGGGGAGGTAAAGGAGGTTGTAAGCCACTCCGAGACTCTGAGATTCAGCGTATAGGGTGGGATATACTGTATATCTTCTTCTTCTTCTTTTCTTGCTAGGAAAAAAAAATCTATCTATCCCTGAGTCTGCTGTACCTCAAGATTTTTCCCACTGAAAGTCAAAAACAATTGGGACAGGATTTTTTTTTTTTTGCAGTGGGAAAACAGCTAGTGAAAACAGGCGAAGGTGTCCCTCTCTTCTTGCATTATTTTTCTCCTGGGTAGAACGATCCCAGAGGTTGCATTTGCAATAGACAACGTCATTTCAAGTATAAAGGGGGGGGGGGACTTGCATGTGATGGAAACGGGGGTGCAAGTGAGTCCTTTGAGTTCATTCTCAGCTAATGCTTCTTCAGCTATTATCCGGGCTTTGCCAAGTGTGGGCCTGTGAGGCCTGTGAGCATGTATTGGCCAGTGCCTGTGTCAACACCATGGAAGTCAATCACAGTTCACTGCAGCATCTAGACTTGCCTATTCTTTGGGGTGTAAAGGTCTCTTCCAAATGTTGAACTGTGGGACAGCCGTTGATATGCAAATTGGGCAAGGAATCAGTGAAGGCAGAGGAGGCAATGATTATTTAAAAAAATATATCATTATCTTTGGGAGATAAGTTGAACTGCCTGTCGTCATGGTTACAGAGCCCTTCCAAGTGCTGCCGATAAGAACCCAGGACTTTCTTCTTCCCTGAACCCACCATTAGCTTTTAACATTTTCTTCCCTGGTTACAAACAAATTGGAGGGAGACAAAGACGGGAAGAGTTTCCCTGGGAGGTTTAATCACCTGTCTCCTGTCTCTCCAGGCATTCAGGGTGGGAAGACGATTTTCAATCTTGGATTCATTAGTTCAAGATAAACACCCCCTGGGCTCTCACGAATGGAAATCACCCCATCCGGACTCTGAGAGACAGTGGTGACGCCTGCACTCTGCTCCGTTTGGTTAGATGTGAGAAGACCTTGAGTCCCTTTTGACCAGCAAAGACAGTGGTTACAGGGAAGCTTCTATATGAGAGCCAGTTTGGTGTAGTGGTTAAGGGTGCGGACTCTTATCTGGGAGAACCGGGTTTGATTCCCCACTCCTCCACTTGCAGCTGCTGGAATGGCCTTGGGTCAGCCATAGCTCTCGCAGGAGTTGTCCTTGAAAGGGCAACTGCTGTGAGAGCTCTCTCAGCCCCACCCACCTCACAGGGTGTCTGTGGGGGGGGGGGAGAAGATATAGGAGATGGTAAGCCACTCTGAGTCTCTGATTCAGAGAGCCAGTTTGGAGTAGTGGTTAAGTGTGCGGACTCGTATCTGGGAGAACCGGGTTTGATTCCCCACTCCTCCACTTGCAGCTGCTGGAATGCCCTTGGGTCAGCCAGAGCTCTGGCAGAGGTTGTCCTTGAAAGGGCAGCTGCTGTGAGAGTCGTCTCAGCCTCACTCACCTGATGGAACACATCAGAGAAGTTCTATATTAACACTATGTAGCATTGTTGCTAAGTAGGAGACACATCTGTGTAGTCATGTGTGGGAGGAGTACATTAGCTGTTGTCAAGTCAAAGGAAAGAAAATGGCTCAGATGGTTATTCTGAGGGCTGCTACTAGGGGCTAAAAACATTAAGAACACAAAAAGAGCCCTGTTGGATCCGCCCAATAGTCCATCTAGTCGAGCGAACTGTTCCACACAATGGCCAACCTGTTCTCTTATCCCATGACTGCTAAGTTTGCTCAGGAGCCTTTGTTGAGGTGTCAAAAGCCTTTTGGAAGTCCAGGTGTATAATGTTACCGGGTCACCATTGGCTACATCAAGGGTGGCCAAACTGTGGCTCGGGAGCCACATGTGGCTCTTTCACACATATTGTGTGGCTCTTGAAGCCCCCGCAACTCCCATTGGCCAGCATGGAGAAGGCATTCGTGTCTTTAAATCACTTCTCCAAGCCAAGCCAGCCAGTGGCTTAGAGAATGCATTTAAAGTTGCTTTCCTTCTACCTCCCCGTCTATTTTCCTTCCTTCCTTCCCGCTCTCAAACATCTGACATTCATGTCTTGAGGTTCTCAAACATCTGACGTTTCTTCTGTGTGGCTCTTACGGTAAGCAAGTTTGGCCCCCCCTGGTCTACGTGCTCGCTCACGCTGAAATACTCAGGTAACTTTTACCCACGAAAGGCAGGACAACCTTTTGCCAACATTCCTTGTCCCCTCCCCACCACTCACTGGGGGGAAATAGGACAGCGACGTTACACTGCTTAGAAATGTCCACATGTCACATGATACATTAGGAAGAATCTCCTACAATCTCTATGGTCTTTGCCATAGAGAGTGGAAGAATTTACAGAGGGTCGTGACATACGGTGACTTCACTTCCAGGTATTCTCCCAGGAGTGACGTCGCTGTGTAGTGTGTTGCTGTCACCCTCGTGCTCCGCCCCCAAAATCTCACGGGTATTGTGGGAAGAGGCGTGGCAACCCTACCAACAAGAAAGCTTTTTGATTAGCTGATGGCACCAATTAAGCACATTGTGTGTTGAACCTAAATGGCGTCTTGCATACCACCGAAAAACCAAAGGTGGTCAGGTTGCCACCTCTGGGTTGGAAAATTCCTGGAGATTTTTTTTTTTTTGGGGGGGGGGGTAGAATCTGAGGAAGACCAGGTTGGAGGAAGACAAGGACCTCAGTGGGGAATCATGCCATAGACTCCACCCCCTAAAGTAGCCATTTTCTCCAAAGGAAGTACTTTCTGTTGCTTGCAGAGAATTCCAGGAGATCTTCAGGCCCCACTTGAAGGTTGTCAGACCTAAAAGATGAGGCAATAGGGTTGCCAATCTCCAGGTGGGCAAACACTAGAAATAAACCACTGCGTTTTTATGTTGCAAAGAAATGCTTAAGCAGCTTCTTTCACAATGACGCAATTATATTATTCTCGTCACAAACCAAAATTCATTCAACGTCCGTAGAAAAATCAAAAAGTTATTTCACGCCACGCTTGTAAGGTAGTACTTTCAAAATCAGAATGTTATGTCACATCACTCTTGTGAGATAGTACTTTACAGGCCACTGTCTCAGTTCTCCTTTGCTTGAAAGGCGTAGACAGTGCCACGCTTGTGTGCGATTCCTCCTATGGGTAGCAGACCGAAGTCGGACAGGGCCGGCAGCTACACAGGTCCTGGGTTCAGTTCTGTGTTCCGTTCACCTTCCACTGGCTGCTTTCTTTTAGCTTTGGAACCCGTGCTAAAGGCAATGGCTCACACGTTACAATGCAATGTCACTTTGCAGCTTGCACGAATGGTTCTCCATAAAAAAAGCTGTGGTTTATTTCTCATGTTTGCTAATCGGTACACTGCAGTTTCCGGTTTGCCCAATCCCCAGGTGGGGGCAGGGGATCCCCCAGTTTGGAGACCCTCCCCCCGCTTCAGGGTCATCGTAAGCAGGGAAAGGGGAGAGAAATGTCTGCTGGGCACTCAATTATTCTGTATGGAGACTGATTCCCATAGGGTATAATGGTGGATTGATTGATATGTGGGTATCTGGGGCTCTAGGGGGACTGTTTTCTTTTTGTCGAGGTAGAGGCACCAACTTTGCAACATAGCATTCAGTGCTACTCCTCCAAACACCCTCCAAGTTTCAAAAAGATTGGACCGAGGGGGTCCAATTCTATGAGCCCCCAAAGAAGGTGCCCCTATCCTTCATTATTTCCAGTGGAGGGAAGGCATTTAAAAGGAGCGTGGTCCCTTTAGATGTGATGACCAGAACTCCCTATGGAGTTCAACTGTGCTTGTCACAACCTTGCTCCTGGCTCCACCCCAAAGTCTCCTGGCTCCACTCCCAAAGTTCCCAGATATTTCTTGAATTGGACTTGGCAACCCTATTCCATGTGGGGTTCTTTCAGTATGAGCTTCTTTCCACATGGGCTTTTTTCCTGTGAGCATTTATGCCCGTGTGCTTTTTTCCTTTGGGCTTATTTCCAATGGAGAGAAGGCATTTAAAAGGTGTGTGATCCCTTTAGATGTGATGGCCAGAATTCCCTTTGGGGTTCAGTTCTGCTTGTCACCCCCTTGCTCCTGGCTCCACCCCCAAAGTGCCCAGATGTTTCTTGAATTGGACTTGGCAACCCTATGCAAAGAGTATCCCACCCCCAGTATTTTTAGTCTGTCCGGGATGTATGTCACATGTTCTTTCCCGTTTTCATAATCTGAGCTATAATCTTTCTACCCTCCCCATCTAGGGTTGCCAAGTTCAATTCAAGAAATATCTGGGGACTTTGGGGGTGGAGTCAGGAGACTTTGGGGTGGAGCCAGGAGACATTAGGGGTGGAGCCAAGATCAAGGCTGTGACAAGCATCATTGAACTCCAAAGGGAGTTCTGGCCATCACATTTAAAGGGACGGAACACCTTTTCAATTCCTTCCTTCCATAGGAAATAATGAAGGATAGGGGCACCTTTTGGGGGGGCTCATAGAATTGGACCCCCTCGTCCAATCTTTTTGAAACTTGGGGGGGGGGGGGTATTTTAGGGAGAGGCACTAGATGCTATACTGAAAATTTTGTGCCTCTACTCCAAAAAAACAGCCCCCCCCCAGAGCCCCAGATACCCGCGGATCAATTCTTCATGATTTTCTATGGGAATAACAGAATTCCCAGCAGATATTTCCCTTCCCCCCCCCCCCCCGGCTTTCTGACGACCCTGAAACAGGGGGAGGGCCTCCAAACCGGGGGATCCCCTGCCCCCACCTGGGGATTGGCAACCCTATCCCCATCCCTGGGGAACAGTTCTGAACGCTGAAGCTGCCAAAGACAAAAATAACAATAAGAATTAAAAAAAAGATCATCCACCAACGTTTGCTTTCTGAATTATGTATGATTCACCAAAAAGCAGCCGCTGCTGGCACTGATGGTGAAGCAGGAACTTCTCTTTGAAAAATGTTCTCGCTCATACGTTCCTTTCCCCTCCTTTCTTTCTTAAAATAAAATAAAAAAGTAAAAGGGAGTTGGACCAATACACTGGGATGTCGAATTGGGCAAGAATGTGCTGGAGCCCACGTGCGGGCTTGTTCCAGGATATGCGCGGCGCTTCCCAGCGGGGGCGGAGAGCAGGAAGTGAATGGAGGCCCAGGAAAGATGGGCGAGCAGGCGAGGGGAGGGGGCGGGAGCCAATTAAAACGGCAGCTGAAATATTAATTGCTGGGTCTTCGGGCTCCTCTTTGGGTGGGTGGGTGCAACCACGGAGGCGGACGTTTGAGCATCCTGTGAGCCCCTCCCCACAAGAAGAAGATGATGATGATATTGGATTCATATCCCACCCTCCACTCCGAAGAGTCTCAGAGCGGCTCACAATCTCCTTTCCCTTCCTCCCCCACAACAGACACCCTGTGAGGTGGGTGGGGCTGGAGTGGGCTCTCACAGCAGCTGCCCCTTTAAAGGACAACCTCTGCCAGAGCTATGGCTGACCCAAGGCCATGCTAGCAGGTGCAAGTGGAGGAGTGGGGAATCAAACCCGGTTCTCCCAGATAAGAGTCCGCACACTTAACCACTACACCAAACTGGCTCTACTGGCTCACTGGCTCACTGCCTACAAGCCATGGTTCTAGCGATGTCCCCCCGTCCCGCCTTTCTCCTGTTTTATGGTCCTGGACAGGTCACCTCTGATTAGCCTTTCACTCAGCCGGGGCTTTTTTTTTTGGAGCAGGGACTCCTTTGCATATTAGGCCACACACCCCTGATGTAGCCAATCCTCTTGGAGCTTACAGGGCTCTTCTTACAGGGCCTACTCTGAGCTCTTGGAGGATTGGCTGCATCGGGGCGGGGGGGAGGTGGGCGGCTAATAGGCAAAGGAGTTCCTGCTCTGAAA
The DNA here is from genome assembly GCF_032191835.1 of Heteronotia binoei. Lineage (NCBI taxonomy): Eukaryota > Metazoa > Chordata > Lepidosauria > Squamata > Gekkonidae > Heteronotia > Heteronotia binoei. Next base: position 7,653,330 of record NC_083229.1, read on the forward strand.
AAAGCCCTGCTCTCAGCCTCTCCAACACTGCAGGATTGTCGCGAGGATAAAATGGTGAAGGGAGAGCCATGCAGGCTTTCCTGAGCTTCTTGAACATAAGAGCATAACAGAAGCCATGTTGGATCAGGCCAAAGGCCCATCCAGTCCAACACTCCGTGCAGGGGGGGGGGGAATCAAACAGGTGCCGTCAGGAGGTCCATCAGTGGGGCCAGAACACTAGAAGCCCTCACACTATTGCGCCCCACAAGTACAAAGAATACAGAGCATCACTGCCGCTGACATAAGTGAAGCCATTTTGGATCAGGCCAAGGGCCCCTCCCGTCCAACACTCTGTGTAACACATAAGAACATAAGAGAAGCCATGTTGGATCAGGCCAATGGCCCCTCCAGTCCAACACTCTGTGTAACACATAAGAACATAAGAGAAGCCATGTTGGATCAGGCCAAGGGCCCCTCCAGTCCAACACTCTGGGTCACACAGTGGCCAAAGAAACCAGGTGCCATCAGGAGGTCCATCAGTAGGGCCAGGACACCAGAAGTCCTCACAGTGTTGCTCCTCCCCCAAGCACCAAGAATACAGAGCATCACTGACCCAGACAGAGAGTTCTGGCCATCGCATTGAAAGGGACCGCAAACCTTTTAAATGCCTTCCTTCCATAGGAAATAATGAAGGATAGGGGCATCTTCTTTCGGGGGCTTATAGAATTAGACCCCCCGGTGCAATCTTTTTGAAACTTGGCAGGGGTTTGGGGGAGAGGCCCTGGATGCTATACTGAAAATGTGGTGCATCTACCACAAAAAAACAGCTCCCCCAGAGTCCCCGATACCTGTAGATCAATTCTCCATTATTTTCTATGAGGATAAGTCTCCATAGGGAATTATTATGGAATGCCTAGCAGACATTTCCCCGCCCCCCACTTTCTGTTGACCCTGAAGTGGGGGAAGGGCCTCCAAACCGGGGGATCCCTTGCCCTCACCTGGGGATTGGCAACCCTTGTGCCCCTGTAGGGTTTGGGGGCGACATATATTCTTCAGGACAAAAAGTTGTGGTTTGAGTTCAGGGGGAAAAAACGAAGGAGTCCAGCCTCTTGCCTGGCTCAGAGAAACCTGGACAAGCCCCAAGACTAACTGCAGTCTCCACAGCTGCGGCTCTTGGCCTTCTCCTTCCATGTGGTTCTGCATTGCAGCACCACAGAGAAAGGAAGGAGCAACGCTCCAGAATGGAAGTTGGGCTAATTCTAGAGCAGGGGGTATCAATCAGACCCCTGGAAGGCTCCTATCAGGCCCCTGAGCAACCGGCTGTCAGCTTCCTTCTCCCGATATCTTGCTTCCTTCTGCATAACCGTTCGCTTTGCAAGGCTTGCTCCATTGCAAAGGAGCTGTGGAGCAAAACCTCTGCCTTCTCCATTAGCTGAGGATCCTCCCTTGGGGAGGAAGGTGGGGGGGGGAGGCAGAGCTTGTTTTCCCAGGCTTTCTCAACTGCGCAGCAGAGCTACTGAGTCAAGCCTCTCTTCCTTCTATTGGCTGAGGCTCCTCCCCCACTCCGTCCCCTGGGGAAGGAAGGAAAGAGCCAGAGCTTCCTTTGCCCAGTTCCCTCGATCCCATGGGAGAAATACAAGCCTCTCTTCCTTCTCTTGGCTGAAGCTCCCCCCCCCACTCCCCTGGGGAAGGCAGGACAGAGCCAGAGCCTCCTTTGTCCAGTTCCCTCGATCCCATGGGAGAAATACAAGCAAAGCACCTTTAAGACCGATGAGTGCTAACGTTTTAAGCATGTTTTATATTTATACACGGTATGTTTAACGTTTTAAGCATGTTTTATATTTATACACGGTATGTCACAGAAGTGAGTACACCCCTTCACATTTGTAAATTTTTTTTTTCATGTGACAACACTGAAGAAATGACACCTGGCTACCATGTAAAGTAGTGAGTCTACAGCTTGTGTAACAGTGTAAATGCGCTGTCCCCTCAAAACGACGCAAAACACAGCCATTAATGTCTAAACTGCTGGCAACAAAAGTGAGTACACCCCTATGTGATCATGTCCAAATGGGGCCCAAAGTGTCAATATTTTGTGTGGCCGCCATTATTTTCCAGCACTGCCTTAACCCTCTTGGGCATAGAGTTCACCAGAGCTTCACAGGTCGCCACTGGAGTCCTCTTCCACGCCTCCATGACGACGCCACGTAGCTGGTGGGTGTTAGAGACCTTGCGCACCTCCACCTTCCTTTTTTGGATGCCCCACAGATGCTCAATAAGGTTTAGGTCTGGAGACATGCTTGGCCAGTCCATCACCTTTACCCTCAGCTTCTTTAGCAAGGCAGCGGTCGTTTTGGAGATGTGTTTGGGGCCCTTATCATGTTGGAATACTGCGGCCCAGTCTCCGAAGGGAGGGAATCATGCTCTGCTTCAGTATGACACAGTACATGAGATGCCAGTGGTCCGTGCTGAGCTCAAATCGAGCGGTTTGTAAATACTGATGGCAATATTAGTCCCTTGAAACAGGTAGCTTTGAGCACGTATGCGCCCGAGGAAGCAATTCCGGGAAATGGGGTTTTACCGGTGTCCTGTTGCTCAAGACCTCCGCTAAACGGGACTGTGGATCTTTTTGGACTCTGAAGCGACCACTGGGAACTCTACGGCGCCAGTCGGAATAATTTCCAAAACTCAGTAGTCGTGTACCTTTAAGGGTTTGTGTGAGACAAAGAGAGAGCCCTGTATGAATTGTGTCAAGTGCTTTCAGTAGGTCAGCACAGATGAGTTATGCATTTATAAATGATATCAAGGTTTTGTAAATGTCTTTGGCGTATAAGTCTTTGCAGCGCTCTCGGTTGTGTGCCTTTCGGGGCTTCGCTGTTTGTGTCTTTCTGCACAGCTGTCTCTTTTGTTTGTATTGTTTTCTACCACCTGGAGGCTGGCAACCCCGGGGGTTGCAGCATCTCCCCCCCACCCCCTCAATGAAGGGAATTTTAACTCTCAAACGCTCACACCCAGAAAATCTGGTTGGCCTGTAAGGTTTTCCTGGGCTTGCATTTAGCTGTCCTACCTCTCAGGGTGGTTGTGAGGTTCGAACAGAGGGCAGACGAACAACGGGAGCTGCTTGGAGCCCCCGCTTGGGAGAAAAGTGGGGTATGAAGGAAGGGAATCAAGAACGTCATAGTAATCCCTTTCCTCTCACAAAAGCCAAGCCCCCGACTGTCCCTCCAAAAGTCAACACTGCCCTGGGATGGGTTTCAACTGCCTCTGAAAGGAATCCCACTTCTCCAAACACAGGCCTCATTTTGAGCAGGAGTTAAGAACATAAGAGAAGCCATGTTGGATCAGGCCAATGGCCCATCCAGTCCAACACTCTGTGTCACATAAGAGAAGCCATGTTGGATCAGGCCAATGGCCCATCCAGTCCAGCACTCTGTCACACATAAGAACTTAAGAGAAGTCATGTTGAATCAGGTCAATTGCCCATCCAGTTCAACACTCTGTATCACACAGTGGCCAATACACACACACACACTGTGGCTAATAGCCACTTATAGACCTCTGCTCCATATTTTTATCCAAGCCCCTCTTAAAGCTGGCTATGCTTGTAGCCGCTGCCACCTCCTGTGCTGTTCACAGGAGCAGAGCACCACCTCCTGTGGTGTTCACAGGAGCACAGCTCCAGAACCTCTAAATCAGGGGTGTCAAACATGTGGTCCGGGGGCAAAAATCAGGCCCCCTGGAGGGCTCCTATCAGGCCCCCGAGCAACTGTCTGTCATCTGTTTCCTTCTCTCTCTCTCTTGCCTCCTTCTGCATCACAGCTTGTTTTGCAAGGCTTGCTCAATCGCACAGCAGAGCTACTGAGACAAGCCTCTCTTCCTTCTGTTAGCTGAGGTTCCTCCCCATCCTGGTCCCTTGGGGAAGTAGGAAAAGAGCCAGAACTTCCTTTGCGTAGTTTCCTAGATCGCATGGGAGAAATACAAAGAAAGCACCTCTAAGACCAACGAGTGCTAATGATTTAAGCATGTGTTATTCTTTAATTGTGTGTCTGTGTCCTTGTATCTCTGCTACCTAATCTTAAATAGGTACACACTTGGCCCGGCCTGACAAGATCTCATTTATATCAGATCCGGCTCTCATGACAAATGAGTTTGACACCCCTGCTCTAAATGTTACTGTGCTCTGACTTTCTTAACCCACCCACCGCTTTAACAAATACTTGCTTCCGGGCTCCATCGTTCAAACCCCCTCTGAGAATTTCGCTGATCTCTTAAGATTCGACAGCCTTGCTAATAATTCCCCCCACAAAAAAATGGGGAAATAGCCAAAACATATAAAGCAGACGGATGGAAATCTTCAGCATGCCACTGTGGCCACATAGGAGAAAGTCATTTAAAAAGTATGATGGGAGTCAGGTTTTACGATGACCGTTCTAATTCAAGACACATTTGATGCTGAGCTGACAGAATTTAGTCCACCTTCTGGTGATGTCAGAGGTGCGTGGCATATGCAAATGAGTTGGCCTAATGAGCTCCAGTACCTCTTTTTCTATGAAATGATCCGTGTCCAAACGAGGGTTGCCAAGTCCAATTCAAGAAATATCTGGGGACTTTGGGGGTGGAGCCAAGAGACGTTGGGGGAGGAGCCAGGAGCAAGGGTGTGACAAGCATCATTGAACTCCAAGGGAGTTCTGGCCATCACATTTAAAGGGACCACACATCTTTTAAATCCCTTCCTTCCATAGGAAATAATGAAAGATAGGAGCACCTTCTTTTGAGGCTCATAGAATTGGACCCACTGGTCCAATCTTTTTGAAACTTGGGGGGGAATTTTGGGGAGAGGTACTGGATGCTATGCTGCAAATCTGGTGCCTCAACCTCAAAAAACAGCCCCCCCCAGAGCCCCAGATACCCACAGATCAATTCTCCATTATTTCCTATGAGAATGTCTCCATAGGGAATAATAGAGTTCCCTCCCTAGGCTTCCCAACCCTCCCGCCCTGGCAGGGGACCCCAGGATTTACAGCCTCTTTCCCCGCTCTCCAAAAAAATGGAAGTGGGGGGAGGGGGGAAAACGGCACCAAGGAGCGTGGCGAGCCGCCCCATCTCGGAGGAGCAGCTAAGATGAACCGGAGAAGATGCGGCAGCCGCGCAGCGGCGTCGCCCGCTCCGCTCCGCCTCTGAGGTGAAATCAGAGAAGGGGAGGGTGGAGGGAAGGAAGATATTTAAAAAGGTGTGCCGTCCCTTGAAACGCGATGGCCAAAACTCCCGTTGGGGTTCAGTGATGCTTGTCACACCCTTGCTCCTAGCTCCACCCCAGTGTCTCCTGGCTCCACCCCCAAAGTCCCCAGAGATTTCTTGAATTGGACTTGGCAACCCTACAGTATAGGGTTGCCAATCCCCAGGTGGGGGCAGGGGATCCCCCGGTTTGGAGACCTTCCCCCCGCTTCAGGGTCACCAGAAAGCGGGGGGAAGGGAGGGAAATATCTGCTGGAAACTCTATTATTCCCTATGGAGATTTATTCCCATAGAAAATCATGGAGAATTGATCTGCGGGTATCTGGGGCTCTGGGGGGGGGCTGTTTTTTGGAGGTATAGGCACCATATTTTCAGTATAGCATCTAGTGCCTCTCCCCAAAATACCCCCCAAGTTTCAAAAAGATTGGACCAGGGAATCCAATTCTATGAGCCCCAAAAGAAGGTGCCCCTATCCTTCATTATTTCCTATGGAAGAAAGGAATTGAAAAGGTGTGCAGTCCCTTTAAATGTGATGGCCAGAATTCCCTTTGGAGTTCAATTATGCTTGTCACAGCCTTGATCTTGGCTCCACCCCCAATGTCTCCTGGCTCGACCCCCAAAATCCCCAGATATTTCTTGAATTGGACTTGGCAACCCTATCCCTGTATCTAAGAGTAAAGGTAGGCCTTCAGCTAGAGTTGCCAACCCCCAGGTGGGGCAGGGCATCTCTAGGTTTGGAGGCCCTTCCCCCACTTTAGGGTCATCAAAAAGGGGGGGAAGGAAATGTCTGCTGGGCACTCAATTATTCCCTCTAGAGACCAATTCCCATAGGGTATAATGGAAAATTGATCTGTGGGTATTGGGGGAGGGCTGTTCTTTGAGGTAGAGGCACCAAATTTTCAGCATAGCATCCAATGCCTCTCCTCAAAAGACCCTCTTAAGTTTCAAAAAAAGTGGACCAGGGGGTCCAATTCTAATAAGCCCGCAAAGAAGGTGCCCCTATCCTTCATTATTTCCAATGGAGGGAAGGCCAAGTCCTCTGAGAAAAGGTTGAAAGAGCTGGGGATGTTTAGCCTGGAGAGGAGGTGGCTGAGAGGTGATAGAATCACCTTATCAAGGGTGTGTCATATAGAGGATGGTGTGGAATTGTTTTCTGTGGCCCCAGAAGATAGGACCAGAACCAATGGGTTGAAATTAAATTCAGCTCAATATTAGGAAGAACTTCCTGACCATCAGAATGGTTCCTCAGTGGAACAGGCTTCCTCAGGAGGTGGTGGGTTTTAAAAGATGTGCAGTCCCTTTAAATGTGAGGGCCAGAACTTCCTTTGGAGTTCAATTATGCTTGTCACAACCTTGCTCCTGACTCCACCCCCCAAAGTCTCCTGGCTCCACCTCCAAAGTCTCCTGGTTCCACCTCCAAAGTCTCCTGGCTCCACTTCCAAAGTTCCCAGTTATTTCTTGAATTGCACTTGGCAACCCTACCTTTGGCACAGCTGCCCAAGTCGCTAATTAAGGACTCAAAGCAAAGCTGAGGGAGATTAATGGAGCTACACAGAGATCAATACACTCACACAAGCCAGTGATTATCAACCGCAATCAGCTACATGATCAACCAAGGATCACCCTTTTCTTTGCTCTTTAGGTCATGGTGGAGACACTGTTCCAGGGGAATAGTTAACACTTAAGAACATAAGAGAAGTCATGTTGGATCGAACCAGTGGTCCATCTAGTCCAACCATCTGTATCACACAGTGGCCAAAACCCAGGTGCCATCAGGAGGGCCAGAACTCCAGAAGCCCTCCCGCTAAACCATGTTCCCTCCCCTTAATCCTTCTAGTTGCCCTTTTCTTGCACCTTCTGCAATGCTATAATATCTTTTTTTGAGATCTGGTGACCAGAAATATACACAGGATTTCAAATGAGGCTGCACCATAGAGTTATACAGGGGCATGATGATACTGGCTGATACACCTGTAAAGAAAGGTGCTATTAGGTCCTGATTGGAATGGCTCAAGCAAGTCTGCTCTCATCAGATCTCAGAAACTAAGCAAGGTCAACTCTGGCAAAGTACTTGGCTGAGAGACTTCCTTGGAATACCAGAAGTCAGGAGGCGGGGACATAAGAGAAGCCATGTTGGATCAGACCAATGGCCCATCCAATCCAATACTCTGAGTCACTCAGTGACCAAAAAAACCCAGGTGTCATCAGGAGGTCCACCAGTGGGGCCAGGACACTAGAAGCCCTCCCACTGTGCCCCCCCCAAGCACCAAGAATACAGAGCATCGCTGCCCCAGACAGAGAGTTCCAACGATAAGCTGTGGCTAATAGCCACTAATGGACCTCTGCTCTACACATTTCTCCAGTCACCCTCTTAAGAACATAAGAGAAGCCATCTTGGATCAGGCCAATGGCCCATCCAGTCCAACACTCTGTCACACAGTGGCCAAAAAACCCTAAATGCCATCAGGAGGTCCACCAGTGGGGCCAGGACACTAGAAGCCCTCCCACTGTGCCCCCCCCACCGAAGCACCAAGAATACAGAGCATCACTGCCCCAGACAGAGAGTTCTAACAATACGCTGTGGCTAATAGCCACTGATGGACCTCTGCTCCATGTTTTTATCCAATCCCTTCTTGAAGCTGGCTAGCCACCGCCACCTCCTGTGGCAGTGAATTCCACATGTTAACCACCCTTTTGGTGAAGAAGGACTTCCTTTTATCCATTCTAACCCGACTGCTCAGCAATTTCATGGAATGCCCATGAGTTCTTGTATTATGAGAAAGGGAGAAAAGTATGAGCTTCCAAGATACCATGCCTTCCTTCACTCCATGAATTAATAAGAACATAAGAGAAGCCATGTTGGATCAGGCCAATGGCCCATCCAGTCCAACACTCTGTGTCACATAAGAACATAAGAGAAGCCATGTTGGATCAGGCCAATGGCCCCTCCATTCCAACACTCTGGGTCACATAAGAACATAAGAGAAGCCATGTTGGATCAGGCCAATGGCCCATCCAGTCCAACACTCTGTGTCACATAAGAACATAAGAGAAGCCATGTTGGATCAGGCCAATGGCCCATCCAGTCCAACACTCTGGGTCACATAAGAACATAAGAGAAGCCATGTTGGATCAGGCCAATGGCCCATACAGTCCAACACTCTGGGTCACACAGTGGCCAAAAAAACCCCAAGTGCCATCAGGAAGTTCACAAGTGGGGCCAGAAGCCCTTCCACTTTGCACCCCACCCTCCCAGCACCAAGAACACAGAGCATCACTGCCCCAGTGAGTTCCAATAATACGCTGTGGCTAATACCCACTGATGGACCTCTGCTTCAGATGTTCATCCAATCCCTTCTTGAAGCTGGCTATGCTGGTAGCCGCCACCACCTCCTGTGGCAGTGAATTCCACATGTTAATCACCCTTTGGGTGAAGAAGGACTTCCTTTTATCCGTTCTAACCCGACTGCTCAGCAATTTCATGGAATGCCCCCAAGAAGCTGCAATCACTAGCCTGCAGTGGGTCCCTTGGCCCTGATCCATGGTGCTCAGCTAAGCCCTGTCTTCTCAGCTCTAGAAATTAAGATGTGGAAAGTGGATCAGGATTACACCAAGCTCCACCTCTGGGCTCATATGTGTTCCTGTGAACACCATCTGCCCTGCACTGAATTAGATCCACCAAGGTCAGTCTTGTCTGCTCACATCTACAGGGCCTCAGAATCATAATGTTGGACAGGACTTCCAGGGTCATCTACAACCCTTTACACTATGCAGGACATTCACAAATACCTCCCCCTTAAATTCACAGGGTCAGCATTGCTGCCGGATGACCATCCAGCCTCTGCCTAAAAACCTCCAAGGAAGGAGAGCCCACCACCTCCCGAGGAAGCCTGTTTCACTCTAATAGTCAGGAAGTTCTTCCTAATGCTGCGCTGGAAACTCTTTTGACTTAATTTCAACCCATTGGTTCTGGTCCTACCTTCTGGGACCACAGAAAACAATTCCACACCATCCTCTTTAGGACAGCCCTTCAAGTACTTGAAAGATAGTGATCGTATCACCTCTCAGCCGCCTCCTCTCCAGGCTAAACATCCCCAGCTCCTTCAACCTTTCCTCATACGACTTGGGTCTCCAGACCCCTCACCATCTTCATTGCCCTCCTCTGGACACTTTCCAACTTGTCTGTATCCTTCTTAAACTGTGATGCCCAAAACTGAACACAAGACTCCAGGTGAGGTCTTACCAGAGCAGAGTAAAGCGATACCATCACCTCACGTGATCAGGTGACAGATTTTCAGATCACCTACTGCCTGTTACTTTTAAGCGGAGATGCTGGGGATTGAACCTGGAACCTTCTGTTTCCCAAGCAGACGTTCTGCCGCTAAGCCACGGCACCTCTCTAAATGCTGAGAGCAACTTCCTCTCACAACCACATGCTGCCAATGTTCTACTTTATCTTATGCCAAAAGTGGGCGAGCCAAACATGCTCTATGATTAGAGAGCGCACGTCTCATAAACAGTCTCCAAAACGGAAACATCTTGGCTGTGCTGTAAAGAGAGTGGCGGCAAGCCAAGGTTTAGATGCAGTGAATGTGGGCATCCAAGAAGGACCCCTCCCCACGTAGAGTTCATTTGTTAATGTGGGTAGATACTGCCAGAAAAGATCAAGGAATCAACTTCGGGCTGTCTCATGCGCTCTCAACATCCAGGGGCTGTAACCTCAGGTGGGTCCTCTTTGGGTGGAGCGATGGCTTGGTTTTCCAGCTGTGGGGTGGAGAATAGCTAGAGATTTGGGAGGTGGAGCCTGGGGAGGGTTAGGTTTGGAGAGGGGAGGGACCACATCAGGGTATAAGGTAGAGTAGCCAGGAAGGCTTGCCAATCCTCAGGTCCCAGCGGGGGTTCTTCCACTTTCCCAGGCTCTTTCCCACCCCCAGTCAGCTGGCCGGTGGGGGGAAGCCCCGCCCCCACAGCCATCATGTGACTTTCCACCTCCGGAGGCTTCAGTCTCCGATTGCAAGGCTTCCTCTTGGGAGGGTGTGTCTGTCTTACTTTGAAGAAGTTGGCAGCAACTCGTGAGTAGAGAGGCCAATCCCCTGCTTCAGAGTCGCCAGAAACGGGAGGTGGGGGGAGGAAAACGTCTACTGAGCACGTCATTATTCCCTATGTGGAGATCGATTCTCATAGAGTATAATGGGGAATTGATCTGGAGGTTTTGGGGGCTCTGGGAGAGCTGTGCTTTGAGGTAGAGGCACCAAATTTTCAGTATAGTATCTAGTGCCTCTCCCCAAAGTAACCCCCGAGTTTCAAAAAAATTGGACCAGGGGCTCCAATTCTATGAGCCCCAAAAGAAGGTGCCCCTATCCTTCATTATTTCCTATGGAAGGAAGGCATTGAAAAGGTGTGCTGCCCCTTTAAATGTGATGGCCAGAACTCCCTTGGAGTTCAATGATGCTTGTCACACCCTTGTTCCTGGCTCTGCCCCAATGTCTCCCGGCTCCACCCCCAAAATCTCCTGGCTCCACCCCCAAAGTCCCCAGATATTTCTTGAACTGGACTTGGCAACCCTATTGCCAGGTCTGACTCAAGAAATATCTGGGGACCTTGGGGGTGGAGCCGGGAGACTTTGGGGGTGGAGCCAGGAGCAAGGTTGTGACAAGCATGATTGAACTCTAAAGGGAGTGCTGGCCATCCCATTTAAAGGGACCGTGTGCCTTTTAAATGCCTTCCTTCCATTTGGAAATAACGAATAGGGGCACTTTCTTTTGAGGCTCATAGAATTGCTCCCCCACCCCCGGTCCAATCTTTTGAAACTTTGAGGAGAGGCACTGGATGCTATGATGAAAATTGGGTGCCTCTACTTCAAAAAACAGCCCCCTCCAGAGCCTCAGCTACCCACTGATCGATTCTCCATTACACCTTATGGAAACCAGTATCCATAGGATATAATGGCTAGCCCAGCAGACATTTTCCTCGCTGCCCCTTTCTAATAACCCTGAAGTGGACAGACGGGCTCTAAACGAGGGCTCACCTATTCCTAACTGGGGATTGGCAACCCTGGTATCATGCCACAGGGCCCACCCTCCAAAGGGGAGGGACGGTGGCTCAGTGGTAGAGCATAAGCCGAGGGTCCCAGGTTCAATCCCCAGCATCTCCAACTAAAAAGGGTCCAGGCAAGTAGGTGTGAAAAACCTCAGCTTGAGACCCTGGAGAGCTGCTGCCAGTCTGAGAAGACAAGACTGACTTTGATGGACCCAGGGTCTGATTCAGTAGAAAGCAGCTTCGTATTCACGGGAGGGACGGTGGTTCAGTGGTAGAGCATCTGCTTGGTAAGCCGAAGGACCTAGGTTCAATCCCCGGCATCTCCAACTAAAAAGGGTCCAGGCAAGTAGGTGTGAAAAACCTCAGCTTGAGACCCTGGAGAGCTGCTGCCAGTCTGAGAAGACAAGACTGACTTTGATGGACCCAGGGTCTGATTCAGTAGAAGGCAACGTCGTGTGTTCAAGCAGCCATTTTATTCAGGGGAACTGACCTTGGTCATTTGGAAACCAACTGTAATAGTGGGACATCTCCTGGTGCCAACTGGAGGTTGGCTAACCAACTTCATATATATCAGGGGTGGCCAACGGTAGCTCTCCAGATTTTTTTTGCCTACAACTCCCATCAGCCCCAGCCATCATGGCTGATGGCTGGGGCTGATGGGAGTTGTAGGCAAAAAACTTCTGGAGAGCTACCGTTGGCCACCCCTGATATATATGGTGGTAATCAGGGCTTTTTTATAAAGCAGGAACACACAGGAATGCAGCCCTGGCTGGCTTGGTGTCAGGGGGTGTGGCCTAATATGCAAATGAGTTCATCTGGACTTTTAAAAAAGCACCCTGGTGGTAATATTTTTTCTTTAATTGAGGCAATTTCTATTCTACCCTTACCCAAAATGGGCTTAGGGCAGCTCACAACATTTTAAAACAATATAAACCAACAATTAAAACCAATAACTAGTACAAATACTGGTACAATCTTTTCCCCACACTGGGGTTGCTGGCGGAGTTCCCTCTAAGCTGAGTCAGCGTGAGCTAGCTCACCATTTTTCAGCCTCCAGTGCAAACGTTTTTGCCTTAGCTCAGGATGGATGGCCCCAGAGCACACTAATGTACGCAGAAGCCAAATTGCTTGCTCACAACTTTAATGCCAGTAGCTCCCAAAGTAGAATTTTTGCTCACAAGACTCCATACCATGCCAGCTTGGGGTTGGGAAATTCTTGCAGGTTTGGGGGTGGACTCTAGGAGGAGCGAGTTTGGGGAAGAAGAGGTGCCTCAACAAGGAATAACGTCACAAAGTCCATCTCCAAAGCAGCCGTTTTCTCCAAGGAACATAAGAACGTAAGAGAAGCCATGTTGGATCAGGTCTGGGCAGAGGTTCTCCCACTCAGAAGGTTCCCAACCCGCTGGCCCACACTGGGCCAGGGGTGGGGGGAACCTCCCCCAATGTCACTGGCACAATGACATCACCTGTGAGTGATGTCATCACACCAGTGACATCGCGTGCCAGCCACTCTAGCCTTTCTGGGAAAACTTTCCCCGGATGCTCTAGCAATTCGTGAGAAAAACTCTACAGTACAATAGGCACCATAGAGTTTTTCCCTCCCAAAATGCTAGAGCACCCGGGAAAACCATAGAGTTTTCCTGGAAACGCCTAGAGAAGCCGGCGCGCGACATTGCCGGCATGATGACATCACTCGCAGGGGCCGTCATTGCACCACACGTGCTTTGTATGCACAAAACAATTCCTCCACCAGAGGCTGGGGGAACTTGGCAACCCTAATCAGGCCAGTGGCCAATCCAGTCCAACACTATGTCACACAGTGGTTAAAAAAAAACCCTAGGTGCTATCAGGAGGTCCACCAGTGGGGCCAGGACACTAGAAGCCCTCCCACCGTGCCCCTCCAAGCACCAAGAAAACAGAGCATCACTGCCCCAAACATAAGAACATAAGAGAAGCCATGTTGGATCAGGCCAGTGGCCCATCCAGTCCAACACTGTGTCACACAGTGGCAAAAAAAACCAGGTGTCATCAGGAGGTCCATCAGTGGAGCCAGGACACTAGAAGCCCTCTCACTGTGCCCCCCAACCACCAAGAATATAGAGCATCACTGCCCCAGACATAAGAGAAGCCATGTTGGATCAGGCCAATGGCCCATCCAGTCCAACATTTTGTGTCACACAGTGGCCAAAAAACCCAGGTGCCATCAGGAGGTCTACCAGTGGGGCCAGGACACTAGAAGCCCTCCCACCGTGCCCCCCAAGCCCCAAGAAAACAGAGCATCACAGCCCCAAACATAAGAACATAAGAGAAGCCATGTTGAATTAGGCCAGTGGCCCATCCAGTCCAACACTCTGTGTCACACAGTGGCCAAAAAAACCAGGTGCCATCAGGAGGTCCATCAGTGGAGCCAGGACACTAGAAGCCTTCACACTGTGCCCCCCCCCCAAGTACCAAGAATACAGAGCATCACTGCCCCAGACATAAGAACATAAGAGAAGCCATGTTGGATCAGGCCAATGGCCCATCCAGTCCAACACTCTGTGTCACACAGTGGCCAAGAAACCCAGGTGCCATCAGGAGGTCTACCAGTGGGGCCAGGACACTAGAAACCCTCCCACTGTTGCCCTCCCCCGCAAGCACCAAGAATACCGAGTGTCACTGCCACCAGTCAGAGAGTTCCATCGATACCCTGTGGCTAATTGGAAAATCATCTACGTTGTCAGGGCTTTTTTTTTGGTAGAAGGAGCACAGCATGAACTCATTTGCATATTAGGCCACACCCACTGATGTCACTATTGTTTAACACAGGGGTTGTAGAAAAAGCCCAGCAGGAATTCATTTTCCTATTAGGCCACACCTCCTCATGCCAAACCAACCGGAATGTTGTTCCAGCACAAAAAAAAGAGCCCTGTATGTAGTCCAGGAGATCTCCAGGTCACATCTGGAGGTTGACAACCAGGGGTGGAATTCTAGCAGGAGCTCCTTTGCATAGTTGGCCACACACCCCTGATGTAGCCAATTCTCCAAGAGCGTACAAGGCTCTTTTTTGTAAGCTCTTGGAGGATTGGCTACATCAGGGGTGTGTGGCCTAATATGTAAAGGAGCTCCTGCTAGAATTCCACCCCTGTTGGCAACCTTACCTAAGGTGAATGGGATGCTTTTTAGCCCAGTCTCCTCCTCCCAGCCTACACAAAGCCACCAGATTCTGGAACCTCTCTCTACCACAAGCAAAGGGTTTGGGAAAGACCTGGAGATTGGTTGGATGGAATCTAAGGAGGGCAGGTTTTTGGGAGGGGAGGAGCTTCAGTGGGTTATTATCCCATAGAACCCCCCTTCCAAGGTGGCCATTTTCTCCAGGGGAACTGATCTCCATTGCGTGTAGACAGGGGTCGTTTTGTAGAAAAATAGGTGGTGGAGCTCATCAGCATAGCTCATTAGCATATGCCGACCCTCCCCCTGCCAAAAGCAACCTGATGCAAGAAAGGAGAGCCCCGGGGGAGTGAGGGCTGCTTGGCCTGGCTCACCTGGGGCTCTCTTGTGCCGCCCACCCCAGACGAAAGGCCAGCAAGCCACCCGCCACCCCAAATCACATAAGAAGTGGAGAAAGGGCTGTGTGTGGGCTTCTCCAGGGGTTAATGAGGGCTGCCGGGGGCGTGGCAAAGCCCCTGGTGGCTGGCTGGCTGCCCGCCCGCTCTCCTAATCCAGGGATTGTTATGCAGCTGCACCTGCTAGTCAACGAACAAGGTAGGTGGGGAGTATAATATACTGGGTTCAATGCAAGGAGGAGACTCAGTTGCAGTGAACACAGCTCTCTTCATTCAGTACAGCATAGTAACAGCTGGACTCTAAGGCTCTCTAACTGGGTCAACAGGGCCAACTATATACAGTTCAAGGTTCCCACGCTAGCGTGCTATTAGCCCATCCAAACCAGCAGGGGACCTGTGATTGGAGCAGGGCAGCACGGATTTGGACCCGCTGCCTATTGTTCCTGAGTCCCAAGCTTAGTCTTACAGACTCCAATGAGTCAGGCAGGCAGGCAGAAGAAGATATTGGATTTATATCCCGCCCTCCACTCTGAAGAGTCTCAGAGTGGCTCACAATCTCCTTTACCTCCCTCCCCCCACAACAGACACCTTGTGAGGTAGATGAAGATATTGGATTTATATCCCGCCCTCCACTCCAAAGAGTCTCAGAGCAGCTCACAATCTTCCTTTACCTTCCTCCTTTCCCTTCCCCCCCACAACAGACACCCTGTGAGGCAGATGAAGAGATTGGATTTATATCCTGCCCTCCACTCCGAAGAGTCTTAGAGCGGCTCACAATCTCCTTTACCTTCCTCCCCCACAACAGACACCCTGTGAGGTAGAAGAAGAGATTGAATTTATATCCCGCCCACCACTCTGAAGAGTCTCAGAGCAGCTCACAATCTCCTTTCACTTCCTCCCCCACCCCCCACAACAGACACCCTGTGAGGCAGATGAAGAGATTGGATTTATATCCCGCCCTCCACTCCGAAGAGTCTCAGAGCGGCTCACAATCTCCTTTACCTTCCTCCCCCACAACAGACACCCTGTGAGGTAGATGAAGATATTGGATTCATATCCCGCCCTCCACTCCGAAGAGTCTCAGAGCGGCTCACAATCTCCTTTACCTTCCCCCCCGCACAACAGACACCCTGTGAGGTAGATGAAGATATTGGATTCATATCCCGCCCTCCACTCCGAAGAGTCTCAGAGGGGCTCACAATCTCCTTTCCCTTCCCCCCGCCCAACAGACACCCCCTGAGGTAGATGAAGATATTGGATTTATATCCCGCCCTCCACTCTGAAGAGTCTCAGAGCGGCTCACAATCTCCTTTCCCTTCCTCCCCCACAACAGACACCCTGTGAGGTGGGTGGGGCTGAGAGAGCAAGGACAACCTCTGCCAGAGCTATGGTTGACCCAAGGCCATTCCAGCCGTTGCAAGTGGAGGAGTGGGGAATCTAACCTGGTTCTCCCAGATAAGAGTCTGCACACTTAACCACTACACCAAACTGGCTCTCACACCAAACAAGGAACAATTGTAATCATATCATACACAACAGGGCGTAAGAGGGGGAACCGTCAGAAAGGTTCGGGAGCTGCAGTTCTGTGAGATTCTTGCAGAATCTGAGGCCTGCCTATAGATTACCTGAAATCCCAGGATACTCCCATCCACCACCTTGAGGCTCACACTACAAAAACACAATAAATAATGAATCTAACACTCACCACAGACAGCTAACGATGAGTTCTTAAGATCCAAGGATAATTCTTCTAGGAACTCATCTTAAGCAGATCTTTACAAAGCCTTCAGTAGTCAATCAAAGCACAGAAAAAGTAGAAGGTGTAAGTTGTACTTGAATACAAATTGGTTTCAGCTGATTGCATGCGAGGAGGCATGAAGTTAAAGAGACCTACGTCAGATTAGACAAAGAACTTTTTAAAGGGACCGTATTTGTTACAAAAGCACAAGAATAATCCAATGACTGGTCGAGCCCTTGGGCTCCCCAGTTTTTTGAACAAAATATCCAGTATGTTTCTCTTCAAGAAAAAAAGTTCTTTCTGAGCATCTATCATATTAAAGGTAAAGGTAGTCCACTGTGCAAGCACCAATCGTTTCCGACTATGGGGTGACGTTGCTTTCACAACGTTTTCACAGCAGACTTTTTTATGGGGTGGTTTGCCATTGCCTTCCCCAGTCATCTACACTTTCCCCCCAGCAAGCTGGGGACTCATTTTACCGACCTCGGAAGGATGGAAGGCTGAGTCGACCTGGAGCTGGCTACCTGAACCAGCTTCCTCTGGGATCCAACACAGGTCACGAGCAGAGGGCTCCGACTGCAGTACTGCAGTTTTACAACTCTGTGCCATGGGGCTCTTATCTATCATATTAAACTGGTATAATTCTAATTTTTCCCAGTACCAGAAATTTAAAATAATCATCAAAATATATCAAAAAGGATATTATAGCATTGGAAAAAAATGCAGAAAAGGGCAACTAGAATGATTAAAGGGTTGGAACCCTTTCCCTATGAAGAAAGGTTAAAATGTTTGGGGCTCTTTAGCTTGGAGAAATGTCGACTGCGGGGTGACATGATAGACATTTGCACGATAATGCATGGAATGGAGAAAGTAGAGAAAGAAGTCCTTTTCTCCCTTTCTCACAATACAAGAATTCATGGGCATTCAATGAAATTGCTGAGAAGTCAGGTTAAAACGGATAAAAGGAAGTACTTCTTCACCCAAAGGGTGATTAACATGTGGAATTCACTGCCACAGGAGGTGGTGGCGGCTACAAGCATAGACAGCTTCAAGAGGGGGTTAGATAAAAATTTGGAGCAGAGGTCCATCAGTGGCTATTAGCCATAGTGTGTATATATATATTTGTGTGTGTGTGTGTATATATATATAATTTTTTTTGGCCACTGTGTGACACAGAGTGTTGCACTGGATGGGCCATTGGCCAGATCCAACAGGGCTTCTCTTATGTTCTTATGTAACACAGAGTGTTGGACTGGAGGGGCCACTGGCCTGATCCAACATGGCTTCTCTTATGTTCTTATGTGACACAGAGTGTTGGACTGGAGGGGCCATTGGCCTGATCCAACAGGGCTTCTCTTATGTTCTTATGTGACACAGAGTGTTGGACTGGAGGGGCCATTGGCCTGATCCAACATGGCTTCTCTTATATTCTTATCCTTGTGCCCTTTGGGAAAAAAAAAGTTTTACAAGGAAAGTTTATATTCATTATTTATGGTATTTATGTATTGTGCGCTTGCAAAGATGGTCTTTACATGTTTATTATACCACCTGGAGGTTGGCAACCCTACCCCATCCAGGTACCAGAATATTTTCTCTCTCAACATTCAGTAGCACCCCTATCAACCTGCTCTCTGGGTGATCTCCGTCTCTGCCTAACTTGTCTCATAGGAGGTGGGGAAGATAGATATCCAAGATTACGTACCCCATATCGAATGAGCAGGGGTGGCCAAACTGTGGCTCGGGAGCCACACGTAGCTTTAATACATATTGTGTGGCTCTCCGAGCCCCCACTGCCTCATTCCTGGAAGGTATTTCTGTCTTTAAATCACTTCTCCAAACCAAGCCAGCCAGCAGTTTGGGGGGGGGGGGGGATGAATTTAAAGTTAAAGTTGCTTTCTTTCCACTTCTCCTTCCCTCAATGTGTTTGCCTTCTTTCCTTCCTGTCCTGTGGCTCTCTAACATCTGATGTTCATGCCTCGTGGCTCTCAAACATCTGACATTTATGCTATGTGGCTCTTATGTTAAGCAAGTTTAGACACCCCTGCAGTAGAGTGGGGGTACGGAACAAACCCAATTAACCCATAAACATCCCTCAGGTTTACCTATATCATTCAGTTGCAAATAGGGTTGCCAATCCCCAGGTGGGGGCAGGGGATCCCCCGGTTTGGAGGCCCTCCCCCCGCTTCAGGGTCGTCAGAAAGTGGGGGGGAGGGGAGGGAAATGTCTGCTGGGAACTCTGTTATTCCCTATGGAGATTTATTCCCATAGAAAATCATGGAGAATTGATCCGCGGCTATCTGGGGCTCTGGGGGGGGGCTGTTTTTTGAGGTAGAGGCACCAAATTTTCAGTACAGCATCTAGTGCCTCTCCCCAAAATATCCCCCAAGTTTCAAAACGATTGGACAAGGGGGTCCAATTCTATGAGCCCCAAAAGAAGGTGCCCCTATCCTTCATGATTTCCTATGGAAGGAAGGCATTGAAAAGGTGTGTGTCCCTTTAAATGTGATGGCCAGAACTCCCTTTGGAGTTCAATGATGCTTGTCACAGCCTTGATCTCAGCTCCACCACTAATGTCTCCTGGCTCCACCCCCAAAGTCTCCTGGCCCCACCCCTAAAGTCCCAGATATTTCTTGAATTGGACTTGGCAACCCTAGCTGCAAATTCGATTTTCTGGAAACGCCCTTGAAAAACGTGCCTGCATTTAGAAAGTGTAATATTTATTTTAATGGGCTAATTAATTGCTTAATCGGTTCCAAGCAAGACAGTAAATCTTTTGTCTTGTCTTTTTTTAAAAATTACGCCGTTGAGACAGGCTGAGTTGCAGCCTGTTCTTTGTGGCTGTTTATTCCAATCCTTTTGAAAAATCACATCTAGTGAAGATGATGTTACAGCCATGGTACTGCACAGAATCAGAGGCTGGAAACTCTACTATTAGATCATCAATCTTCATCTGTAAGGTGGGCATAAGAACCTAAGAAGTGCCCTACTGGATCAGACCTAGAGGCACCAAAGTGTTAGCACAGCATTTGATCCCTCTTCACAAAACACCCTCCAAGTTTCAAAGACCAGCCTCCTGTCTTACACAGTGGCCAACCAGTTCCTCTGGAAGGCCAACATCAGGGCAGAGAGGCCGAGGCCTTCAAAAGAACATCAGAAGAGCCCTGCTGGATCAGACCAGGAGTCCATCTAGTCCAGCCTCCTGTCTCATACAGTGGCCAACCTGTTCCATTGGAGGGCCAACAACAGGGCACAGAGGCTGAGGCCTTCGTAAGAACATCAGAAGAGCCCTGTTGAATTAGACCAATGGTCCATCTGGTCGAGCATCCTGTCTCACACAGCAGCCAACTAGTTCCTCTGGAAGGCCAACATCAGGGCAGAGAGGCGGAGGCCTTAGGGTTGCCAAGTCCAATTCAAGAAATATCTGGGGACTTTGGAGGTGGAGCCAGGAGACATTAGGGGTGGAACCAAGATCAAGGCTGTGACAAGCATAAATGAACTCCAAAGGGAGTTCTGGCTATCACATTGAAAGGGACACCTTTTCAATGCCTTCCTTCCATAGGAAATAATGAAGGATAGGGGCACCTTCTTTGGGGGCTCATAGAATTGGACCCCCTGGTCCAATCTTTTTGAAACTTGGGGGGTATTTCGGGGAGAGGCACTAGATGCTATACTGAAAGTTTGGTGCCTCTACCCACAAAAACAGCTCCCCCACACAGAGCCCCAGATACCCGCAGATCAATTCTCCATGATTTTCTATGGGAATAAATCTCCATAGGGAATAACAGAGTTCCCAGCAGACATTTCCTTTCCCTCCCGCCGCTTTCTGATGACCCTGAAGTGGGGGGAGGGCCTCCAAACCGGAGGATCCCCTGCCCCCACCTGGGGATTGGCAACCCTACAAGGCCTTCAAAGGAACATCAGAAGAGCCCTGCTGGGTCAGACCAGGAGTCCATCAAGTCCAGCCTCCTGTCTCACACAGTGGCCAACCTGTTCCATTGGAGGGCCAACAACAGGGCACAGAGGCTGAGGCCCTCATAAGAACATCAGAAGAGCCCTGTTGAATTAGACCAATGGTCCATCTGGTCGAGCATCCTGTCTCACACAGCAGCCAACTAGTTCTTCTGGAAGGCCAACAACAGGGCAGAGAGGCTGAGGCCTTCCCCTGAGAAAAACATCAGAAGAGCCCTGCTGGGTCAGACCAGTGAGAGTCCATCTAGTCTTGCCTCCTGTCTTACACAGTGGCCAACTTGGAGGGACAACAACAGGGCAGAGAGGCTGAGGCCTTCCCCTGAGAAGAACATCAGAAGACCCCTGCTGGATCAGACCAATGATCTATCTGGTCCAGCATCCATCCATCACGTTTAAAGGGACTGCACTTCTTTAAAGGCCTTCACTCCATTGCAAATCATGAAGTTTAGGGGCACCTTCTTTTGGGGCTCATAGAATTGGACCCCCTGGTCCAATCTCTTTGAAACTTGGAGGGTGTTTTGAGGAGAGGCATTGGATGCTGTGCTAACATGCTGGTGCCTCTAGCTCAAAAACAGCCCCCCTTAGAGCCCTAGTTGTCCAGGGCCCTCTGATGACCCTGAAGCAGGGGGGGGGCTCCAAATGGGGGATCCCCCATCCCCAACTGGGGACTGGCAACTGTAGAGTCCATTAGAAATTCCTCCCTGGGCCCATGAATGCATTTCAGTAAGACAAGCAACGTTTCTCAGCAGGGATTCGCACATCCTTAATTGTGCCATTAATATTTCCTGGGCTTTTGTTGGGGGGGGGGGGGGGGGGTTTAGCAGGAACGCACAGGAACGCAGTTCCGGCTGGCTTGGCATCAGAGGGTGTGGCCTAATATGCAAAGGAGCTCCTGCTGGGCTTTCCCTACAATAAAGCCCTGTGCAGAACCATGGCGACATCAGGGGGTGTGGCCTAATGTGAAAATGAGTTCCCGCTGGACTTTTCCTACCCAAAAAAGCCCTGGATATTTCCCTCGCCTTGATGGATTTTGCCGACACATCGGCTTTGCAACAGTAAAAAACAACAACAACAACTCCGGCGCCTCTTTCTGGGCAGGCAAACAGGAATTCTTTGAGCGCAGAAGTGAAAGAACACCAAAGGAATTAAAAGAGGAGGGGGGGGGGGAATTGCTGATGCGGAAAAGCTGCTCTGTTTTCTCCTTGCCTTTGTTGCCTGACTAATCAATTTGACTTCCCCGCTTGCTCTTCCCCTATTCAGCCCCCCAAACCTTCACAATGCGAAGGCCTGGCTCCCCTCACCAGGCTTTTCAGCCCTCGCCTCTAATCCTTATTAATTAACTGCTTAATAACCTCCAATTATTCCTGAAAGCGGTGAATGGCCCAGGCTCGGCTCTGCTGTCCTCCTGCCAAAAACCGGCGGCACCCGAAAGAACGGAAGGAACCTTCCAAGGAAAGGGCGGCAGAAAACCTTTCCCCAGATCCTTCTGGAGCTGAATAGGCTCTTGGCATCTCTGCGCCAAACATGAGAATAGAACAGGCCGGGGCTGGGGAAGAGACCAAAGGTTGCCCAGAAACAGCAGAACTAGGGTTGCCAATCTCCAGTTGGGAAACACTTGGAATAAACCGCTGCTTTTTTATGTTGCAAATGAACGCTCAAGCAGTCTCTTTCGTAATGATGCAACTATATCGTTATCGTCACATAGGGTTGCCAAGTCCAATTTAAGAAATATCTGGGGACTTTGGGGGTGGAGCCAGGAGACTTTGGGGGTGGAGCCAGGAGACTTTGGGGTGGAGCCAGGAGAATTTGGGGGCGGAGCCAAGAGCAAGGGTGTGACAAGCATAATTGAACTTCAAGGGAGTTCTGGCCATCACATTTAAGGGGACTGCACAAATTTTTCAATGCCTTCCTTCCATAGGAAATAATGAAGGATAGGGGCACCTTCTTTTGGGGCTCATAGAATTGGACCCCCTGGTCCAATCTTTTTGAAACTTGGGAGGTATTTTGGGGAGAGGCACTAGATGCTATACTGAAAATTTGGTGCCTCTATCTCAAAAAACAGCCCCCCCCCCCAGAGCCTCAGATACCCGCGGATCAATTCCCTATCATTCCCTAAGGGAATCGTTCATGGAGGTGCATGATGGCTCTGGGGGTGGGGCTTCCCCCGCCGGCCAGCTGGCTGGGGGAGGGGGGGAAGCCTGTAAAATTGGGGGATCCCCCTCTGGGACCTAGGGATTGGGAAGCCTACACAAACCAAAATTCATTAAGCGTCCATCGAAAAATCAAAAAGTTATTTCACGCCACTCTTGCGAGGTAGTGCTTTCAAAATCAGAATGTTATTTCACACCACTCTTGTGAGGTACTCCTTGTCAGTCCACTGTCTCAGTTCTCCTTTGCTTGAAAGACGTAGACAGTGCCACGCTTGTGTGTGATTCCTCCTATGGATAGCAGACCAAAGTCGGACAGGTGTGGCGGCTACACAGGTCCTGGGTTCAGTTCTGTGTTCCGTTCACCTTCCACTGGCCGCTTTCTTTTAGCTTTGGAACCCATGCTAAAGGCAATGGCTCACACATTACAATGCAATGTCACTTTGCAGCTTGCACGAATGGTTCTCCATTACAAGAGCGGTGTGAAATAACTTTTTGATTTTTTTCTATGGACATTGAATGAATTTTGGTTTGTGATGATAATTATATGATGGCATCATTATGAAAGAAATTGCTTAAGCATTTATTTGCAACACAAAAACGCAGTGGCTTATTTCTAGTGTTTGCTAATCAGTACACTGCAGTTTCCGGTTTGCCCAATCCCCAGTTGGGGGCAGGAGATCTCCCGGTTTGGAGAGCCAGTTCGGTGCCGTGGTGAAGTGCGCGAACTCTTATCTGGGAGAACCGGGTTTGATTCCCCACTCCTCCACTTGCACCTGCTGGAATGGCTTTGGGTCAGCCGTAGTTCTGGCAGAGGTTGTCCTTGAAAGGGCAGCTGCTGTGAGAGTCCTCTCAGCCCCACCCACCTCACAGGGTGTCTGTTGTGGGGGAGAGAGATAAAGGAGATTGTGAGCCGCTCTGAGACTCTTGAGTGGAGGGTGGAATATAAATTCAATTTCTTCTTCTTCTTCTTCTTCTTCTTCTTCTTCTTCTTCTTCTTCTTCTTCTTCTTCTTCTTCTTCTTCTTCTCCTCCCCCCTCAGGCTTCAGGGTCGTCAGTAAGCGGGGGCGGGGGATGGAGAGAGAAATGTCTGTTGGGCACTCCATTATTCCCTATGGAGACCAATTCCCATAGGGCAGGGGTGGCCAAACTTGCTTAACATAAGAGCCACATACAATAAATGTCAGGCGTTTGAGAGCCACAAGACATGAATGTCAGATGTTTGCGAGCCACAAGGAAGGAAGGAAAAGAGATGGGGGAGAGAGGGAGAGGTGGAAAGAAAGCAGTTTTAACTTTAAATGCATTCTCCAAGCTGCTGGCTGGCTTGGAGAAGGGATTTAAAGAGAGAAATGCCTTCTCCAATTCGGGCAATGGAATTGGGGTGAGGCTCCAAGAGCCACACAATATGTGTGAAAGTGTCGCATGTATCTCCCAAGCTTCAGTTTCGCCACTTCTGCCATAGGGTATAATGAACTGATCCATGGGTATCTGGGGCTTTGGGGGAGCTGTTTTTTTTTTTTTTTTTAGGTAGAGGCACCGAATTTTCAGCATAACATCCAGTGCCTCTCCTCAAAAGACCCTCCAAACTTCAAAAAGATTGGACCAGCGGATCCAATTCTATGAGCCCCAAATAATAATCCTTCATTATTGCCAGGGGAGGGAAGGTGTGGAGAAACGCCATCTTAGTTGGGAGGGAACATGAAACTGCTAGGCAGGCTTTGGGGCCTAGCCTTTTCTTCACCCCCCCCCCCTCCCTTCCAGAGCTAAACCAGCGCCTCTAGGGGGAAAGCCTCCTAGAGGGGCAGGAAGTTCTTTAGCCTTCCCCTCATTCCCTCCTCTTTTCTGGAGTTAAACCAGCAACTCTAGGGGGAAAGCCTCCTAGAGGGGCAGGAAGTTCTTTTGTTCTTTTTATTTGAGTTAGGCAGGAAAAGAGCAGTCCGCAGCTGGCCCTCAAAGAGAGAGGTTGTGAGTCTGTGGGCTCCTGACTGTGGGAGAGGCCTACTCAAGAGGAGGAGGACCCCAGGCAGTCAGACCGAGTAAGTAATTCACAAGGTAGACCAAGTTTACACCAGGGACGAGAGGATGCGTTTAAATCCACCTTTTATTTGCCCTTCTTGTTGCTGATCAGGTGCTGTGCTAAACTTTTACATGTAACTGTTTTTGTTTTTATTTTTCTTTCTCTTCTTAGTAAACATTTTTACTGTTTTGAATGCTGGCAGTCAAACTCTGTACCACATAGATCCCGACCGCTTAGACCACGCTGCTTTATGAAGGGGGCCCCGGGGAAGGGGGAAGGCATGCAGTTGGATAAGGTGCCAATCCTCCAGGGGTTCCCCGAAGAAGTGCTGTGGTCTCTGTGATACCCAAGTACAGGGTGGCAGAGGACCTTGAGGCCTGGCCTCATAGCTGGAGAGGGGGATTGGGAGTCCTGTTCCTCTCAATCTGAACCCCTAGACTGAGCAGGTGGTGGCAGCGAGCCCAAGTGGCCGGAGGAAAAATAGCTCCCTCCAGGAGTTGGCGACTCAATAGGGAGTTGACGGGATCGGGTCTGAAGGCAGAATTGGGCCGGTTCCATCACAGAAGGTATTTAAAAAGGTGTACAGTCCCTTTAAAGAGAACCAGTTTGGTGTAGTGGTTAAGTGTGCGGGTTTGATTCCCCACTCCTCCACTTGCACCTGCTAGCATGGTCTTGGGTCAGCCATAGCTCTGGCAGAGGTTGTCCTTGAAAAGGAAGCTGCTGGGAGAGCCGTCTCCAGCCCCACCCACCTCACAGGGTGTCTGTTGTGGGAGAGGAAGGGAAAGGAGATTGTGAGCCGCTCTGAGACTCTGATTCAGGGAGAAAGGCGGGGTATAAATCTACAGTCTTCTTCTTCTTAAACATGATGGCCAGAAGCCCCTTTGGAGTTCAGTGATGCTTGCCACAACCTTGCTCCTGACCCCACTCTCAATGTCTCCTGGCTCCACCCCAAAGTCCCCAGATACTTCTTGAATTGGACCTTGCAACACTAAGCAGAACGCATTTGACTATCACCTCTCTGGTTGTTAATCCAGTACAGTAGGCAGAGCAAGGCTGATTCTGTGAACTTAGGCAGATCATGAGAAGGAGTTAGGGTTGCCAAGTCCAATTCAAGAAATATCTGGGGACTTTGGGGGTGGAGCCAGGAGACATAGATGAAGCCATCTATGGATGTAGCTGCCGCCAACTCCTGTGGCCTGACTGGGTGCATCCAGATGTCCTTGGATATTTGCAGTACTGCAGTACTGTGGTCTGAACTCTCTGCCTCACAAACGTGAGTTCGATGCCAGTGGAAGCTGGATTCAGGTAGCCGGCTCCAGGTCGACTCAGCCTTCCATCCTTCTGAGGTCGGTCAAATGAGTCCCCAGCTTACTGGGGGGAAAGTGTAGATGACTGGGGAAGGCAATGGCAAACCACCCCGTAAAAAGTCTGTTGTGAAAACGTTGTGAAAGCAACGTCACCCCTGAGTCGGAAACGACTGGTGCTTTGCACAGGGGACCTTTCCTTGCCTTATCGATGAAGCTCCAACTGGACAAGACTTTGGCGGCGGAGGGGGGGAAGCCGTCAACTTTTGTAGGAGAGCTCCTCAACCAAGCCAGCTCATTGTGGTAGAGAATTAAGCGCCGGGCCTCCCTCACCAAAAAGACGGGCAGAAATCTCTTACAGAAGCAAAGTGCCATCAGCACCTCCTCCCCTTTAGAACGGCTGCATGAATTTTTCACCAAGGCACTGACGGGGGGGGGGGGGGGGGGAGGAGAAAAATGACCCTGCCTAATAGGAGCAGATGGAATGAAAATCAGAGGTCATTCGGTCACGCCTGGAGAAACCTGCCGACAGCAGGAGTTTCATGCAAGTCCCCTCCTGAGATTAGATTATTACTTATTCCCTTAATAATCATATCCACGGACAGCGCGCTGGCGTGACCCCTCCAGAGGCAGCTGCATTCCTCGTTCCTTCTGTTCTCTCTTTCCATCTGAGGATTTATTCATGAGCATATCAAGGAGGAGGAGATGTAGCCAATCCTTCAAGAGCTTACAGTAAACCCTGTAAGAAGAGCTCTGTAAGCTCTTGGAGAGGAGGAGGAGAAGGAGAAGAAGGAAGGAGAAAGAGAAGGAGAAGAAGAAAGAGGAGAAGGAGAAGTAAGGAGAAAGAGAAGGAGAAGAAGAAAGAGGAGAAGGAGAAAGAGAAGGAGAAGAAGGAGGAGAGGAGAAGGAGGAGAAGGAAGGAGGAGAAGGAGGAGGAGAAGAGAAGGAGAAGAAGGAAAGAAGAAGGAGAAGAAGGAGGAAAGAGAAGGAGAAGAAGGAGGAGGAGAAGAGAAAGAGAAGGAGAAGAAGGAGAAAGAAAAAGGAGAAGAAGGAGAAAAGAGGAGAGGAGGAGGAAGGAGAAGAACTGGTTTTATACCCCCGCTCTTCACTATCTGAAGGAGTCTTCGGAGTGGCTTCCAAACTCCTTCTCTACCTCTCACCACAACAGGCACCTGTTGAGGCAGGTGGAGCTGAGAGGATAAAAGGAAGTCCTTCTTCACCCAAAGGGTGATTAACACGTGGAATTCACTGCCACAGGAAGTGGTGGCAGCTACAAGCACAGACAGCTTCAAGAGGGGATTGGATAAGCATGTGGGAGCAGAGGCGCATCAGTGGCTATTAGCCACAGTGTACTGTTAGAACTCTCTGTCTGGGGCAAGTGATGCTCTGTATTCTTGGTGCTTGAGGAGCACAGTGGGAGGGCTTCTAGTGTCCTGGCCCCACTGGTGGACCTCCTGATGGCACCTGGTTTTTGTGGCCACTGTGTGACACAGAGTGTTAGACTGGGTGGGCCATTGGCCTGATCCAACATGGCTTCTCTTATGTTCTTATGTGTGACACAGAGTGTTGGACTGGAGGGGCCATTGGCCTGATCCAACATGGCTTCTCTTATTGTTCTTATGTGACACAGAGTGTTGGACTGGGTGGGCCATTGGCCTGATCCAACATGGCTTCTCTTATGTTCTTATGTGTGACACAGAGTGTTGGACTGGAGGGGCCAATGGCCTGATCCAACATGGCTTCTCTTATGTTCTTATGTGTGACACAGAGTGTTAGACTGGGTGGGCCATTGGCCCTGATCCAACATGCTTCTCTTATGTTCTTATGTGTGACACAGAGTGTTGGACTGGAGGGGCCAATGGCCTGATCCAACATGGCTTCTCTTATGTTCTTATGTGTGACACAGAGTGTTGGACTGGAGGGGCCAATGGCCTGATCCAACATGGCTTCTCTTATGTTCTTAATCCCCTCACTTCTCCACATGCACCTGCTGGTATGATCTAAGGAAAGGAAAGGAAAGGAAAGGAAAGGAAAGGAAAGGTCCCCTGTGCAAGCACCATTCGTTTCCGACTCTGGGTGACGTAGCTTTCACAACGTTTTCATGGCAGACTTTTTACAGGGTGGTTTGCCATTGCCTTCCCCCAGTCTTTTACATTTCTCCCCCAGCAAGCTGGGCACTCATTTTGCCGACCTCAGGAAGGATGGGAAGGCTGAGTCAACCTTGGGCCGGCCTCCCTGAACCAGCTTCCGCCAGGATAGAACTCAGGTCGTGAGCAGAGAGTTCAGACCACAGTCCCGCAGGTACTGCCGCTTTACCCCTCTGCGCCACAAGGCGCAGATTCTTGCAGAGCTGTTCCTCTCAAGAGCCGTTTCTGTCAGATCTCTCTCAGCTCCACCCACCTCACAGGGTGCCTGTTGTGGGGAAGGGAAGGAAAAGGAGATTGTAAGCAGCTCGGGGACTCCTTTGGGTAGTGAAGGGCGGGGTATCAACCCAATCTCTTCTCTTCTTCGGTTTGATACTAGAACATCAGGGAGATGACTAGTTGCTTCCACAAAGCCTCCTCCCAAAGCCTACAGCTATATAGCCCTCTGCTGGCTGTTGCCCATTTGGGCTAATTGCTGGCCCAGAGAGGCAGCCAGGATCCTGTTGCAACTCAAGCATCCTTGCTCTTAGAAGGACCAGAATCCTCTCAAAACTCGGGGCTCAGGGAGCGTCTTGCTTGTGAGCGTGCCGCCCTCCTCCAATCCCTGAGGTCCTGACGGAGGCGGTCACGCACACCGCGCCACACCGAGAGGGCGAGGCAGGGGGGCTGGGATCTTCTCCAGCAGGAGGCAGGGGCACCGGTACAGGTGGCAGGGGCACAGTTTCTTCTGCAGGCTCAACTTCCTCTGCAGGGTCCCCAGAACCCATGACATTGCCCCCAGGAGCTGAGGAGAAGGATCGATGCTTTTAAAACTGTGTTGCCCTTTGGATGATTTCAGATATTGCTTCACCCAAATCCCCCTCCCTGGTCTTTGAATTGCATATAGGGGAGGGACGGTGGCTCAGTGGCAGAGCATCTGCTTGTTTTTATTATACCAGTGTCTATATTTTGTATACAGCTGGATAAGCGTCTATGAAAACAGGGGATTCAAAAAGTACTACCTCATTGCTACTGCTATGATCTCACCAGGCTGTTCATATATGGAAATACATTTGGATCTTTGAAGACAGTTCGGTTTTTTGGACAGTATATAATTAGTCTTTGGGGACTTTTGGAAAGCATTTTATTCAGATCCTTGAATGCTATTGTTCCATTCAGTAGGGTATGTTTATATGTGATTGTCTTTATGAGAGTGTACAATTGTAGTCTAATATAGTCACATTTTTTTTTTGCTAAGCTTATTGCTGCACTGCGGCTGGTTATCACAAAAACCGCAGTTTTTTCTCCAGTTACTCTCTACCGCGGTTGTCTGTTTTGGTTGCACAAATCCCTAGGTGGGGGCAGGGGATCCATCGCTTTGGAGACCCTCCCCCCCTTCAGGGTTATCAGAAAGGCAATGGGGGGGGGGGGATCTTAATCAGTTCCGTAGGGCCTGTAAAACCGTCCTCTTCCAACTTGCCTTTTAAGGTGGAACCTTGGCAATAATATCAAGCCATCTTTATATATGTACTGAAATTGTAGCACCATTAAGTTATAATGGTTTTTTAGATTACTTATTTAACTTAAATTAATTTAATTCATGAATTGTATTTTAAATTATTATTCTGATGTTATTGTTATATCATGGCTTGTACCATGTCTTGTAAGCTGCCCTGAGCCTGCCTTGGCGGGGAGGGCAGGGTATAAATAAAATTTTATTATTATTATTCATTATTATTATTTATTATTATTATTATTATTATTATTATTATTATTATTATTCATTATTATTATTATTATTATTATTATGTCTGCTGGGGCACTCCATTATACCCTATGGAGACTAGTTCCGATAGAGTATAATGGAGAATTGATCTGGTGTGTATCTGGGGCTCTGGAGGGGGGATGTGTTTTTTTAGATAGAATCCTTCAAAAAAATCCCTACATTTCAAAACAATTGATGATGATGATATTCGGATTTATATCCCGCCCTCCACTCCGAAGAGTCCTCAGAGCGGCTCTACAATCTCCTTTCCCCTTCCTCCCCCACAACAAACACCCTGTGAGGTGGGTGGGGCTCTCACAGCAGCTGCCCCTTTCAAAGACAACCTCTGCCAGAGCTCTGGCTGACCCAAGGCCATTTCAGCAGGTGCAAGTGGACGGAGTGGGGAATCAAACCCGGTTCTCCCAGATAAGAGTCCACGCACTTAACCACTACACCAAACTGGCTCTCCCACACCAAACTGGCTCTCCATGGCGTCCAGTTCTATGAGCTCCAAATAGGTGCCCTCCATTTTTTAAAAATGTTCAACAGAAGGAAGGCAATTTAAAAGGAGTGTGGTCCCTTTAACTGTGGTGGCCAGAATCCCCCTTGGAGCTCAATCGTGCTTCTCACAACTTTGCTCCTGGCTCCAGCCCCAAAGTCTCCTGGCTCCACCCCCAAAGCCCCCAGATATTCCCTGAGTCAGAACTGGCAACTCTAGGCATTAGTCAGAACTGAAGAAATCTTTGCCAGCTACAGGTGTGAAATTCCCTACATCCTTTAGCAAGGGCTGTCCTCGCCTATCGGTTCGACACTAGACAATATAAGAAATATAAGGAAATAAAGTCCCACATAGTTATTTTAGCCCGAGTTCTCTGGACGAAGACCCAGGTGCTTTAATTTCTTCGTCTCAGTTTCTTTTCTGTCTCGTAAAGACACCTCTGGCTCCCTGTGTGATTCATATTAAGGCGCTCGGGATTAGGAATAAGCAATTTTTGAGAAATATACAGAAATACTGAATAAAATAATTCCTTTGACGTCCGGAAATAAAGAATAAAAAGCCTTACCACTGTGGAAGATTTGTATATTAAGGAATTGAAACGAAGAAATTAAAGCACTTGGGTCTTCGTCTGGAGAAGTTGGGCTAAAATAACTGCGTGGGGCTTTATTTCCTTATATTCCTTATATTGTCTAGTGTCGGATTTGGATTTTTTGTGTAATATACTATTGCAGGGGTGGCCAACGGTAGCTCTCCGGATGTTTTTGCCTACAACTCCCATCAGCCCCAGCCAGCATGGCCAATGGCTGGGGCTGATGGGAGTTGTAAGCAAAAAACATCTGGAGAGCTACCGTTGGTCACCCCTGAACTATTTTAATACCGACACGCCATATTGTTTGTTCCTTGCCTGCAGGTTGCCATTTACAGGCTGTGAAATTCCTGGAGATTTAAGGATGCAGCCTGTGGAGGGAAGGATTTGGGGAAAGGGACCTCAATGGGGTATAATTTACACGAGTCCCCCCTCCAAAGCAACCATTATCTCCGGGGGAACTGATCTCTGTAATCCAGAGGTCATTCTGGGAAATCTCCAGGCTCTGCCTGGAGGCTGGCAACCCTGTTTGCCAGGCAGTCAGCCTGCTCTCTGGATGAGCATGACGAATTAACCCTCCCCACCCCCCAGGGTAGAATTTGCAGCCGGTGACCTTTCAGACAGACACACAGCAAAAAAGCCCTCCTCCCTCGCCTGGCTCCTATTGATTCTAGACAGGGCCGAGGAACACGTCCTTGCAAATTCAGCCCAGAGACTAACATGGAAAGCAAGCCATAGACCTCGCCTCTATCCGCCCGGAGCGCTCGCTGATGCTCCCTGTGATGTCAGAGGGCTGTCATGGCAACGGAACCCTGCCAAGCCCAGATGCCCGTCAGTGAGGCTACGGGGGGCAGGAATCATGTTTCCCAGTCCTAGGCACAAGCCACACATTGAGAGCTACCAGCCTGGCATGGTCTAAAAAAAGAATACCAATTGCGCATTCCTGTGCACAACCGTCAGATTGTTGCTACAGCCTTTGGCTGGCCCGGCACCGACAATTCCCCCTCCTTCGCCAATCAAAATTGGAAGGGAAAACCTAACATTATCCTGGAGCTGTCGAAGCCAAACGGGAGAATGTCTGCTGTTCGTGTTGGAAAGGAATCACAATAGCCCCGTTCGGAGCTTTTTTTTGGTAAGAAAAACCCAGTAAGAACTAGTTTGCATATTAAGCCACACCCCCTGACCTCACCATTGTTTCACACAGGGCTTTGGGTAGAAAAAGCCCACCAGAGACTCATTTGCATATTGTGCCACACCCCCTGACATTACTGTGGTTTCACCCAGGGCTTTGGGGAAGAAAAAGGTCCAGCAGGAACTCATTTGCATATTAGGCCACACACCCCTGACATCACCATTGTTTCATATAGGGGTTTTGGGTAGGAAAAGCCCACCAAGGAGACATTTGCATATCAGGCCACACCCCCTGACAGCGCCATTGTTTCACACGGGGCTTTGGGTAGAAAAAGCCCAGCAGAGACTCATTTGAATATCAGGCCACACCTCCTGACATCACCATTGCTTCGCACAGGGCTTTGGGTAAAAAAATCCCAGCAGGGACGTATTTGCATATTGGGCCACGCCTCCTGACCTCACTGTTGTTTCACACAGGGCTTTGGGGTTCGAAAAAACCCAGCAGGGACTCATTTGCATATTAGGCCACACACCCTGACACCAAGCCAGCCAGAACTGGGATCCTGCTCAAGAAAAGCCCCGGCCCCATTCAGAAAGACATAAAGAAAGAGCACACCCTAGAGGTTGGAGTGCCTCCGCACCCCATGTAGACTGGCTTGGTCAGATGAACCCAAGAGGAAAACTGCCCTGCTGTGGAGATCCCCAGATACGGTTGCCAGCCTCCAGATAGGACCTGGGGATCCCCAAGGAATTACAACTCATCTCCAGCATACAGAGATCAGTTAGACTGGAGAAAACAGCTACTTTGGAGGGTG
The DNA here is from genome assembly GCF_032191835.1 of Heteronotia binoei. Taxonomy (NCBI): domain Eukaryota; kingdom Metazoa; phylum Chordata; class Lepidosauria; order Squamata; family Gekkonidae; genus Heteronotia; species Heteronotia binoei. The sequence continues at coordinate 7,686,222 of NC_083229.1, forward strand.
GACTCTAGGGCACTGCACCCCACTGAGATTCCTGCCCTCCCCAGGCTAGGCTTTCTCAGACTTGCTAGGCTCTCTCAGTTGCACAGCAGAACTACTGAGCCAAGCCTCTCTTCCTTCTATTGGCTGAGGCTCCCTCCCTCCTGATCCCCTGGGGAGGGGGAGAAAGAGCCAGAGCTCCCTTTGCCCAGTTCCCCGGATCCCACGGGAGAAATACAAAGAAAGCACCAGTAAGATCAACAAGTGCTAATGTTTTAAGGATGTTTTTTAAAAAAAACACAAAAAAACCCTTTAATTGTGTTTGTCTGTGTCCTTTATAAAGTTTATATCTCTGTTTCCTGTGGCCCCAGAAGGTAGGACCAGAACCAACAGGTTGAAATTAAATCAGAAGAGTTTCCTGCTCAGCATTAGGAAGAACTTCTTGACCATTAGAGCGGTTCCTCAGTGGAACAGGCTTCATCGGGAGGTGGTGGGCTCTCCTTCCTTGGAGGTTTTGAAACAGAGGCTGGATGGCCATCTGGCAGCAATGAAGATCCTGTGAATTTAGGGGGAGGGGTTTGTGAGTTTCCTACGTTGTGCAGGGGGTTGGACTAGATGACTCTGGAGGTACTTTAAGAAGAAGAAGATATTGGATTTATATCCCGCCCTCCACTCCAAAGAGTCTCAGAGCGGCTCACAATCTCCTTTACCTTCCTCCCCCACAACAGACACCCTGTGAGGTAGATAAAGACATTGGATTTGTATTCTGCCCTCCACTTCGAAGAGTCTCAGAGCGGCTCACAATCTCCTTTCCCTTCCCTCCCCCCCACAACAGACACCCTGTGAGGTGGGTGGGGCTGGAGAGGGCTCTCCCAGCAGCTGCCCTTTCAAGGACAATTCCTACCAGAGATAAGGCTGACCCAAGGCCATTCCAACAGGTACAAGTGGAGGAGTGGGGAATCAAACCTGGCTCTCCCAGATAAGAGTCCGCACACTTAACCACTACACCAAACTGGCTCTCTTTTCAACTCTATGATTCTAGGATTCTACTTAATCTTAAATAGGTACACACATGGCCTGGCCTAACATGGCCCTGCCCGGCAAGGTCTTATTTATGTCAAATCCAGCCCTCATAACAACACCTAACTTCTGGCACCCCCCTGCACTGATAATATCACCAGCTCACATGGGAGGGGCACGCAATTTGACACCCCCCGAAGGCTGGCGTCCTAGACGATCGCCTAGTTTCAAGCCTATGCAATTCCTCCCCTCCCCCAATCTCGGGAGTAATTTTAAGGAGAAATAACATCTCACTTCTGCGGGACTACGCTTGGCAGAGAAAGCTGCCTCTCCCTCTCTTCTCTTCCTCCTCCTCCCTTGACTTGTCCTTCTCCATTCTGAAGAAGGGGGTCGGTAATTAAGCGAAGCAACGTCTCCTCTTCCCCCTCCCTCCTCCCTTCCCCTCATTCAACCTCCACACAAGACCGCACTGTTCCCCGGCCTCAAATGGACTCTCAGCTATTCAGCCCGCTTGTTCCTGCCTGAAAGGATGCGACAGAGATCCTTTTGTGAGCCGCACCGACCACAACTGAATTGGGAGTCCTTTGGGGTGGGGGAGGCGCGGCCTTAGGGTGTGTGTGTGTGTATGTGTCTATCCGCTAGCGACGGGATGGTGATACTGGGTCAGCCAGTCTTCTGAGAGGGCTGGAGCTTAGGGGATATTTCAAGGAGAACCCTTGCAAGTGGAAATCAGCCTTTCGGTGCTGTGGCATGAGTCACATTCCGTTAATGCGCTGCCGCTCTCAACATGTGCGCCTGAAGAGGCTGATGGTTCACAGAGGCTTGGTGGGAGTGGTACAGTGGGATGCAGTTATGGTTGCCAACCTCCAGGTGGGTTATACAACAACACAAAAGACTGTGGGAAATAACGAATAAAGAATGAGAATTACTTGAAAAATATAATTATTTTTTTTTAAAACACTGCAGCGTCACATATTCGCGCATGTCATCAAGAATTCGCGAGCACAAGGTATAAAGTGCAGAGAATAAATTTGTCAAAAGTGCTTGCAGCTAATCATGTCCAATGCCGACTTAAGACACTTGAAGACTATTCACCCGACTCCGCGGGACAAATAAAGTGCCAGGGTCAACTGTGTTGCAATTGCAGATAGTTCTTGTTTTACAGCAAAGGATGTTTGATGTTGTGGAGAAACGCCATCTTGGTTAATTTAGTGCTTGGTTGGAGGGGAACATGAAACTACTAGGCAGGCTGTGTGGCCTAGCCTTCCCTTCACTCCGCCCCTCCCTTCTGGAGTTAAACCATCAACGCTAGGGGGAAAGCCTCCTAGAGGGGGAGGAAGTTCTTTAGCCTTCCCCTCATTCCCTCCTCCCTTCTGGAGTTAAACCAGTAACTCGAGGGGGAAAGCCTCCTAGAGGGGCAGGAAGTCCTTTTGTTTTTTTTATTTGAGTTAGGCGGGAAAAGGGCAGTCTGCAGCTGGCCCTCCAAGAGAAGAGGTTGTGAGTCTGTGGGCTCCTGCCTGTGGGACCCCAGGCAGTCATTCACAAGGTAGGGCAAGTTTACACCAGGGAAGAGGGGATGTATTTAAACCCACCTTTTATTTGTCCTGCTTGTTGCTGTCCAGGTGCTGTGCTCAACTTTTACATGTAACTGTTTTTGTTTTTATTTTTCTTTCTCTTCTTATTAAACATTTTTACTGTTTTGAATGCTGGCAGTCAAACTCTGTACCACATAGATCCCCAACCGCTTAGACCACGCTACTTTATGAAGGGGGCCCCGGGGAAGGGGGAAGGCATGCAGTTGGATAAGGTGCCAATCCTCCAGGGGTTCCCCGAAGAAGTGCTGTGGTCTCTGTGATACCCAAGTACAGGGTAGCAGAGGACCTTGAGGCCTGGCCTCATAGCTGGAGAGGGGGATTTGGAGTCCTGTTCCTCTCAATCTGAACCCCTAGACTGAGCAGGTGGTGGCAGCGAGCCCAAGTGGCCCGAGGAGAAATAGCTACCTCCAGGAGTTGGCGACTCAATAGGGAGTTGACGGGACCGGGTCTGAAGGCAGAATCGGGCTGGTTCCGTCACAGATGTACATATGCTGGCTGGGGCTGATGGGAGTTGTAGGCAAGAAAACATCTGGAAAGCTACCGTGGGTTCCATGCAATGATGAGGTGAGGTGGTAGTGAACATAGCTCTTTATTTAAGTCCAGCACCATATAGGGCTGCACTCAAGGACTAACTACCGGGGCCAAAAGGGCCAACTATATACACATTCCAGGTCCCTTCACTACAATCCTATTGGACCATTCAAACCAGCAGGGGGCCTGTGATTGGAGCAGGGCAGCGGGGAATTGGATCCTACTGCCCATGGTTCCCGAGTCCCCCAAGCTCGGTCCTACAGGCTCCAATGAGCCAGGCAAGAACTCCATATAATAGACACATAACACCTAACCAGCAGGCAACTTGGAGAAGGCATTTAAAGTTAAAGTTGCTTTCTTTCCACCTTTCCCTCCCTCCCCTCCCCATCTATTTCCTTCCTTCCTTCCTTCCTTCCTTCCTTCCTTCCTTCCTTCCTTCCTTCCTTCCTTCCTTCCTTCCTTCCTTCCTTCCGGGGGAGGTGTTTGTGAGCTTCCTTCATTGTGCAGGGGGTTGGACTAGATGCCCCTAGAGGTCCCTTCCAACTCTATGATTCTACCTACCTACCTACCTATCTACATCTGAAATTCACGTCTTGCGGCTCTCACGCATCTGACGTTTCTTCTGTGTGGCTCTTCCATTAAACAAGTTTGGCTACCCCTGCTCCAGGCATTTCCTGACATGACTCTGGCAACCCTAATCCCCAACTGGTGGCCGGGAGGGAGTGGACTGGAGGCTGGTAACCCTAAGTGGAAGACAAGGCATGAACATCAGATGCGTGAGAGCTACAAGACATGAACATCAGATGTCTGAGGGAAGGAAGGAAGGAAGGAATATCTACCACATTTCTTCGTGTAGTGGGGAAAAGTGAAGGTGCGAAATTGCGAAACAGGTATATACAGGTGTGCTTGCCAAATACTTGAACTCCCTCCTGCCGCCTCCTGCCGGGTTTGCCTCTAGGTAATGTGTGAATTCAATTGGCTTTCAGGAACAAGTTAAAAAAACAACAACAAAGCTGTGTTTCCCCCACAACCACCACCTCATTTGCAACATGCCACTGACTGTGAAATTATAGCATCTTCCCTTCCCCGTCCTATATTTCCATGAACAGTTAACACCCTTCCCGGGCTGGAAGCGACACTTTCATTTCCCACGACAATCTCCTTTCTGCCATAGCAACACTTTCAGCTTGGCCCGCAAAAAAGACACGGCTTGTTTATACAACTGAGATTCAGAGGCTGTTATTTCGGAGATAGCAAAGGCCTGTCTATATAAACAAGGAATTCAAATATCAGGAAGGAAGAATGGGAAACGCTGGAACCGCGGTGCAAAATTGCAGCATGGCACGGAGACTTATTTAAAACCGTGCGGGGCGGAGAGAAAATAAACACTTCTGCAGGGAACTGGGATTGCGCGTGGAATACTAAATTGGATCGGGAAGGAATTGCTTTGCTGGATGATTTTAAACTTGTTTTAAAAAGCAAAGCTGTAACTGGAGCACCCATGAAGAGGCTAGAACCAGGCTTTACCTTTGGGATTCTCAGACAGGATATTGCAGGAGGCGGAGCCAGACACAAAATGGCTGCCACAGGAGGTGGAGCCAACTGCAAAATGGCTGCCATAGGAGGCGGAGCCAGCCACAAAATAGCTGCCACGGGAGATGGAGCCAACTACAAAATGGCTGCCACAGAAGGTGGAGCCAACCACACAATATTGCTGAGTGAGGTTATGCATAACGCTTAGAACATAATAACATAAGAAAACCCATGTTGGATCAGGCCAATGGCTCATCCAGTCCGACACTCTGTGTCACACATAAGAACATAAGAGAAGCCCTGTGGGATCAGGCCAATGGCCCCTCCAGTCCAACACTCTGTGTCACACATAAGAGAAGCCCTGTGGGATCAGGCCAGTGGCCCTTCCAGCCCAACACTCTGTGTCACACATAAGAACATAAGAGAAGCCATGTTGGATCAGGCTAATGGCTCATCCAGTCCGACACTCTGTGTCACACAGTGGCCAAAAACCCCCAAGTGCCATCAGGAGGTCCACCAGTGGGGCCGGGACACTAGAAGTCCTCCCACTTTGCCCCCCTCAAGCACCAAGAAGACAGAGCATCACTGCCCCAGACAGAGTGTTCCAATGATAAGCTGTGGCTAATAGCCACTGATAGACCTCTGCTCCATACGTTTATCCAAACCCCTCTTGAAGCTGTCTATGCTTGCAGCCGCTGCCACCTCCTGTGGCAGTGAGTTCCAGGTGTGAATCACCCTTTGGGTGAAGAAGGATTTCCTTTTATCCGTTCTAACCCAACTGCTCAGCGATTTCATCGAAATCCCCGCGAGTTCTCGTATTGTGAGAAAGGGAGAAAAGGACTTCTTTCTCTACCTTCTCCATCCCATGCAGAATCTTGTCAACCTCCATCACATCACCCCCACAGTCGACGTCTCCCCAAGCATTCAATAGTCTAACAGGAACTCATCAACGTTTGAGGCCAAAGCTCTGCGTAACTCAGGGTTGCCAAGACCAATTCAAGAAATATCTTGGGACTTTGGGGGTGGAGCCAGGAGACATTGGGGTGGAGCCAAGATCAAGGCTGTGACAAGCATAATTGAACTCCAAAGGGAGTTCTGGCCATCACATTGAAAGGGACGGCACACCTTTTCAATGCCTTCCTTCCATAGGAAATAATGGATAGGGGCACCTTCTTTTGGGGCTCATAGAATTGGACCCCCTGGTCCAATCTTTTTAAAACTTGGGGGGTATTTTGGGGAGAGGCATTAGATGCTATACTGAAAATTTGGTGCCTCTACCCCAAAAAACAGCCTCCTCAGACCTCCAGGTACCCGCGGATCAATTCTCCATGATTTTCTATGGGAATAAATCTCCATAGGGAATAACAGAGTTCCCAGAAGACATTTCCCTCCCCTCCCCCCGCTTTCTGACGGGGGGAGGGCCTCCAAACCGGGGGATCCCCTGCCCCCACCTGGGGATTGGCAACCCTAGCGTAACTGGATGCCTTCTAAAACAAACATGGACCGAATTCCCCACTAGGGTTCTTCTGACATTGGAGCTTTTTTTCCCCAGGAATGCTTCTGTCTGATTTTGTTAGGGATGCCAATCCCAGGTTGGGACAGGTTTGGAGTCCTTCCCCCCACTTCAGGGTTGTCAGAAAGCGGGGGGAGGGGATGGAAATGTCTGCTGGGAACTCTATTATTCCCTGTGGAGATTTCTTCCCATAGAAAATCATGGAGAATTGATCTGGGGCTCTGGGGGGTGCTGTTTTTTGGGGTAGAGGCACCAAATTTTCAGTATAGCATCTAGTGCCTCCCCCCAAGATATCCCCCAAGTTTCAAAAATATTGGACCAGGGGGTCCAATTCTATGAGCCCCAAAAGAAGGTGCCCCTATCCGTCATTGAAAAGGTGTGCCGTCCCCTTAAATGTGATGGCCAGAACTCTCTTTGGAGTTCAATTCTGCTTGTCACAGCCTTGATCTTGGCTCCACCCCTAACGTCCCCTGGCTCCGCCCCCAAAGTCCCCAGATATTTCTTGAATTGGACTTGGCAACCCTAACCTGCCCCCCAAAGTCTCCTGGCTCCACCCCCAAAGTCTCCTGGCTCCGCCCCCAAAGTCCCCAGATATTTCCTGAATTGGACTTGGCAACCCTAACCTGCCCCCCCAAAGTCTCCTGGCTCCACCCCCAAAGTCTCCTGGCTCTGCCCCCAAAGTCCCCAGATATTTCCTGAATTGGACTTGGCAACCCTAACCTGCCCCCCAAAGTCTCCTGGCTCCACCCCCAAAGTCTCCTGGCTCTGCCCCCAAAGTCCCCAGATATTTCCTGAATTGGACTTGGCAACCCTAACCTGCCCCCCCCAAAGTCTCCTGGCTCTGCCCCCAAAGTCCCCAGATATTTCTTGAATTGGACTTGGCAACCCTAGATTTCGCACAAACTGCCACGGGGCTGCGACTTGCCCCGCCTCTTTCCATCGGCAAGCAAGATCCTCTGAAAAGTAGTTTCTGCTTGCCTTGACTTTGGGGGTGGCTCTGGGAAGGGGCCTCAGCAGGGTGCAATGCCATAGAGGCCACAACCCTTCCCCCCCCAAGCTGGCATTTTCTCCAGGGGAGCTGATCTCTGCCAGCTGGATTAGTTGTAAGAGCAGGAGATCTCCAGGCCCCACCTTATCCCCTGCCGCAAATGGTGTTCGTTTTTAAGGTGCTTCTGCACTCTTGCTCTTTTCTGCTGTTACAGACACACTAACACGAGGGTGGTCAAACTTGCCTAACCTAAGAGCCACATCGAATGAACATCGGATGTTTGAGAGCTGCGAGTCACAAACATCAGATGTTTGAGAGCAGGAAGGAAGGCCAATGGATGAGGGGAGAGAGAGGTGGAAAGAAAGCAAATTTAACTTTAAATGCATTCGCCAAGCCACCGTCTGGCTGGGCAAATAGATTTAAAGAGAGAAATACCTTCTCCAAATTGGCCAACGGGGTAGTGGGAGCTTCAAGAGCTACACATGTAGCTTCAAGAGCTCATGAGCCATAATCTGGTCACTCATGCACTAACATGACTTGCCAATTTGGTGTAGTGGTTAAGTGGAGAGCCAGTTTGGTGTAGCGGTTAACTGCACAGACTCTTATCTGGGAGAACTGGGGTTGATTCCCCCACTCCTCCACTTACAGCTACTGGAACTGCCTCGGGTCAGCCATAGCTATCACAGGAGTTGTCCTTGAAAGGGCAGCTTCTGGAAGAGCTCTCTCAGCCCCACCTGTCTCACAGGGTGTCCATTGTGGGGGAGGAAGATAAAGAGATTGTGAGCTGCTCTGAGACTCTGAGTGGAGGGCGGAATATAAATCCAATGTCATCTTCTTCTCCTTTTTCTTTATTTTCTTTGGTTAATTTATATTTCGTCCTTTCCCATGCAGGCTCACTTGAAGCCCCTCACTGCCCTGCTGGCTGCTGCTGCTTCTTCTTCTTCTTCTTCTTCTTCTTCTTCTTCTTCTTCTTCTTCTTCTTCTTCTTCTTCTTCTTCTTCTTCGTCTTCTTCTTCTTCTTCTTCTTCTTTTTCTCTATCTGAAGAAGTGAGCTGCGACTCACAAAAGTTCTTCCCCTGCCATATTTTTTGTTTAGTCTTTAAGATGTTACTGGACTGTGGCTCGTTTTGTCAAATAGGGAATTCCAGAGTTTTTGAGCCAAAGGATATTCCAGAGGTCATGGCGTTTATCTATGGAACTGTCGTTCCTGCAGAGAAGCCAGAAGGTTTCTTCTGTTCACGGCCCAGCAAACACAGAGATGAAAGAGGTTTAGCCGAGAGCCCCCGGTTTTGCCGAGGGCTGGCCATGCCCACTTCGGCGCTGAGAGTAGCTGACCCCACAGTGCTCGATGCCCACGTACAAAAGACACGTGCGTTGAATCAGTAATGTTCCCATCCCAGAAAACCTGCAGAAGCAAAGTCCGATCTTGCTTCCGGTGGTAGCATTAATGCATAACAGGAAAAGGATCGATGCACGATAAAATAGGTAGCGTCAAAGCAATTTGCCCCCAGGAACAACACTCAGCTAGTGCGGTCTGCTTTTGAACAGGCCCGTGAAGCTATCTCCTTTAACAAGCACTCGCTCCAGCAGTGACAAAGAGACACCCACGTTTTAGCTGCAGGAGTGGCCTGCTATTATGATTGATATCCGGGAGGAAGAGGAGGAGGAGAAGGCTATAGACAAGCTGGAACAAGTCCAGAGGAGGGCGACAAAGATGGTGAGGGGTCTGGAGACCAAGTCCTGTGAGGAAAGGTTGACGAAACTGGGCATGTTTAGCCTGGAGAGGAGGCGGCTGAAAGGTGATAGGATCGCCCTCTTCAAGGACTTGAAGGGCTGTCCTATAGAGGATGGGGTGGAATTGCTTTCTGTGACCCCAGAAGGTAGGACCAGAACCAGTGGGTTAAAATTAAATCAGAAGAGTTTCCAGCTCAACATTAGGAAGAACTTCCTGACCGTTAGAGCGATTCCTCAGTGGAACAGGCTTCCTCGGGAGGTGGTGGGCTCTCCTTCCTTGCAGGTTTTTAAACAAAGGCTAGATGGCCATCTGACAGCAATGAAGCACTGTGAATTTGGGGGGAGGTATTTGTGAGTTTCCTGCATTGTGCAGGGGGTTGGACTAGATGACCCTAGAGGTCCCTTCCAACTCTTTGATTCTGATTCTAAGAAGAAGGAGGAGGAGGAGATTGGATTTATACCCTGCCCTTCACTACCCAAAGGAGTTTCAGAGCAGCTCACAATCTGCTTTCCCTTCCTCTCCCCACAACAGACACCCTGCGAGGGAGGTGGAGCTGAGGGAGCTTGGACAGAAACCATTCTTGAGAGAACAGCTCTGATAGAATTATGACTGGTCACAATAGCAGATACGTGTGGAGGAGTGGGGAACCAAACCTGGTTCTCCCAGATAAGAGAGCTGTGGCTGACCCAAGGCCATTTCAGCTGTTGCAAGTGGAGGAGTGGGGGAATCAAACCCGGTTCTCCCAGATAAGAGAGCTCTGGCTGACCCAAGTCCATTCCAGCAGGTGCAAGTGGAGGAGTGGGGAATCAAACCCAGTTCTCCCAGATAAGAGAGCTCTGGCTGACCCAAGGCCATTCCAGCAGCTGTGAGTGGAGGAGTGGGGAATCAAACCCGGTTCTCCCAGATAAGAGAGCTCTGGCTGACCCAAGACCATTCCTGCAACTGCAAGTGGAGGAGTGGGGAATCAAACCCGGTTCTCCCAGATAAGAGAGCTATGGCTGACCCAAGGCCATTCCAGCAGGTGCAAGTGGAGGAGTGGGGAATCAAACCCGGTTCTCCCAGAGAAGAGAGCTCTGGCTGACCCAAGGCCATTCCAGCAGGTGCAAGTGGAGCAGTGGGGAATCCAACCTGGTTCTCCCAGATAAGAGAGCTCTGGCTGACCCAAGGCCATTCCAGCAGGTGCAAGTGGAGGAGTGGGGAATCAATCCCGGTTCTCCCAGGTAAGAGTCGGCGCACTTAGCCCCAACACCGGACAGTGACTGGGAGGCTGCTGCAATGAATCTACGTGACACATTTAAACACGGCCTTTTTTTTGAGCAGGAATGCAGTTCTGGCTGGCTTGGTGTCGGGGTGTGTGGCCTAATATGCAAATGAGTTCCTGCTGGGCTTTTCCTCCAAAACAAGCCCTGTGCGAAACTATGGTGACGTCAGGAGCAATAGTCTCTCTAAACTGCAGAGTCTTGTGAGCAAAAATTCTACTTTGTGAGCTACTGGCATTAAAGTTGTGAGCCACTGCATACATTATTGTGCTCCGGAACCATTTTTCCTGAGCGAAGACAAAAATGCGTAAGCTGGAGGCTGAAAATCTGTGAGCTCGCTCACGCTAACGCAGCTTCGAGGGAACACTGGCAGGAGATGTGGCCTAATATTAGGGTTGCCAAGTCCAGTTCTAGAAACATCTGGGGACTTTGGGGGTGGAGCCAGGAAACCTTGGGGGTGGAGCCAGGAGCAAGGTTGGGACAGGCAGCATTGAACTCCAAAGGGAGCTCTGGCCATCACATCTAAAGGGACCGCACACCTTTTAAATGCCTTCCCTCTATTTGGAAATAATGAAGGGTTGGGGCACCTTCTTTTGGGGCTCATAGAATTGGACCTCCAGGTCCAAATTTTTTGAAACTTGGAGGGTGTTTTAAGGAGATGCACTGGATGCTATGCTGCAAATGTGGTGTCTCTACCTCAAAAAACACCTCCCCCAGATCCCTAGATACACAAGGATCAATTTTCCATTATACCCTATGGAAATCAGTCTCCATAGGGAATAATGGAGTGCGAGTGTCCAGCAGACATTTCCCTCCTCTCACTCTGCTTTCTGATGACCCTGAAACGGGGGGAGGTCCTCCAAACCAGGGGATCCCCTGCCCTCTCCTGGGGATTGGCAATCCAACCAAACATGCAAATAAGTTCCTGCTGGGTTTTTTTATATATATATACCAAAAAATTTAAACTGCATTTAAACCAGTTTCAAATCAGTTTGGACAAGACTGGCTCCAAACCAAGGAATCCAGTCTGCATAGGGTTGCCAATCCCCAGGTGGGGGCTGGGGATCCTCCAGTTTGGAGGCCCTCCCGCCGCTTCAGGGTTGTCAGAAAGCAGGGGGAGGGGAGGGAAATGTCTGCTGGGAACTCTATTATTCCCTATGGAGATTTATTCCCATAGAAAATCATGGAGAATTGACCTGTGGTTGTCTGGGGCTCTGGGGGGGGGGCTGCTTTTAGGGGTAGAGGCACCAAATTTTCAGTATAGCATCTGGTGCTTCTCCCCAAAATAACTCCCAAGTTTCAAAAAGATTAGACCAGGGGGTCTGATTCTATGAGCCCCAAAAGAAGGTGCCCCTATCCTTCATTATTTCCTATGGAAGGAAGGCATTGAAAAGGTGTGCCGTCCCTTTAAATGTGATGGCCAGAACTCCCTTTGGAGTTCAATTATGCTTGTCACAGCCTTGATCTTGGCTCCACCTCTAATGTCTCCTGGCTCCACCCCCAAAGTCTCCTGGCTCCACCCCCAAAATCCCCAGATATTTTTTTTTAATTGAACTTGGCAACCCTAGCTCTGCAGCTCTGCGATGGGGTTTGAGATTGAGAGCTCCTTGACGTGGCACCAGGGCCCTGATGGTTCTTGAGGAAATGCACGGCAGCTGAGCTGGTTTTCACAGTGTTCTAAGTTGGCCAGAGGGACGCAGTCTTCAGCTGTGTTTAGTTTCTTAGACTCCCCAAGGCTTCATGTACGCTGCTGAGTCATCTGGGCTCTGGCTCATCTAATGCTTCAAATATCAGTGACTCAGCTGCTTTTTTAAGGGAGAAGGGCAGTCAAACTGAACTTCCACTCAGCCACGCTGGAAGAAGAAGAAGGTATCGGATTTATATCCCGCCCTCCACTCCGAAGAGTCTCAGAGCGGCTTACGATCTCCCTTATCTTCCTCCCCCACAACAGACACCCTGTGCGGTAGATGAAGATATTGGATTTATATCCCGCCCTTCACTCCGAAGAGTCTCAGAGCGGCTCACAATCTCCTTTACCTTCCCTCCCCCCCCAACAGACACCCTGTGAGGTAGATGAAGATATTGGATTTATATCCTGCCGTTCACTCCGAAGAGTCTCAGAGCGGCTCACAATCTCCTTTACCTTCCTCCCCTACAACAGGCACCCTGTGAGGCGGGTGGGGCTGGAGAGAGCTCTCCCAGCAGCTGCCCTTTCAAGGACAACCTCTGCCAGAAGAAGAATTGCAAATTTATACCCCACCCTTCTCTCCGAATCTGAGTCTCAGAGCGGCTCACAATCTCCTTTGTCTTCTCTCCCCACAACAGACACCCTGTGAGGTGGGTGGGGCTGAGAGAGCTCTCCCAGCAGCTGCCCTTTCAAGGACAACCTATGCCAGAAGAAGAAGAATTGCAGATTTATACCCCATCCTTCTCTCTGAATCAGAGTTTCAGAGCAGCTCACGATCTCCTTTATCTTCCTCCCCCAAAACAGACACCCTGTGAGGTGGGTGGAGCTGAGAGGACTCTCACAGCAGCTGCCCTTTCAAGGACAACCTATGCCAGAAGAAGAAGAAGAAGAATTGCAAATTTATATCCCATCCTCCACTCCGAATCTGAGTCCAAGAGCGGCTCACGATCTCCTTTGTCTTCTCCCCCCACAATAGACACCCTGTGAGGTGGGTGGGGCTTAGGGAGCTCTTACAGCAACTGCCTTTTCAAGGACAACTCTGCCAGAGCTAAGGCTGACCCAAGGCCATTCCAGCAGCTGCAAGTGGAGGCGTGGGGGAATCAAACTCGGTTCTCCCAGATAAGAGTCTGCGCACTTCACCACAACGCCAGACAACGAGCTGGAAGATTGTAGGGATTGAGGGTCAGGGAGGGTGAGCCAATCCCTTTTATCCAGGGTTGCCAGGTCCAACTCAAGAAACAGCTGGGGACTTTGGGGGTGGAGCCAGGAACAAGGGCGTAACTGGCACAATTGAACTCTGAAGGTGTTTTGACAATCACATTTAAAGGGACCACACATCTTTTAAATGCCTTCCCTCTGTTTGGAATAATGAAAAGTAGTGGTACCTTTTGGGGAGCTCACAGAATTGGCCACCCTGGCCCAGGCCTCGGATTCAGCAGGAGCTCACAGGAACGCAGCTCCTGAACCTTTCTGAGGGTTCCCCCTCCTCCTCCCCACCTACCTACCTTGTCCATCGAATAGTAGGTGCAGCTGCATAACAATCCCTGGATGAGGTCCATCACCTCTTTTTTCTGAGTCAACAGTGTGACGCGGTCAACAGTGAGAGTCAACAGTGTAATGCGGTGGATAAAAAGGCCAATGCAATTTGGGGCTGTATCAGCAGAAGTATAGTGTCCAGATCACGTGATGTGATGGTATCGCTTTACTCTGCTCTGGTAAGACCTCACCTGAAGTATTGTGTTCAGTTTTGGGCACCACAATTTAAGAAGGATATAGACAAGCTGGAACGGGTCCAGAGGAGGGCGACAAAGATGGTGAGGGGTCTGGAGACCAAGTCCTATGAGGAAAGGTTGAAGGAGCTGGGGATGTTTAGCCTGGAGAGGAGGCGGCTGAGAGGTGATAGGATCACCATCTTCAAGTACTTGAAGGGCTGTCATATAAAGAGTGGTGTGGAATTGTTTTCTGTGGCCTCAGAAGGTAGGACCAGAACCAGCGGGTCAAAATTAAATCAAAAGAGTTTCCGGCTCAACATTAGGAAGAACTTCCTGACTGTTACAGTGATTCCTCAGTGGAACAGGCTTTCTCGGGAGGTGGTGGGCTCTCCTTCCTTGGAGGTTTTGAAACAGAGGCTAGAGGGCCATCTGACAGCAATGAAGATCCTGTGAATTTTGGGGGAGGAGTTTGTGAGTTTCCTGCATTGTGCAGGGGGTTGGACTAGATGACCCTGGAGGTGCCTTCCAACTCTACAATACTACGATTCTACAAAGTGACCCCTGCTTTGGCCCAATCTTTTTGAAATTTGGGGAGTGTTTTGAAGAGAGGCATCGGATGCTATGCTGAGAATGTGGTGCCTCTATCTCAAAAAACAGCCCCCCCAGAGCCCCAGATAGCCACGGATCATTTCTCCATTATACCCTATGGGAATCGGTTTCCATAAGGAATAATGGAGTGCCCAGCAGACATTTCCCTCCCCCTGTTTCTGAGAACTCTGAAACGGGGGAGGGCCTGTTCCCACCTGGGGATTGGAATCCCTACTCATGAGTGGCTGAACTTCCAACTTCTGCAAAGTCACACAGAGCAGACAAACGTTCAAGTTTACTTCCTATGCAAATGACCTCCAAAAAAGATTGGGCAACCAACGGAGGGTCTCGGCGGCTTTCACAGCAAATGGGAGCAGCCATGTTATTCTGTTAGCCTTTCCCGTTAGATGTCATAAGCCATCCGATACAGTTCAGTCTTGCAGGCCCTGCAGAACTGCGATAAGCCCCGCAGGGCCCTAAGGGCTTAAGAACATAAGAGAAGCCATGTTGGATCAGGCCAGTGGCCCATCCAGTCCAACACTCTGTGTCACATAAGAACAGAAGAGAAGCCATGTTGGATCAGGCCAGTGGCCCATCCAGTCCAACACTCTGTGTCACATAAGAACCTAAGAGAGGCCATCTTGGATCAGGCCAAAGGCCCCTCCAGTCCAACACTCTGTGTCACATAAGAACATAAGAGAAGCCATGTTGGATCAGGCCAGTGGCCCCTCCAGTCCAACACAGAAGAACATAAGAGGCCCTGTTGGATCAGGCCAGTGGCCCCTCCAGTCCAACACTCTGTGTCACATAAGAACATAAGAGAAGCCATGTTGGATCAGGCCAGTGGCCCCTCCAGTCCAACACATAAGAACCTAAGAGAAGCCATGTTGGATCAGGCCAGTGGCCCATACAGTCCAACACTCTGTGTCACATAAGAACATAAGAGAAGCCATGTTGGATCAGGCCAGTGGCCCCTCCAGTCCAACACATAAGAACATAAGAGAAGTCATGTTGGATCAGGCCAATGGCCCATCCAGTCCAACACTCTTTGTCACACAGTGGCCAAAAAACCAGGTGCCATCAGGAGGTCCATCAGTGGGCCCAGGACACTAGAAGCCCTCTCATTGTGCTCCCCTCCCAGCACCATGAATACAGAGCATCACTGTCCCAGACATAAGAACATAAGAGAAGCCATGTTGTATAAGGCCAATGGCCCATCCAGTCCAACACACTTTGTCACACAGTGGCCAAAAAACCAGGGGCCATCAGGAGGTCCATCAGTGGGCCCAGGACACTAGAAGCCCTCTCACTGTGCCCCCCTCCCAGCACCAAGAATACAGAGCATCACTGTCCCAGACATAAGAACATAAGAGAAGCCATGTTGGATCAGGCCAATGTCCCATCCAATCCAACAATCTGGGTCACACAGTGGCCAAAATAACCAGTGCCAACAGGAGGTCCACTACTGGGGCTAGGATACTAGAAGCCCTCCCACTGTTGCGCCTCGAGGAAGCCTGTTCCACTGGCTTAATAGAAGGGGAAGGAGAAGGAGAAGAAGGCCTCAGATTCAGCAAGTGTCCACAGGAGCACAGCTTCTGAACCTTTCTGATGCCCCCCCTTCCCACCAACCTGCCTTGTTCATTGAATAGTAGGTACAGCAGCATAACAATCCCTGGATTAAGAAAACGGGCAGCCAGCCAGCCACCAGGGGCTTTGCCACGCCCCCAGCAGCCCTCATGAATCCCTAGAGAAGCCCGCCCCACCCTTTCTCCACTTCTTATGTGATTTTGGGCAGCGAGTGGCTTGCTGGCCTTTTGACTGGGTGGGGGGCAGCCCAGGAAAGCCCCAGGCGAGCGAGGCCTGCTTGGGTTGGCTGGATCTCTAGCTGGCCCAATCAGGCCTCGCTTGCCCAGGGCTCTCCTTTCTTGCATCGGGTTTTTTTTGGCTGGAGGGGGTGGCACTTGCTAAGGAGTTATGCTAACGAGCCCCACCGCCTATTTTTCTACAAAAACGACCCCTGAGAAGAAGAAGTTGCTTTTAGACACACACATACACATTTAGAGAGAGCAGCACGAAGCGGCCGAGATAGAGGCTGTTGCTCTCTGCTTCTCTGATTTCCCCGGATTTCATAATTTCGCCCGACAAGCCGAACATTCGGCATAAAACACACCAGCGGGTGCTGAGGCCAGGCGGGCCTGTCAGCCTCAACCGAGTGACTTATGCTCACCCGAGGCAGAAGCGGTGTCATTAGTCGGGGTGGGCAATAAAATTCAGCTCTCGCTCACCTTGAGGGGATCGGAAGCCACTGACATTTTAATTAAGCCTTTCGCAACACCCTCCCCCCCGCCCTTCGCTGGCTGCTGGAGAGTTAGGGCTGCCGTCGCCCACCTGCGCAACCCCAGAGGCACAAATCCCATCATCACTATAACAGGTGAGCGCCAAACGGTTATGCCCAACAGCAAGGTGGGTGGACGAAGGAGGGAGAGAACAGATTGGATTGGGGAGGGGCTAAGACTGAGACTAGGGAGAGGGATGAGGCCACCCCCTCCCCCTGCCCCGGAGCTTGCATTCCTCATCCTCGGGAAAGGCGTCAGACGCAGGGATGTCACTCCCCAG
Organism: Heteronotia binoei; assembly: GCF_032191835.1. NCBI lineage: Eukaryota > Metazoa > Chordata > Lepidosauria > Squamata > Gekkonidae > Heteronotia > Heteronotia binoei. Next base: position 7,702,975 of record NC_083229.1, read on the forward strand.
GTGTGTGAAACAACAGAGCTCATGGGTATGAGTAAGGTATATAAGTTAGAACACTCCATGAGAGCTTAAGAACATAAGAGAAGCCATGTTGGATCAGGCCAGTGGCCCCTCCAGTCCAACACTCTGTGTCACATAAGAACATAAGAGAAGCCCTGTTGGATCAGGCCAATGGCCCCTCCAGTCCAACACTCTGTGTCACATAAGAACATAAGAGAAGCTCTGTTGGATCAAACCAGTGGCCCATCCAGTCCAACACTCTGGGTCACACAGTGGCCAACAAACCAGGCACCATCAGGAGGTCCATCAGTGGGGCCAGCACATTAGAAGCCCTTCCGCTGTGCCCTCCCCCAAACACCAAGAATACAGAGCATCACTGCCCCAGACATAAGAACATAAGAGAAGCCATGTTGGAGCAGGCCAATGGCCCATCCAGTCCAACACTCTGGGTGTTTTCGCACTCACCTTCAGCCGGCGCCGCGACCCTCTTGACGACGGAGGATCTGTGCTGATTTCCCACACGAAGCGCTGGAGCAACCAGAAGAGCCGCCAATTTCCGGCGCGAAGCCCGCTCAAACGCAAATCGCCAGGAAGCAGGAAAACGCTTGAGCGGGCTTCGCGCCGGAAATTGGCGGCTCTTCTGGTTGCTCCAGCGCTTCGTGTGGGAAATCAGCACAGATCCTCCGTCGTCAAGAGGGTCGCGGCGCCGGCTGAAGGTGAGTGCGAAAACACCCACTGTGTCACATAAAAACATGAGAGAAACCATATTGGATCAGGCCAATGGCCCATCCAGCCCAACACCCTGTGTCACACAGTGGCCAAACAAAAATAAAATCCAAGTGCCATCAGGAGGTTCACAATTGGGGCTAGAAGCCCTTCTACTTTGCCCCCCACCAAGCACCAAGAATACAGAGCATCACTGCCCCAGACAGAGAGTTCCAACAATACGCTGTGGCTAATAGCCACTGATGGACCTCTGCTCCATATGCTTATCCAATCCCCTCCTGAAGCTGTCTATGCTTATATGAACATAAGAGAAGCCATGTTCAATCAGGCCAATGGCCCATCCAGTCCAACACTCTGGGTCACACAGTGGCCAACAAACCAGGCACCATCAGGAAGTCCATCAGTCGGGCCAGGACACTAGAAGCCCTTCGACTGTGCTCCAACCACAAAGAATACACAACATCACTGCCCCAGACATAAGAACATAAAAGAAGACATGTTGGATCAGGCCAATAGCCCATGCAGTCCAACACTCTGTGTCACACAGTGGCCAAAAAAAACCTCCAAGTGCCATCAGGAGGTTCACAAGTGGGGCTAGAAGCCCTTCTATTTTGCCCCCCGCCCCAAGCACCAAGAATACAGAGCATCACTGCCCCAGACAGTTCCAATAAAATACTGTAGCTAATAGCCGCTGACGGACCTCTGCTCCATATGCTTATTCATTCCCCTCTTGAAGCTGGCTATGCTTGTAGCCGCCACCACCTCCTGTGGCAGTGAATTCCACATGTTAATCACCCTTTGGGTGAAGAAGTACTTCCTTTTAACCGTTTTAACCCGACTGCTCAGCAATTTCATGGCATGCCCAAGGGTTCTTGTATTGTGAGAAAGGGAGAAAAGGACTTCTTTCTCGACTTTTTCTATCCCATGCATAATCTTGTAAACCTCTATCGTGTCAGCCCACTTTAACTAATATATATTGAAAACAATATTTTAAAACACAGTATTTTTCACATATTACTTTGGAATTATTTTACAGTCCATTTTACAACATACAATGCTTTCCTTTGTCCGTAGGACTTCCTGAAGTCCAGTTCAGCAATGCAGCTGCGACTGCAGTTCCCAAACTGGTGTGGCTGCAACTGGACGGCTGCTTCCGTCCCCTTTCAGAGAATCCTTCTGCAGGCAGCTCACCAAGGGAAAGAGTTTCAATTTGGCTCTGCGGGGATCAAGTACGGCTCCGCATTTCTCTTTGTCCTTAGCTTCTCTTGAAAGGGCCCAAAGAGAAATGGACAAAGAGAAATGTGGAGCCGTACTTGATCCCTGGAGTCAAGCAGAGCAGTGCCAAATTGAAACTCTATCCCTCGGTGAGCTGCCTGAAGAAGGATTCTCTGAAAGGGGACGGAAGCAGAAGTCCAGTTGCAGCCACACGCCATTGCTAGCCAACACCCCATTGCTGCTCCCACCATCTGAAAACAGGGCTGATACTTCTCTACCAGCCTCAGCTCTAAAAACATCCCACCAATGGCTACAGACTGAACAGCAGAATAACAAATGCAAAATACCAACAGTCTAAGATTATGGTTCAAGTATTCACTGAACTTTAGAAGAGTCCTACTGGCTCAGACCAATGGTCCGTCTAGTCCATCATCCTATCTCACACGGTGGACAACCAGTTCCTCTGGAGAGCCAACAACAGAGCAGAGAGGCTGAGGCCTTCCCCAGATGTCCCCATGATAAGAACATAAGAAGAGCTCTGCACCTGGAATCAGAACAGGTGGTCCATCTAGCCCAGCCTCCTGTCTCACACAGTGGCTAACCAGTTCTCTGGAGGGACAACAACAGGGCAGAGAGGCTAAGGCCTTCCCCTGAGAAGAACATCAGAAGAGCCCTGCTGCGTCAGACCAGTGAAGATCCAGCTAGTCCAGCCTCCTGTCTCACACAGGGGACAGCCAGTTCCTCTGGAGGGACAACAACAGGGCAGAGAGGCTAAGGCCTTCCCCTGAGAAGAACATCAGAAGAGCCCTGCTGGATCAGACCAGTGTAGGACCATCTAATCCAGCCTCCTGTCTAATGCAGTGGCCAACCAGTTCCTCTGGTGGGCCAACAACGGGGCAGAGAGGCCAAGGCCTTCATAAGAACATCAAAAGAGCCCTGCTGGATCAGACCAGTGAGGGTCCATCTAGTCCAGCCTCCTGTCTCCAGTGGCCAACCAGTTGCTCTGGAGGGCCAACAACAGGGCAGAGAGGCCAAGCCCTTCATAAGAACATCAGAAGAGCCCTGCTGGATCAGACCAGTGAAAGTCCATCTAGTCCAGCCTCCTGTCTCATACAGTGGCCAACCAGTTCCTCTGGAGGGCCAACAACAGGGCAGAGAGGCTGAGGCCTTCCTCCGAGAAGAACATCAGAAGAGCCCTGCTGGATCAGACCAGTGTAGGACCATCTAATCCAGCCTCCTGCCTAATGCAGTGGCCAACCAGTTCCTCTGGAGGGCCAACAACGGGGCAGAGAGGCCAAGGCCTTCATAAGAACATCAGAAGAGCCCTGCTGGATCAGACCAGTGAGGGTCCATCTAGTCCAGCCTCCTCCTGTCTCATGCAGTGGCGAACCAGCTCCTCTGGAGGGCCAACAACAGGTCAGAGAGGCTGTTTTTCTCCCCTGAAAAGAGCGTCAGAAGAGCCCTGCTGGATCAGACCAGTAAGGGTCCGTTTAGTCCAGACTCCTCTCACACAGTGATCAACCAGTTCCTCTGAAGGGCCAAAAGCAGGACAGAGAGGCTGAGGCTTTCCCTTGATGTTGCCTCTCAGCACTGGAATTCTGATTTCGACTGCCTCTGAATGTAGAGGTTGCCTGGAGGTGAACTGTAATCCTGAGAGATCTCCAGGTGTGACCTGGAGGCTGGCAATACGGCATGCCCTTGCAACCTAATTGCCCAGTGAATTGTACAGGCGTGTGGGGCAGCAGAGAAGCAAACAGCTGGAAGTTCCAAGGGGCCACCCAAGGCAAAGAAATCCAGCTGCGGCAAAAGCTGCAGTTATGAGGACATCTTTCATCATATCAGTTGCATATTGTATATCCCAATCTGTGCTCAGTGTGGTTCTCCTTGGCCGGCATGCTGGTCTCCCCAGAGCATCCCAGCGAGAAGGACTGGCCCTGCTTTGAACTGCAGCAGCAGGAAGGCAACCTCTTCTTTGCAGGAATCAAGAAACCGGTTTGAACTTTCAAGCAGGGCAAAAGCGGGAAGCCAGCATGGATGTAGAGGGCTTGGGCTTCTGAGCAGCGTCATAGCTTGCCCCACAGATTGGGCTCTCCCCCTTGCCAACGCAACAGCAGCAGGCTTTTCCTCTTCTAAGAACCTTAGCGAAGCCATGTTGGATGAGGCCAACGGCCCATCCAGTCCAACACTCTGTGCCACACATAAGAACATAAGGAAGCCATGTTGGATCAGGCCAGTGGCCCATCCAGTCCAACACTCTGTGTCACACATAAGAACATAAGGAAGCCATGTTGGATCAGGCCAATGGCCCATCGAGTCCAACACTCTGTGTCACATAAGAACCTAAGAGAAGCCATGTTGGATCAGGCCAATGGCCCATCCAGTCCAACACTCTGTGTCACATAAGAACCTAAGAGAAGCCATATTGGATCAGGCCAATGGTCCATCCAGTCTAACACTCTGTGTAACAAGAACATAAGAGAAGCCATGTTGGATCAGGCCAATGGCCCATCCAGTCCAACACTCTGTGTCACACAGTGGCAAAAAAACCAAGTGCCATCAGGAGGTCCACCAGTGGGGCCAGGACACTAGAAGCCCTCCCACTGTGCCCCTCCCCAAGCACCAAGACAGAGCATCACTGCCCCAGACAGAGAGTTCCATCTATACCTTGTGGCTAATAGCCACTGATGGACCTCTGCTCCAGATGTTGATCCAATCCCCTCTTGAAGCTGGTTATGCTTGCAGCCTCCACCTCCTGTGGCAGTGAATTCCACGTGTTAAATCACCCTTTGGGTGAAGAAGGACTTCCTTTTGTCAGTTCTAACTGACTGCTCAGCAATTTCATGGCGTGCCCACGAGTTCTTGCATTGTGAGAAAGGGAGAAAAGTATTGTTTCCTCTGCCTTCTCTATCCCCTGCATAGTCTTGTAAACCTCGTTCGCCCAGCTTCCGCTGCTCCCCACCACCACCAATCGAACAATCTCGAAAGCACGGATGTTATAATCTGTAGCTTGCCTTCCACTTGCAACCAATTTGGAGTGCATTAGCAACTAAGAGCCCAAGCTGATCTTCAGGCTATAAGCTCTCAAGTCAACGTTCCCTTTGTTAGTCAATAGCCGACAAAGGCAGCGCCACCTAAAGTGCATGGCAGTTCTTATTCTTCCACTCCCCCCTCAAAAAAACCCCCCTAGGAATCAGAGGTACCAAATAAAGATGATCAGTAAGGCTGACAAGCCCCCTTCCACCAACGATGCTGGCGCAATGACATCACAATGACGTCATTGCACCAGTGACATTGCGTGCGGCCGCTCTAGGCGTTTCCAGGAAAACTCTATGGTTTTCCCAGACGCTCTAGCCATTTGGGTGGGCAAACCTATTGTACCATAGAGTTTTCCCTCCCAAATGGCTAGAGCGTCCCGGAAAACCATAGACTTTCCCCGGAAATGCCTAGAGTGTCTGCGCACACCGTCGCAGGCATGATAACGTCATGCTGAGTGACGTCATCACGTTGCGCGTGCACGGTCCCGCTCCGGAGAACGCGGGGGACTTGGCAACCGTAGCGATCAGCAATAGTTTGGGGTTCTATATATGATTAACCTGGAACTTCCTGCCAGACAATGTGTGATTTCTCACTTAAAGCCATCTCAGCTATGCTTGTGTGTTATGTGCCGTTACATTGTTTCCAACTTACCGCAACCGTATAAATTAATGACCTCCCAAACATCCTATCATTGGGGGCCCTGCTAAGCTTGGCAAGTCCCCTGTGGCCTTCGGCGGACGACTGTTTTCCTATTGTACCATAGAGTTTTCTCCCAAAAAAATGTTAGCGCGTCCGGGAAAACAATGGAGTTTTCCTGGAAATGCCGAGTGGCCAGTGCGCAAAGTCGCTGGCGCAGTGACATCACTCGCGAGCTCAATGTGGGCTGGCAGGTTGGGAACCTCCCGGGTGGCAAAAAACCCCACCCAATCTAGGGGCTCGGGCAAACCGGACACTTTAGTGTACTGATTAGCAAACACTAGAAATAAACCACTGTGTTTTTATGATGCAAATAAATGCTTAAGCAATTCCTTTCGTAATGATGCAATCGTATTATTATCATCACAAACCAAAATTCATTCCATGTCCATAGAAAAATCAAAAACTTATTTCACGCCGCTCTTGTAAGGTAGTACTTTCAAAATCAGAATGTTATTTCACACCACTCTTGTAAGGTAGTACTTGACAGTCCACTGTCTCAGTTCTCCTTTGCTTGAAAGATGTAGACAGTGCCACGCTTCCTCCTGTGGGTAGCAGACCGAAGTCTGACACGTCAGGCAACTACACAGGTCCTAGGATCAGTTCTGTGTTCCATTCACCTTCCACTGGCTACTTTCTTTTAGCTCTTGTGTGTGGATACCGGCTCCACCATTACACACATATACATCCAGGGCTTTTTTGTAGCAGGAACTCCTTTGCAGATTAGGCCGCAACTCCCTGATGTAGCCAATCCTCCTGGAGTTTACAGGGCTCTTAGGAAGGGCCTACTCTAAGCTCCAGGAGGATTGGCTACATCAGGGAGGTGTGGCCTAATATGCAAAGGAGTTCCTGCTACAAAAAAAAGGCCTATGTACATTGCTGGTTAATGCCATACATGCTTCTAGAAATTAGGTTTGCCAAGTCCCCCGTGGCCTCCGGCGGGGGAATGTTTTCATGCACGCAAAGTGTGTATGACTTGATGACGTCAACCACGAGCAACATTATTGCTCCGGCCACATCGCTCGCCGGCCACTCTAGGCATTTCCGGGGAAACTCTATGGTTTTCCCGGATGCTCTAGCATTTTGGGAGGGAAAAACTCTACGGTACCTATTGTGCCATTGAGTTTTCCCTCCCGAAATGCTAGAGCATCCAGGGAAATCATAGAGTTTTCCCGGAAACGCCTAGAGTGGCCAGTGGGTCGGGAACCTCCCAGGCGCGAGAACCTCCTCCCAGCCTGGGAACTTAGCAGCCTTGCTAGAAAGATACCTTTGAAGGTGAAGGCCACTGTTTGGTAGCCCAGAACAAGAAAGGGAGAGACTAAGAGTTAGGGATGCTATCAGAATCCTTGTCCCTGCAATTTCAACATGAAAATCCCCGTTTAATTTTGCTTCACTGCCTCTTATCTATCGCACCGCATTACGATTCTTCAGGGCCACTTTTTTTCCCTGTGAAATCGACGCATTTTTAATGTTTTGCATTGGTGCAAAAGTGCCATAAAACAAATAAACGAGCCAGAAACTGCAACCGCAAAAGCTGGCGGAATGAAAATGCTCACAATGACGATATAACGAAGGTGTACATCACGGGGACACCGGAGCCACGCGCAAGTGGAAATCTGAATGAATTACTGGGGAACCTCAGAGACGTTTAATCTAGCACCTTGCGTCCACACGGTGGACAATCAGAGAAGGTTGCCAATCTCCCGGTGGTGACTGGAAATCTCCTGCTAGTACCTCTGATTTCCAGGTAGCAAAGATCAGTTCACCTGGAGAAAAGGAGTTGCTTCGGAAGGTGGATTTTATGGCATTACACTCCATTGAAGTCTCTCCCTTCCCCAGACCTGGCCCTCAAATCTCCAGGTATTTCCCAACCCAAAGCTGGCAACCCTACGATCAAATGTTTTGGAAAGCCCATTAGTGGGAACGCACAAGCCAGAAATTCTCCCCCAAATGTTCCAGCAACTGAAATTCTAGGGTTGCCAAGTCCAATTCAAGATATCTGGGGACTTTGGGGGTGGAGCCAGGAGCAAGGTTGTGACAAGCATCATTGAACTCCAAAGGGAGTTCAGGCCATCACATTTAACGGGACCGCACACCTTTGAAATGCCTTCCCTCCATTGGAAATAATGCAGGATAGGGGCACCTTCTTTGGGGGCTCCTAGAATTGGACCCCCTGGTCCAATCCTTTTGAAACTTGGAGGGTATTTTGGGGAGAGGCACAGGAAGCAATCCTGAAAATTTGGTGCCTCTACCTAAAAAAAACACAGCCCCACAAGAACCCCAGGTACCCGCAGATCAATTCTCCATTATATCCTATAGGAATTGGTCTTCTTAGGGAATAATGGAGTTCCCAGCAGACATTTCCCTCCCCCCTTTCTGATGACCCTGAAGCTGGGGGGAGGGCCTCCAAACCAGGGGATCCTTTGCCCCACCTGAGGATTGTGTGAAACCAACAAGATAATCATGATAGAGAATGACAGGAAAAAAACCGCATGGGTTCTGTGATACCCAGCCTCCAAATTCATACAGGGGAAGCACAACTTGAACAAAAATGTAGATATTCTTCTTAAACACTCTCATACAAAACCCTAAAGACATACATACCCTGACAATAGAACACTCAATCATACAAAAAATAAGGACCAGGATTTCAAGTACGTCAGTTACAATTTAATGTCCATTAAATGAAGAGCGGTCCTCCGGTTTGTTGTAGTGGTTAAGTGCGCGGACTCTTATCTGGGAGAATCAGGTTTGATTCCCCACTCCTCCACTTCCAGCTGCTGGAATGGCCTTGGGTCAGCCATAGCACTTGCAGGAATTGTCCTTGAAAGGGCAGCTGCTGTGAGAGTCCTCTCAGCCCCACCCACCTCGCAGGGTTTCTGCTGTGGGGGAGGAAGGTAAAGGAGATTGTGAGCCACTCCGAGACTCTTGAATGGAGGGCGGAATATAAATCTAATGTAAGCCACTCTGAGACTCATGAGTGGAGGACGGAATATAAATCCAATGTCTTCATTGTCATCGTCGTCTTCTTCTTCAAGTTCAAGTTCAAGTTTATTTATATCCCGCCCTTCCCACCGAAGTGGCTCAGGGCGGCTCACAACATATAAAAATCTAACATAATTTGAATTTAAAACATCTTGCACAGTTAAAACAGTAGAATAATAAAACATATAAAACATATAACGGCGGTCTATTAGAACTACACTCAGCTTCCAATGCCAGTTAATTATAAGCCAGCCGGAAGAGGGCTGTCTTACAGGCCCTGCGGAATTGACCAAGGTACCGCAGGGCCCTCACCTCTTCCGGCAGTTGGTTCTACCAGAAAGGAGCCGTTATGGAGAAGGCCCTGTCCCTGGTGGATTGCAGGCGGGCCTCCTTTGGCCCGGGGATAACAAGCAGATTTTGAGATCCCGATCTCAGTACTCTCTGGGGAACATGTGGGGAGAGACGGTCCCTAAGGTAGGCAGCTCCTAGGCCATATAGGGCTTTAAAGGTAATAACCAACACCTTGTACCAAACTCGGTATATTATTGGCAGCCAGTGCAGAGTCTGGAGCCCTGGCCGAATGTGCTCCCATCTTGGGAGCTCCAATAACAACCGGGCCGCGGCATTCTGCACTAACTGCAACTTCCGGGTTTGGCACAAGGGAAGCCCCATGTAGAGGGCACTACAGTAGTCCAGCCTCGAGGTGACCGTTGCATGGATCACCATTGCTAGGTCGTCGCGCTCCAGGAAAGGAGCCAGCTGTCTCGCCCGCCTAAGATTGAAAAATGCGGATTTAGAAGTGGCTGCTATCTGAGCCTCCATTGTTAAGGAAGGCTCCAATAGTACCCCCAAACTCCTGACCTTGTGCGCCACTGTCAGTGGCGCACCGTCAAAAACTGGCAGGAGGATTTCCCCTCCCGGACCACGACGACCCAAGCAAAGGACCTCTGTCTTCGCCAGATTTAGCCTCAGCCTGAGCCACCTGGCCACGGCTTGTAACGCCCGGTCCGAGTTTTCTGGGACGCAGGCCGGCGTTGGTGTGTCATCAGCGTACTGGTGACAACCCAGCCCATACCTTCGGGCAATCTGAGCAAGGGGGCGCATATAGATGTTAAATAACATCGGGGAGAGAACCGCTCCCTGAGGCACTCCGCAATCAAGCGTGTGTCTCCAGGACAGCTCACCCCCAATCACGACCCTTTGTCCCCGACCCTCAAGGAAAGAGGAAAGCCATTGTAAGGCCAACCCCTGCATCCCTGCGTCGGCGAGGCAGCAGGTCAGTAGCCGATGGTCGACCGTGTCGAACGCTGCTGAAAGGTCCCACAACATCAGCACCGACGAGCCACCCCGGTCCAGATGCCGTTGAAGGTCATCTACCAGGGCAACCAACACCGTCTCCGTCCCATGGCCCGGGCGAAAGCCGGACTGAAGGGGATCAAGGACGGAAGCATCCTCCAGGAAACTCTGTAGCTGCATCGCCACTGCCCTCTCGATAAGTTTGCCCAAAAAGGGCAAGTTCGAGACTGGCCGGTAGTGTGCCAATTCGGCCGGGTCTAATGTTTTTTTCAAGAAGGGGCGGACCACCGCTTCTTTAAGCGGTGTTGTAAAGTGCCCCTCCCTCAGGGGTCTATTTATGATATCCCGTACAGGATATCTAAGCTCCCTCTGGCAGGATTTAATCAGCCAGGAAGGGCATGGGTCCAAATTGCAAGTTGTTTAAATCTTCACTGATCCCCGGTTCAAAATCGTTACTCCTTTGTGATTGGAAAGACTGTCTTTGAACTGTCTTCTGTGAATATCTTTTTGCTACACGCTCTTGTCTATTTGAAGTTCTATGCGAAAGCTTGGTCAGAACGCCACTGACCTCTACATTACACTCTCTGGTTGTTTAAAATTTATGGCGTCTCTTAGCGGGTTTTTTTATTTACCCACTTGGGGATTGGCAAGCCTACGAAATCCGCAGCCATGCGAACCTCTGAACGGAGCAACTCCATTTGACCACTGCAACATATAGGGATGCCAGCCTCCAGGTAGGACCTGGGGAAGCCCCAGGATCACAGCTGTTTCCCCATTACCTGTACTATGCCTCCCTCATAATTTTTTTAATGTAAGCTCCTTGGGACACCATCCTCTTTCCCACCCACCTCCAGCCTCTGCTGCAATAATAATAATAATAATAATAATAATAATAATAATAATAATAATAATAATAATAATATTTAATTTGTATCCCACACTCCCCGCCGAAGCAGGCTCAGGGCCGCTCACATAGCATCACATAAAAGACAACATTACAATAATAAAAGCACACTGGCTACACAACGTATTACAATTCACTTATATATATTATTACGTTAAAGCCATCTCATTAAAGCCATCACATTCGATTCCAGCAAACTACACGACACTACAGAACACAAATTGCCCTACACTAAATTGTACACTGCAGCAGGATGCTCGACAAAGGATCCATCAGAAGGGCACTTTGCAAAGGTCGATAGGATCGGGAGGGAAAAAAAAAATCCCAGTTCTTCAGCACATCTTTTGAGAGTCCCAACGATCCACAGCATCATCTCCTCTCCCTCCCTCCCTTCAAGCTGCCTTTCGGACGTACTCGCTGAGAACAGCAGGGCCAAACCTTGGCCTCCGTCCAGAAATCCCTCCTTTCCCGTCTCTCACGGGCCCTTCTTTCTCTCTGTGTCCTTTCGTGGGCTGTGCGAGGGCAGCAGGTTTCCCTACAGCCTGCCATGAGCCTCCCGCCGTCCCCGGCTGTGCCGTCTGGCCAATGCCAGAGGAAGTCGGGATTCTGTAATATTCCATCCCCGCTGCCCTTTTCCCTTCAAGCGTCAGCATTCTATCGACCTTCAAGAGTGAAAGGTCCCTTTGGCCAAGGTGACCTCTTTGTTTCTTTGGGTGACCCACGAGCAGCGTTCCCTCCAAGCTGAGTTAGTGTGAGCTAGCTCGCAATTTTTTAGTCTCGGGCTCACACATTTTTGTCTCGGCTCAGGGAAAATGGCCCCAGATCAAACTGATTGAAGCAGGAGATCACAACTTTAATGCCAGGAGATCACAACTTTAATACCAGTAGCTCACAAAGCAGAATTTTCACTCACAAGACTCCACAGCTTAGAGGGAACATTACTCATCTGATGTCAGATTTCCCTCATCTGATGTCACATTTGTGTCCATTTATCCTTCGGTGTAGGGTTTGCCCACTTTGTCCTGCGTAGAGAACCAAAGAATGCCAAGGATAAATGGACACAAAACTGAGCAATCTGTAAGACGGGGTGGCTAAACTGCTGCTCAGGAGCTACATGTGGCTCTTTTCACACATATTGTGTGGCTCTTGAAGCCCCCACAACCCAGTTGGTCAGCTTGGAGAAGGCAATTGTCTCATTAAATCACTTCCCCAAGCCAGCCAACAGCTTGGAGAAGACATTTGAAGTTAAAGTTGCTTTCGTTCCACCTCTCCCTCCCTCACTCTCATCCCTCTATTTTCCTTCCTTCCTTCCTTCCTCTCTCTCTCTCTCATTTGTTTCCAAGTGAGGGAGCTAGAGAATGCTTGCCAATATATATCACTCTCTAGAAAAAATTCAGAAAACAAATAATAATAATAATAATAATAATAACAACAACAACTATTATTATTATTTATACCCTGCCCTCTCCGCCAAGGCAGGCTCAGGGCGGCTTACAGGACATGGCAAGAGCCGTATTAAAACAATAAAACAGGATTATACAGTTCAATGCAGTTAACAATTAAGTATTTAAATAATCTAAAAACAGTCTAAAAAATATAATCTAATAGTCCTACTATCTCAGTTACATTAATGATGGTGTGATGTTTATTCCAAGCGCCATCTTAGAAGGCTAGCCGGAAGAGGGCGGTTTTGCAGGCCCTACGGAATTGGCCAAGATCCCGCAGGGCCCGCACCTCTTCCGGCAGCTGGTTCCACCATTGGGGTGCTTTTATAGAGAAGGCCTGTTCTCTAGTTGTTTTTAGTTTGGCCTAGAAATAGTTCTAGTTATCTAGTGGTTCAATTTATTGCCATTAAAGACCAGTTAAAATGAAATAAACAAGATGTTGTGCCAGGGCTGCATTTATTTTTGCCTAATGCATTCTCTCTCTCTCTCTCTCTGTAATAATATGTAATTGCATAGTGAATCAGGTAGGGGTGTTGTTGGCATCTCAGGAGCTGGAGGGTCAAAGTAAGTCTGGCCATGTACATGTCTTGTGGCTCACAAACATCTGACACTTAGTTTATGTGTCCTTTACATTAAGCAAGTTTGGACACCCCATGCAATAGAGATGTATCATTATTATCTGATAATAGGAGAAGTGTCAACGTGAGGGAAGAAACACCTGTAATTCTTGGGGGTTCATCTGATCTATAAATGCCTCTCCTTGTGATAAAATACAGATACAGCCAAGATAAAGGGCATCGCTTTAGGGAAGATACTGGGAGATTATCCGTATTTCTCCAGAAGGTAGCTCAATTATGAGGTGACAGAAACATGTATATATTTCAGAGATCTCTCTCCCCACGGTGGCCCTGCCCGCTTAACACGGTGAGCTCATAATCTCACTGTAGCTGATTGCGCCGCAAAAGCTGCCATGCTTAAGAACTCAAGAAAAATGAGCCCGCAAAATTCTTACCGGTCCACATTTCAGAAGAGTTGGGGATAGGCCACGCTTCCAAAACTTCTGCCAGTTGATAGGTTAAGCTCTCTAGTAGGTAGGGTTGCCAATCCCCCGGTTTGAAGGCCCTCCCCCCGTTTCAGGGTCATCAGAAAGCGGGGGAAGGGGAGGGAAATGTCCGCTGGGCACTGCATTATTCCCTATGGAGACCGAGTCCCATCGGGTATAACGGAGGATTGATCCACTGGTATCTGGGTCTCTGGGGGCGCTGTGTTTTGAGACAGAGGCACAAGATTTCCAGCATAGCATCTAGCACCTCTCCCCCAAGTACCCTTCCAGTGTCAAAAAGATTGGACCAGGGGGTCCCATTCGATGAGCCCCAAAAGAAGGTGTCCCTACCCTGCATTATTTCCAACGGAGAGAAGGCATTTAAAAGGTGTGCGGTCTCTTTAAACATGATGGGCAGAACTCCTTTTGGAGCTCAATTATGCTTGTCACAACCTTGCTCCTGGCTCCACCCCCAAAGTCCCCAGATGTTTCTTGAATTGGACCCGGCAACCCTAACAGTAGGAGAAGCAGCCTCCTAGGGCAGTCAGCCTCCAGGTGGGTCCTTGAGATTTCCCAACATTACAGATTTCCCAACATTCCCCTGGAGAAAATGGCTGCTTAGAAAGAGGAGGGTGCGGTATTGGCACTGTCCCCCAGTGAAGTCCTTTCCCTCCCCCGAGTTCCACCCCCTCCAAATCTCCAGGAATTTCTCACCCTGAAGCTGGCAATCCTCGCCCTTTCATTCTCTTGTTTGCAGAGATGAGAGAGACGATGGCTGCGATCGCACACGCTAAAGAATGCACTTTCAATCCGCTTTCGATGCACTGAACGACTGGGTTTTACTGTGTGAGCTTGCCGAAGCCGGTTGGAAAGTGGATTGAAAGTGCATTATTTCGTGCGTATGACCAACAGCCTATCAGCGCTTTTTTTGGGGGGGGGGGTAGAAAAAGCTCAGCAGAAACTCATTTGCATTTTAGGCCACGCCCCCTGACACCAAGCTAGCCGGAACTGCGTTCCTGTGCGTTCCTGCTTTAAAAAAAAAAAAAAAAAAACCTGGAGACTATCTTGTTTCATCTCCCTTTCATATTAATTTATATTTTGCCAACAGGGCTAAATGCTCTACATTTTCATCAGAGAGTGATTAAAATGGGGAATTGGCTGCAGGAGGATGTCGTGCTGGCTGTGGGAATAAACAGCTTTGAAAGAGGATTAGATAGATTCCTGGAGGATAAGTCTATCAATGGAGGCTAGCCAGGGTGACTGAGGGGAGCCTCCACATTCAGAGGTGCTAATTCTCAGAATCCTGGAGCCAGAAGACAACATCAGGAGTGGCCTCAGCCTCTCTGCCCTGTTGTTTGCCCTCCGGAGAACCTGATTGGGCAATGTGTGAAGTAGGATGCTGGACTAGATGGACCATCACTGGTCGGATGCAGCAGGGCTCTCCTGATGTTCTTCTCAGGGGAAGGCCTCAGCCTCCCTGCCCTGTTGTTGGCCCTCCAGAGGAACTGGTTGGCCCCTGTGTGAGACAGGAGGTTGGACTAGATGGACCCTCCCTGGTCTGATCCAGCAGGGCTCTTCTGATGCTCTTTTCAGGGGGAGACCTCAGCCTCTCTGCCCTGTTGCTGGCCCTCCAGAGAAACTGGTTGGCCACACTTTGAGACAAGATGCTGGACTAGATGGACTCTCACTGCTTTGCTCCTGCAGGGCTCTTCTGATGTTCTTATGGAGGCCTTGGCCTCTCTGCCCTGTTGTTGGCTCTCCAGGGGAACTGGCTGGCCACTGTGTGAGGCAGGAGGCTGGACTAGATGGACCTTCACTGGTCTGATCCAGCAGGGCTTTTATGTTCCTAAACATACCGGAGGATTTGGTGTGGAGCATGGAGAGAGTAGTGGGAGGGGTCTCAGCAAAGTATAATACCATACAGTCCTCCTTCCAACACAGTCATTTTCTCTAGGGGTACTGATCTTGGTCATCTGGAGATCAATTGTAAATTAGTTGTTGTAGATTTCCGGGTTGTATGGCTGTGGTCTTGGCATTGTGAGACCTGATATTTTGCCAGGAACTGTGACTGGCATCCTCAGAGGTATAACCCAGTTCTTTTTGAGTCAAAGTGAGAAGAAGATGGTAGGCAGGTAATTTATATCTACTCAGGAAGGTGGAGTAGGGCTGAGGCATTATCTTGTGGGAGCTTCCCAGGCTGTAACATGCTAATGGAGGAGCTTTCCTGAGGACTGGCATCCTCAGAGGTATAACCCAGAAAACTGGAGTTCTTTCTGAGTCAAAGTGAGAAGAAGATTGTAGGCAGGTAATTTATATCTACTCAGGAAGGTGGAGTAGGGCTGAGTCATTATCTTGTAGGAGCTTCCCAGGCTGTAACATGCTAATGGAGGCGCTTTCCTGAGGAGGTTCTTTTGTACATGGATTGGCTATTGAAATTCTAATCTTATCTGTAGTGCTGTTGTGAGCTGTAGAGCATTTTGTGTTTTTCAGGACATGAAAGCATGACCTATTCCTTTCTAAACTCTCTTCCTTTCTGTTGAAATTGTGTTTACATTTATGGATTTCAATGGCTTCCCTGTGTAATCCAACATAGTAATTGGATGTGTTGTCCAGCATTACAGTGACAATCCTACAGGGAAAGATTTTATTTGAAGGTGCTAGTAGTCCAAGTGCCTCACCATGACACTCTTATATACAACAGCAAACCTCCTAGGGTTGACAGGTACAATTGTTGCACTGGGGGTGGATTTGTGGGGTGGTTCAGGAGTGGGTGGGGACATCCCTGACACTATGACATCAAGAAGTGGAGTTGCCAGGTCCAACTCAGGTAATTGTACCTATTGTACCATAGAGTTTTCCCTCCCAAATTGCTAGAGCTTCTGGGAAAACCATAGAGTTTCTCTGGAAATGCCTAGAGCAGCCGGCGTGCGGTGTTGCCGGCATGATGATGTTACTTCCAGGTGATGTCATTGTGCTGGTGATGTTGGGGGAGGTTGGGATGTGGGCCAGTGGGTTGGGAACCTCCAGGGCAGGAGAACCCCCTGCCTGACCTGGAGGCTTGGCAGCCGTTTGCCACAGCCCCGGACATTGCTATGGTTTCTCACAGGCCGCTTTTGTAGAAAAAGCCCAGCAGGGACTCATTTGCATATTAGGCCACCCCTCCTAATGTCGCCTCCTCATGTCACCATTGTTTCACACAATGTTTTTATAAAAAGCCCAGCAGGAACTCATTTGCATATTAGGCCACATCCCTAATGTCACCTCCTAATGTCACCATTGTTTCACACGCTGTTTTTTTGTATAAAAGGCCCAGCAGGGACTCATTTGCATATTAGGCCACACCCCCTAATGTTGCCTCCTAATGTCACCATTGTTTCACAAACTGGTTTTGTATAAAAAGCCCAGCAGGGACTCATTTGCATATCAGGCCACACCCCTAATGTCCCCTCCTAATGTCACCATTATTTCACACACTGTTTTTGTACAAAAGGCCCAGCAGGGACTCATTTGCATATTAGGCCACACCCCCTACTGTCGCATCCCAATGTCACCATTGTTTCACACAGTTTTTTGTATGAAAGGCCCAGCAGGGACTCATTTGCATATTAGGCCACACCCCCAATGCCATGCCTGCTGGAACTGCATTCCTGTGCGTTCCTGCTCGAAAAAAAGCCCTGCATGAAAGCATCACACACACTCAGGAAAGGGGGCTGCACCTGGATGTATAAATCTGGTTTGACGGTATTGAGCCCCTCGTGGCCTACTTTGCACGCCAGCTCTTAAAACCGCGCTCCTTCCCCTCCTCACCTTGGAAGGGCCCATAAACAGCAAGCCGTAATTGCAAGCTACAAATTTTATGGGTGAACTTTAGTGCCAGCGATAGCGCAAACAAAACTGCGGAGGGAACTGCAGAGGACGTGGGTTGCCCGCTTGATGTTCTCTGCTCCGAAATACACTCTCTCCTTTGGGCAGAAAAAACAAGCCATCGATTGCTTGACGAGGCCTGTCGATGCTTTCGAGCCAAGTTCAACTTCAAGGGGGAAAGCTGTTATCTTCATTTTTTAAAGGGATGGGATCCATTTCTCAAGAACGCAGTGCATAAGAAGAAAGGGAGGGAGGTAGGATTGACGACAACCAGGTGGAGCCTGGCAGTCTCTTAGAATTACGAATGATCTCTAGATAGGGTTGCCAAGTCCAATTCAAGAAATATCTGGGGACTTCGGGGGCGGAGCCAGGGGACTTTGGGGGTGGAGCCAGGAGACATTGGGGGGTGGAGCCAGGAACAAGGGTGCGACAAGCATAAATGAACTCCAAGGGAGTTCTGGCCATCACATTTAAAGGGACAGCACGCCTTTTTAAAATGCCTTTCTTCAATAGGAAATAATGGATAGGGGCACCATATTTTGGGGCTCACAGAATTGGACCCCCTGGTCCAATCGTTTTGAAACTTGGGAGGTATTTTGGGGAGAGGCACTAGTTGCTATACTAAAAATTTGGTGCCTCTACCTCAAAACATAGCCCCCTCAGAGCCCCCAATACCCGCAGATCAATTCCCCATTATTCCCTATGGGAATCGTTCTCCATAGGGAATAATAGAGTGCCCAGTAGACATTTCCCTCCCCCCCCCCTCCGCTTTCTAAAGCGGGGGGAAGGCCTCCAAACCAGGGACGGCCTCCAAACCCCTGCCCCCTCCCGCTCTCTCACACACAAACACTTACTGGGTCTTGTTCCTGCAGAACTTTACTTGATCTGAAAAGGAAAGCAAAACAAAGGGAGGGGCCCTTCTCCGAAGCCCTTCCTGTTTCCCGCTTCCCGCTCAGCCTTAAAGGCACATATTTTAAAAACGGACCTGCAGGAGCTCTAAAACTACATGGTGATTGTGGGAGGGCGGGGCTTCCACCGCCGGCCAGCTGGCGGGGGGCGGGGGGAAGCCTGTGAAAACGGGGGATCCCCCGCTGGGACCTGGGGATTGGGAAGCCTATCTCTAGACAACAGAGATCAGTTCCCTGGAGAAAATGGCTGCCTTGAAGGGTAGACTTCGGGGTCTTGTACCCTGCTGGAGCCCCTCCCCTCCCCAAACCCTGCCCTCTCCAGATGTTTTCCAACACAGACCTGGCATTCCTAGGCAGAAATCAGCTCCCCTGGAGAAAATGGCTTCTTTGAAGGGAGGACTGTATGGCATTGTACCGTGCTGAGGTCCATCCCCCAAAACCCACCCTCTCCTAGATCCCCCCCCCCAAAGTCTCCAGGTATTTTCCAACAAAGAAGAAGAAGACGGTATTGGATTTATATCCCATCCTTTACACTGAATCTCAGAGTCTCAGAGGGGTCACAATCTGCTTTATCGTCTTCCTCCACAACAGACACCCTGGGAGGTAGGTGGGGCTGAGAGAGCTCTCCCAGAAGCTGCCCTTTTCGAGGACAACCTCTATGAAAGCTATGGCTGACCCAAAGCCATTCCAGCGGCTGCAGGTGGAGGAGTGGGGAATCAAACCCGGTCCTCCCAGATAAGAGTCTACATCAAACTGGCTCTCCTAGACCTGGCAATCCTATACAGAAGAGATTATCTCAAAGGTTCCATCCAGTTCTAGGACTCTACAGATGAACACGGCTCCCCTTATGATGTCTAGCTTGGTCATCAATCTGCTAAAAAAAGGTAAAGGTAGCCCCTGTGCAAGCACC
Organism: Heteronotia binoei; assembly: GCF_032191835.1. Lineage (NCBI taxonomy): Eukaryota > Metazoa > Chordata > Lepidosauria > Squamata > Gekkonidae > Heteronotia > Heteronotia binoei. The sequence continues at coordinate 7,721,999 of NC_083229.1, forward strand.
AGTCGTTTTGACTCTGGGCTGACGTTGCTTTCACATTTTCACGGCAGACTTTTGACGGGGTGGTTTGCCATTGCCTTCCGCAGTCATCTGCGCTTTCCCCTCAGCAAGGCGGGGTTCTCATTTGACCGACCTCGGAAGGATGGAAGGCTGAGTCAACCTGGAGGCCGGCTCCCTGGACCAGCTTCCGCTGGAATCGAACTCAGGACGTGAGCAGAGGGCTCCGACTGCAGTGCTGCAGCTTTACCGCTCTGCGCCAATCTGCTAGTCCAACCTAAATACCCTTTTGTTGTTGTTTTCAGCCCCGTTAACATAAACTAACAAACACCAGACCCCCAATTTGTGACTCTTTTAATCTGCTAAAAAAAACATCCCCACGACTCTGAATATTAACTCACTGCCCTCTTTCTTACTATTCCATAATATCGTTTGATGAAATAGGCTTCTAGCACACGGAAGCTTACATTCGGAATAAAACTTTGTCAGTCTTAAAGGTGCAACTTGACTCTTGCTTTGTTCTACTGCTTCAGACCAACTAGGGTTGCCAATCCCCAGGTGGGGGCAGGGGATCCCCCGGTTTGGAGGCCCTCCCCCCGCTTCAGGGTCATCAGAAAGCGGGGGAGGGGAGGGAAATGTCTGCTGGGAACTCTGTTATTCCCTATAGAGATTTATGCCCATAGAAAATCATGGAGAATTGATCTGTGGGTATCTGGGGCTCTGGAGTGGCTGTTTTTTGGGGTAGAGGCACCAAATTTTCAGCATAGCATCTAGTGCCTCTCCCCAAAATACTCCCCAAGTTTCAAAAAGATTGGACCAGGGGGCCCAATTCTATGAGCCCCAAAAGAAGGTGTCCCTATCCTTCATGATTTCCTATGGAAGGAAGGAATTGAAAAGGTGTGCCGTCCCTTGAAATGTAATGGCCTGAACTCCCTTTGGAGTTCAATGATGCTTGTCACAGCCTTGATCTTGGCTCCACCCCTAATGTCTCCTGGCTCCACCCCCAAAGTCTCCTGACTCCACCCCCAAAGTCCCCAGATATTTCTTGAATTGGACTTGGCAACCCTAAGACCAACACAGCTGCCCACCTGGATCCATCTAGCCTTCATTCGGTTCAGTTCAGAGAAACAGACGATGGAGTGAAAAGAGATGGGTTTGATTTGCACAGCAGAGAAGCAAAATCAAAACAAGGACCGTCTACATCCAGCCAGCAGGGAAGAGAAATCCCAAATCACCCCAAATGGTTGTGAAAACTGACCGGTGAAGAGAATTAGCTGAGATCAGGGTGATAGGCTATAAAAGCAACAAGCCCCTGTAAATTAACTTCGCCCCGTCCTTTTAAACTAAAGAAGTGTGACATTTTGTTTTTTCATTGCCTGATTTACGAGGACTTCAAGACTTCAGTTGTTAACAGCTCTGCATTTTATTACACAAACTATCCCCAGGAAAAGGTTTCGGTGGAAGTAAACACAGCACACAAAATGGGCTGCTGTTGCCAATTAAATCTCCAGCTACTGGTTTCCTAGGAGAAGTGAGAAGGCTGCAAAAATGACTTCTGGACGTCCAACTTAAAGCTGCAAGGAAGCAGACACCAAGGCAAGCGAAGGGTGGAGCTCTTGCAGGAGCTCCTTTGTATATTAGGCCACACAGCCCTGATGTAGCCAATCCTCCAAGAGCTTGGAATTCTAGCAAGAGCTCCTTTGCATATTAGACCACACCCCCTGATGTAGCCAATCCTCCAAGAGCTTGGAATTCTAGCAAGAGCTCCTTTGCATATTAGGCCACACACCCCTGACGTAGCCAATCCTCCAAGAGCTTGGAATTCTAGCAAGAGCTCCTTTGCATATTAGGCCACACACCTCTGATGTAGCCAATCCTCCAAGAGCTTGGATTTCTAACAAGAGCTCCTTTGCATATTAGGCCACACACCCCTGACGTAGCCAATCCTCCAAGAGCTTGGAATTCTAGCAAGAGCTCATTTACATATTAGGCCACACACCCCTGATGTAGCCAATCTTCCAAGAGCTTGGAATTCTAGCAAGAGCTTCTTTGCATATTAGGCCACACACCCCTGACGTAGCCAATCCTCCAAGAGCTTACAGGGCTCTCCTTACAGGGCCTACTGTAAGCTCTTGGAGGATTGGCTACATCAGGGGTGTGTGGCCTAATATGCGAAGGGGCTCCTGCTAGAATTCCACACCTGACAACAAGGGAACTATGAATGTTTGTGGGCGATTTACACACTGTCAAGAGCCAATCAGCTCATTCCGGTCGGTCTTGCAGCAGTGGCATTGATGTAAACATTCGCATCAGTGTCCTACTGTGGCAAAAAAGTCTAATGCAGTCTGAGGATGTATCAACAGAGGTGTCGCATTCAACTCGCAAGACGTCATAGTCCTGCTGTACATCCCATTGGTCAAGCCACACCTGCAGTACTGTTAGGCTTCCCAACCCTCCCGCCCTGGCAGGGGACCCCAGGTTTACAGCCTCTTCCCCCGCTCTCCAAAAAAACTAAAGCGGGGGAGGGGGGAGGGAAACGGCGCCAAGGAGCATGGCAAGCTGCCCCATCTCGGAGGAGCAGCTACGGTAAACCAGAGAAGAGGTGGCAGCAGTGCAGCAGCGTCGCCCGCTCCGCCTCTGAAGTAAAATCAGAGAAGGGGAGGGTAGAGGCAGGCCAGGAGCGTGGCGAGCCGCGAATCTGGGTCCTTCTAGGACCCAGACTCACAGCTCGCCACGCTCCTGGCCTGCCTCCACCCTTCCCTTCTCTGATTTCACCTCAGAGGTGGAGCGGAGCGGGCGACGCCGCTGCGCGGCTGCCGCCTCTTCTCCGCTTCACCGTAGCTGCTCCTCCGAGATGGGCTCAGCCTGAGCCCATCTCAGAGGAGCAGTTACGGTGAAGCGGAGAAGAGGCGGCAGCCGCGCAGCGGCATTGCCCGCTCCGCTCAGCCTCTGAGGTGAAATCAGAGAAGGGGAGGGTGGAGGGAAGGAAGACATTTAAAAAGGTGTGCCATCCCTTGAAATGCGATGGCCAAAACTCCCGTTGGGGTTCAGTGATGCTTGTCACACCCTTGCTCCTAGCTCCACCCCAGTGTCTCCTGGCTCCACCCCCAATGTCTCCTGGCTCCACCCCCAAAGTCCCTAGAGATTTCTTGAATTGGACTTGGCAACCCTAAGTACTGTGTACAGTTCTGGAGGCCTCACTTCAAAGTGGACGTGAACAGAATGGAGCAGGTGCAAAAGAGGATGAGGATGAATAAAGCTTGAAGACCAAGTCCTGGGAGAAAAGACTGAGGGACTTTGCCCAGTCCCCCACGACCACTGTCAGGGGGCTGTTTTTGCACACGTGCAGTGTGAAGCGCGAGGACGTCACTTGCGAGTGAGACAATACCTATGGCAATAGGTACCATAGAGTTTTCCCACGCCAAATTGCTACGGCATCTGGGAAAACCATAGAGTTTTCCCAGAAGCTCCTAGAGCGGCCGGTGCATGATGCCACTGGCGTGATGACGTCATTTGTGAGTGACGTCATCACACCGGCGACATCGGGAGAGGATCCCCTCACTGGCCCAGTGTGAGCCGGCGGGTTGGGAACCTCCGGGGTGGGAGAACCCCTGCCCAGCCGGGGAGCTTGCAAGCCGTAATCCCAGAAGAGAAGAGATTGAGTTGGGGCATGATTGCTGTTTAGAAGTATCTGAAAGACTGTCACTTAGAAGAAGAAGAATGTATTGGATTTATATCCTGCTGTATACTCTGAATCTCAGAGTCTCAGAGCGGTCACAATCTCCCTTACCTCCCCCCCCCCCCACAGCAGACACCCTGTGAGGTAGGTGGGGCTGAGAGTACTCTTTCAGCAGCTGCCCTTTGAAGGACAACGCTGGGAGAGCTATGGCTGACCCAAGGCCATCCCAGCAGCTGCAAGTGGAGGAGCGGGGAATCAAACCCGGCTCTCCCAGATAAGAGTACGCACACTTAACCACAACAGCAAACTTTCCCTTTGGGCAGGGAGCTTCTCCTGTTGACAGCAGACAATAGGACTCACAATCATGGGTTTATGTTATGCATGGAAAGATACTTGCTGGATATTAGGGGGGGGGGGGGTTCTTCTTTAAGTCAGAGTCGTTCAGCAGTGCAATTGGCTACTAGAGTTGCCAATCCCCAAGTGGGGGCAGGGGATCCCCTGGTATGGAGGCCCTCCCCCACTTCAGGGTCATCAGAAAGCCAGGGGGGAGGGAAGAGAAATGTCTGCTGGGCATTCCATTATTCCCTATGGAGACCGATTCCCATAGGGTATAATGGAAAATTGATCTGTGGGTATCTGGGGCTCTGGAGGGGAGCTATGTTTTGAGATAGAGGCACCAAATGTGCAGCGTAGCATCCGCTGCTTCTTCTCAAAATATCCTCCGAGTTTCAAAAAGATTGGACCCGGGGGCCCAACTCGATGAGCCCCGAAAGAAGGCGTAGCTATCCTTCATTATTTCCAATGGAGGGAAGGCATTTGAAAGGTGTGCGGGCCCTTTAAATGTGATGGACAGAACTCCCTTTGGAGTTCAATTGTGCTTGTCGCACCCTTGCTCCTGGCTCCTCCCCCATAGTCTTCTGGCTCCACCCCCAAAGATCCCAGATTTTTCTTGAGCTGAATCTGGCAACCCAGTCGGCTGCCCAGGGAGGGGGTGGGCTTCCTCTCCCTGGCAGTCTTCAAGCAGCGACTGGATGAATTGAACACTTATCCGAGATGCTTCAGGCTGATCATCTCGCACTGAACGGGGGGGTCAGACTAGATGGCCCTCCATGTCCCCGTGCAACTCTGCGATTCCATTCTGTGCTAGGACTGGGCCACGACAGCCAGCAGGTGATGAGCAGGCCGAGGTGAAAGCTCTTCGATATTTAGGGAATTCTAAAACATATAGATAGACCTGCGCTCTCCATTAAAATCAGCCAAGCAGCTACAAATTGACGATCTGCTAATGAAAGAATTACTAAGTGACATTTCTGCTTTCGCCTCCTCTAATAAGTACGCGGCTTTGCACCAAGATGGGGAGTTATTTATTCAGCCTTCCCCAGACTGCCGTTTTCCAGATCACTATTCTCCTGTGGCTAATGGCCGCGGACAGTGCTGTTGAGCTACAGTTGTCTTACACTCACCCCCTGGGCTTTTTGGGTAGAAAAAGCCAGCGGAAACTTATTTGCGTATTAGGCCACACCCCTTGACATCACCATTGTTTCGCACAGGGCAGATGTGGAGCCGAGGTCCATCAGTGGCTATTAGCCACAGCATATAGTTGGAACTGTCTGGGGCAGTGATGCTCTGTATTCTTGGTGCTTGGGGTGGGGGGAGCAAAGTGGAAGGACTTCTAGCCCCACTTATGAACATCCTATTTTTGGCCACTGTGTGACACAGAGTGTTGGATTGGGTGGGCCACTGGCCTGATCCAACATGGCTTTTCTTATGTTCTTATGTGACACAGAGTGTTGGACTGGATGGGCCATTGGCCTGATCCAACAGGGCTTCTCTTATGTACTTATGCGACACAGAGTGTTGGACTAGATGGTCGATTGGCCTAATCCAACAGGGCTTCTCTTATGTTCTTACGTGACACAGAGTGTTGGACTGGATGGGCCATTGGCCTGATCCAACATGGCTTCTCTTAGGTTCTTATGTGTGACACAGAGTGTTGGATTGGGTGGGCCACTGGCCTGATCCAACATGGCTTCTCTTATGTTCTTATGTGACACAGAGTGTTGGACTGGATGGGCCATTGGCCTGATCCAACATGGCTTCTCTTAGGTTCTTATGTGTGACACAGAGTGTTGGATTGGGTGGGCCACTGGCCTGATCCAACATGGCTTTTCTTATGTTCTTATGTGTGACACAGAGTGTTGGACTGGATGGGCCATTGGCCTGATCCAACAGGGCTTCTCTTATGTTCTTATGTGTGGCACAGAGTGTTGGACTGGGTGGGCCACTTTTGTAGGAAAAAGCCCATCTGCGTATTAGGTCCCACCCCCTGACATCACCATTGTTTCGCACAAGGGTTTTTGGAGGAAAAGTCCAGCAGGAACTTGTTTGCATATTAGGCCACACCCCCTGACATCACCATTGTTTTGCACAGAGAGTTTGGAGGAAAAGCCCAACTGGAGCTTGTTTGCATATTAGGTCACACCTCTGACATCACCATTGTTTTGCGCAGGGTTTTTTTGTAGGAAAAAGCCCAGCAGGGACTCATCTGCATATTAGGTCACACCCCGACATCACCATTGTTTCGCGCAGGGTTTTTTGTAGGAAAAAGCCCAGCAGGGACTCATCTGCATATTAGGTCACACCCCCGGACATCACCATTGTTTCGCACAAGGGTTTTTGGAGGAAAAACCCAGCAGGAACTTGTTTGCATATTAGGCCACACCCGCTGACGCCAAGCCAACCGGAACGGCGTTCCTGTGCATTCCATCTCAAAGCAAGCTCTGGTCACTCCATAGGGTTTTCGAGTCAAGGCAAGAAGTGGTTCGAGTCACCAAACCCTGGCCCTTCCTTGGTGGCCCCCCATCCAAATCCCAACCCAGGGCTGACCCTGCTTCGCTTTTGAGATCTGATGCAATCTCGCTAGCCTGGTCCATCCACGTCAGGTCAGATCCAGATGTTCAGAGGAGGTGTCCTATTGCCTGCCTCTGCATAGCAACTCCGGACTTCCTCGGTGGTCTCCCACCCAAGTACTGAGCTTAGGACTGCAGTACTGCAGCTCTAACACAATGCGCCACGGGGCTCTGATTCGGAGAGAAGGGCAGGGAATAAATCTGCAAATCTTCTTCTTCTTATTTATTTATTTATCTACGTTACATTTATATCCCTCCCATTCTATGCAGACTCCAGGCGGCTAACAACATAAAATGCACAATAAACAATCAGCGAAATTAAAACAATCAATCAAATAAATTTCTTCAGGCAGAAAAGAGTCTACCGGGGCTATTTTTTGTAGGACAAACCCAGCAGGAACTCATTGACATATTAGGCCACACACCCCTGGCATCACCATTGTTCCACACAGGGATTTTTTTGGTAGGAAAAGCCCAGTAAGAGCTCTTTTGCATATTAGGCCACACCCCTGATGGGAAGGATGGTGTGGAATTGTTTTCCGCAGCCCCGGAAAGTAGGACTAGAACCAATGGGTTGAAATTAAATCAAAAGCGTTTCCAGCTCAACATTAGAAAGAACTTCCTGACCGTTAGAGCGATGCCTCAGTGGAACAGGCTTCCTGAGGAGGTGATGGGCTCTCCTTCCTTGGAGGTTTTTAAACAGAGGCTAGATGGCCATGTGACAGCAATGCGGATCCTGTGAATTTAGGGGGAGGTGTTTGTGAGTTTCCTGCATTGTGCAGGGGTTTGGACTAGATGACCCTGGAGGTCCCTTCCAACTCTATGATTCTAGGAGGGAGAACTTCCTGACCATTAGAGCGATTCCTCAGTGGAACAGGCTTCCTCGGGAGGTGGTGGGCTCTCCTTCCTTGGAGGTTTTTAACATGAGGCTAGATGGCCATCTGACAGCAACAAAGGTCCTTTGAATTTAGGGGGAGGTGTTTGGAAGTTTTCTGCATTGTGCAGGGGGTTGGACTAGATGACCCTGGAGGTCCCTTCCAACTCTATGATTCTAGGAGGGAGAACTTCTGACCATTAGAGTGATTCCTCAGTGGAACAGGCTTCCTCGGGAGGTGGTGGGCTCTCCTTCCTTGGAGGTTTTTCAACAGAGGCTAGATGGCCATCTGACAGCAATGTGGATCCTGTGAATTTAGGGGGAGGTGTTTGTGAGTTTCCTGCATTGTGCAGGGGGTTGGACTAGATGACCCTGGAGGACCCTTCCAACTCTATGATTCTTTGATTCAAGCCAGCCGGAACTGCATTCCTGTGCGTTCTGGCTCAAAAATAGCCCTAGAGCCTACCCTACAGAATCCCACTCAGTACTTCTGGCCAACTGGTTAACAGGCCCTCCCGTGGTGGATTACGAATCAGCTGTCCTTATTCACCCTTCATTTCTGTCGTGATGACTGGAAACAACAGAGCAATCAAGACGCCCCCCGCAATTGCGTTGTGTTTCGCAACGCTTCGCTCTTCCCCTCGATTGCCTCCCGCCCGGCGATTTGTTTTTAATCTATAAGCGGCGTCCGCAGAATGCCTCTGATTATTAAAAGCACATCTCGGGGAACCTTACTTAATAAACCGCGCAGTCGATCATTTTTAATGATCCGGACGGTCATCCATCATCATTCAGAGGTGGCAGAGAGCGGCTGCTGAGCGATGAATCAGGGCGAGCTGTGTTGGGCTCTGGGCCCGGTGCCAGATTAAACTCTGTGGAGGCCCCGAGGCGGTCAAAATCTCCCCCCCCCCCGCTGCAAATTATCGCAGAGTCAGAGTGCTTGCCCTGTTAGCCCCCCGTTGCCAATCCCCAGGTAGGTGTTCCTTCAAACATGCTGGCTGTTTGGCCTAACACGTAAGAGAAATTGCTAAGAGGATTATCACAGCTTGAAGAGGCTCACTGCAGCTTGAAGAAGCTCAGGTGAAACAAGGGTTCCGTACGACCTTGTCCTTGGAAACTTGGATTCTTGGCTGCGTCTGTGGACAGACATTAAACGTCTGGAGTACTACGCCAGGATATCATGGAATGAGATGGGAAGTCTTACCATAGGATGAAAAGGAGGACTCTTGGTGCGAAGGCTTCCTTTTCTATTAAGGACTAAAAGTTATGGTGGTTTTGCAATTTATGACGGTGGAATTTGTATATGAGTGGGTTTATTTTTTTTGACCTTGTATAATTTGATAATAGAAGCTGGTTTGATAATAGAAGCTGGGGAGGGACGGTGGCTCAGTGGTAGAGCATCTGCTTGGGAAGCAGAAGGTCCCAGGTTTCAATCCCTGGCATCTCCAAAAAAGGGTCCAGGCAAATAGGTGTGAAAAGCCTCAGCTTGAGACCCTGGAGAGCCGCTGCCAGTCTGAGAAGACAATACTGACTTTGATGGACCCAGGGGGGTCTGATTCAGTATAAGGCAGCTTCATATGTTCATATGTTCACGGTGGGTTATGTACCTTTGATTTTTTTTGTAATCCCCAGGTGGGGGCAGGGGATCCCCCAGTTTGGAGGCCCTCCCCCCGCTTCAGGGTCATTGGAAAGCGGGGGGAGGGGAGGGAAATGTCTGCTGGGAACTCCATTATTCTCTACGGAGATTGATTCCCATAGGGTATAATGGAGAATTGTTCTGTGGTTATCTTGGGCTCTGGAGAGGGGGGCTGGTTTTTTTGAGGTAGAGGCACCAAATTTTCAGCGCAGCATCCAGTGTCTCTACCCAAAATACCCACCGTGTTTCAAAGAGATTGGATCAGGGGATCCAATGCTATGAGCCCCCAAAGAAGGTGCCACTATCCCTCATTATTTCTAACGGAAGGAGGGCATTTAAAAGGAGTGTGGTCCCTTTAAATGTGATGGCCAGAACTCCCTTTGAAAAAGAAGAAGAATTGCAGATTTATACCCCGCCCTTCTCTCTAAATCAGAGACTTAGAGCAGTTTACAATCTGCTATATCTTCTCCCCCCACAACAGACACCCTGTGAGGTAGATGAAGATATTGGATTTATATCCCGCCCTCCACTCTGAAGAGTCTCAGAGCGGCTCACAATCTCCTTTATCTTCCTCCCCCACAACAGACACCCTGTGAGGTGGGTGGGGCTGGAGAGGGCTCTCGCAGCAGCTGCCCTTTCAAGGACAACCTCTGCCAGGGCTATGGCTGACCCAAGGCCATGCTAGCAGGTACAAGTGGAGGAGTGGGGAATCAAACCCGGTTCTCCCAGATAAGAGACCTATGGCTGACCCAAGGCCATTCCAGCAGGTGCAAGTGGAGCAGTGGGGAATCAAACCCGGTTCTCCCAGATAAGAGACCTATGGCTGACCCAAGGCCATTCCAGCAGGTGCAAGTGGAGGAGTGGGGAATCAAACCCGGTTCTCCCAGATAAGAGACCTATGGCTGACCCAAGGCCATTCCAGCAGGTGCAAGTGGAGGAGTGGGGAATCAAACCCGGTTCTCCCAGATAAGAGTCCACGCACTTAACCACTACACCACACTGGCTTTGGAGTACCATACGTACAGTGTATGTTTGGAGTACCATACAGTGAGGCTTGTCACACCTTGCTCCTGGCTCCGCCCCCAAAGTCCCCAGATATTTCTTGAGCCTGTGTGAGCAGAGCGCCTGCTTTAACCTTTTGGGAAGCACCGCTTGTGCCTTTGTGAATGCGTTAATGATATTTACAGTTACAATACACTGTCGAAATATCGATGTTAATCGCCTCAAGTGGGAACTCTTGGTGTGTTTCATACGAATGGAGCCCCCCCATGCATGAAGAGTGATCGAAGCAGAACGTTTCAAGTCGACCCCCTGCATGTCAGGACTTCTTGCCGCTTATTGTCGTTAATGCAACTCTACCTTGCTTTATTGTTCATATTATTTCGTCGTTTGGTCACTATAACCACGTGGTTGGGTTTTTTTCCCACCTGGGAACGGGCAACCCTAGAACTGATTCCCATACCTGGAGATCACTTGTGATCCTGGGAGATTTCCGGGTTCTACCTGGAGGTTGGCAACCATAACAGACCCACCCACCAAATATCACGGGGGGGGGGGGGCGAAGAGCTGCCACGAGAAGAAGAAATCTGTAGAGATCACTTCCCTCTCTTCCCCAAGTGTGAGTGAAAAGGACCTTTCCTAAAAAAGCGACAGGCTTTTCTAAAGGGGTGTTTGAAATAGGGATGCCAAACAGCAAGGCCGGGTGGGGGTTCTCCTTCCCTGGAGGTTCCGAACCCGCCGGCACACATTGAGCCGGCGGGGGGGGGGGGGGAACCTCCTCCGATGGCACTGGCATGATGACGTCACTTGCGAGTGATGTCATCACATCAGCGACATTGCGTGCAGCCGCTCTAGGTGTTTCCAGGGAAACTCTATGGTTTTCCCAGACACTCTAGCAATTTTAACAGAAAGGAAGGAGGCATTTTCATCCACCAATCTTGGTACCCAGCTCTGCAAAACACCCTACAGACTATAAATTGCAGAAAGTCACAGAACAACCAGCACATTCCACAGAACAATCAGCACAGTCAACAACCAGCTTCCTTATCTTCACACCCCTTCCAACCCTCCCAGCAACTAACACAGAACAATGGTCACATTCCACAGCCAGTTTCCTTATCACTACCCTTCCAGGAAGCCCCACCAAACAATGGGCACATCCACAAACCAATTGCCCTCCAGCCTAGAAATAGCAGCTCTCCAGCAGCCCTGGCCTCACTCAATGCACAGCAGCCAAGAAGGTCAGAGCGCCTGCTCCGGCTGCAACGCCACTGAGGATGTTCTCCGCAGCTGAGAACGAAACGTCTGGAAGGAAAACTTTCTCCAGTAGAACACGGCACTTGATCCCGAAAGATTCTACAAACCCTCATGATGTTACCAGCCGTGAAAACCTGAAATCTTTGATAACTCTAGCAATGGTACCTATGTACGGTACCTAAGCACCCTGTGGACCATGCAGGGGACTCGGCAAAGCTAGTTTGAAAGCTGAGATGGGACTTCTCGTGTCAAGAATCCATGGATGATGATACAACAAGAAATCTCCAAAATTTTGGGTTATGACTTTAAAAAAACTGCAGAGACTTTTTTGCTTGGATTACAATTAGACAAATTTCCAAAAGAAGACAGGACGTTAATTTGGTACTTGCTCTCAGCTGCTAGGACATTGTATGCGCAGCTGTGGAAGCAAGAAAAAATACCAGAGAAATGGGATTGGATTATGAAAGTTTTATCATGGAGTGAGATGGACAAATTAACTAGAACTCTAAGGGACTATGATCTAGATATATTCAAAAAGGAGTGGAAGAAATTTAAAGGATATATGGAGAAAGAATGGAATGTAAAAAGACATTGGACAATTTTTTAGTATTGATGAGGGGAAAAAAAATATTGAACTTTGATTAGTTAGTGGTACCTTTAGTATTGAACTTAAATATATAACTTCGGGGAAGTCAAACAAGGGAGGGCGGGGGGATTGAAATACCATATGGGTTAGTACAGGAAATTTATAATTAAGTTTTGTAACCATATGTTATCAATAAATTGTTAAAACAACAAGAATCCATGGTGCTGTTTTTAACTTTTAAAGGAAACAAAAAAACTTGTTCAGAAATCACATTACTGTGCTATCCCACGACTGGCATGTGCTCTAGAAGATTGATTTTTAAAAAGGGGAGGGGGCTACAAATACCCTCCAAAGGCGATTCCACCGCCTGCTCTCCAGTCAATGGCAACTTCAAAATGGCTCCGAGCTAAAACGCAAACCAGTAGTAGAAGAAGAAGAATTTCAGATTTATACCCCACCCTTCTCTCTGAATCAGAGACTCAGAGCGGCTTACAATCTCCCATATCTTCTCCCCCCACAACAGACACCCTGTGAGGTGGGTGGGGCTGGAGACGGCTCTCACAGCAGCTGCCCTTTCACGGACAGCCTCTGCCAGAGCTACGGCTGACCCAAGGCCATTCCAGCAGGTGCAAGTGGAGGAGTGGGGAATCAAACCCGGTTCTCCCAGATAAGAGTCCGCACACTTAACCACTACACCGAACTGGCTCTCGCCAGTAGGGAACCTTCACAAAAGCCGCCTCTGAAGTAGAGAAACAAGTCCGGTGTTTGGGTTGTAATGCTGGGGAGGTAGATCGGAGGGAGGGGGGTGGACTTGAAGAGAGAGCCGTTCACAGGTGGAATTTGTTGCCACCGGAAATAGCGTGGCGGCTTGTTGTGTCTGGCTTTCGTCCCGGAAAGTACAGCACAGCACACCTGTGGGCGGTGCCTGGAAGGGACCAACGCAGCCCGCTTATGACGATCATCAGCGGGAAGTTTAACTGGCCAGGATTGGACCTGACTAGGAAGGTTGTTCCGGGAAATGTATATAACAGGGGACCCGGCTTTGCCATGTTGTCTTTGTGATGTACCCGCTAATAAAGCATGTTGCCATCTGAACGTCTCCGACTTCAATGCATTACTGGCGACGAAGATGGGATTCCGGTGAGCAGAGAGCAGCCTACAATGCTCCGAACTCTAGTGCTTCCACAGCCGAGGCCATGGCTACTGCTCCCGGACAAATCCTACCGGCATTCAATGTCACCCAGCCCGACTTAAGAACATAAGAACATAAGAGAAGCCATGTTGGATCAGGCCAATGGCCCATCCAGTCCAACACTCTGTGTCACATAAGGATATAAGAGAAGCCATGTTGGATCAGGCCAATGGCCCATCTTGAGCAATGCTTCTTATTGTATGAAGCTGCCTTCTACTGAATCAGACCTCTATTGGTCCATCAAAGTCAGTACTGTCTTCTCAGACTGGCAGCGCTCTCCAGGGTCTCCAGCTGAGGTTTTTCACACCTATTTGCCTGGACCCTTTTTTGGAGATGCCGGGGATTGAACTTGGGACCTTCGGCTTCCCAAGCAGATGCTCTGCCACTAAGCCACCGTCCCTTCCCTAACTGGCAGCGGCTCTCCAGGGTCTCCAGCTGAGGTTTTTCACACCTATTTGCCTGGACCCTTTTTTGGAGATGCCGGGGATTGAACCTGGGACCTTCTGCTTCCCGAGCAGATGCTCTGCCACTGAGCCACCGTCCCTCCCCTAACTGGCAGCGGCTCTCCAGGGTCTCCAGCTGAGGTTTTTCACATCTATTTGCCTGGACCCTTTTTAAGTGGAGATGCCAGGAATTGAACCTGGGACCTTCTGCTTCCCAAGCAGATGCTCTGCCACTGAGCCACCGTCCCTCCCCTAACTGGCAGCGGCTCTCCAGGGTCTCAAGCTGAGGTTTTTCACACCTATTTGCCTGGACCCTTTTTAAGTGGAGATGCCAGGGATTGAACCTGGGACCTTCTGCTTCCCAAGCAGATGCTCTACCACTGAGCCACCGTCCCTCCCAGAACTGAATCTAGGACCTGTGTAGCCGCTGATCCTGTCAGACTTCGGTCTGCTACCCATAGGAGGAATCATATACAAGCGTGGCACTGTCTACGTCTTTCAAGCAAAGGAGAACTGAGACAGTGGACTGTAAAGTACTACCTCGCAAGAGTGATGTGACATAACATTCTGATTTTGAAAGTACTACCTTACAAGAGTGGTGTGAAATAACATTTTGATTTTTCTATGGAAATTTAATGAATTTTGGTTTGTTATGATAATAATATAATTGCATCATTATGAAAGAAATTGCTTCAGCATTTATTTGCAACATTAAAAAGCAGTGGTTTATTTCTAGTGTTTGCTAATCCCCAGGTGGGGGCAGGAGATCCCCCGGGTTGGGGAATCTCCCCCAGCTTCAGGATCATCAGAAAGTAGGGGCGGGGGGGGACAGAAATGTCTGCTGGGAACTCTATTATTCCCTATGGAGACTTATTCTCATAGGGTATAATGAAGAATCGATCCATGGGTATTTGGGGCTCTGGGGGGCCCTGTTTTTTAGGTAGAGGCACCACATCTGCAGTATAGCATCCAGTGTCTCTCCCCAAAACGCCCTCCAAGTTTCAAAAGGATTGGACTAGGTAGTCCAATTCTAGGAGCCCCCAAAGAAGGTGCCCCATCCTTCATTATTTCCAGTGGAAGGAAGACATTTAAAACGTGTGCAGTCCCTTTAAATGTGATGGCTGGAACTCCCTTTGGAATTCAATGATGCTTGTCACAACCTGGCTCCCGGCTCCACCTAGGGGTCCCAACCCTCCCACCCTGGCGGGGGACCCCAGGATTTCCACCCTCTTCCCCCGCTCCCCCAAAAAACAAAAGCGGGGGGAGGGGGGAAATGGCGAGCCGCTGCCGCCCCCTCCCCGCCCAGTGAAGCCGTAGGCGGCGGACCCGCTGGCGCCCAGCAGCAGGAGGAGGCAGCGACGGCGGCAGAGGAGCTGTCGGCCGAGGGCTTCGCTGGCGCAGCAGAGGGGCAGCAGGAGCGCGGCGAGGAGATCAGGCGCGCCGGAGCAGTGGAGGCAGCGGAGCCAGGCACGGCCCAGGGCGGCGAGGGAGCTCTTGGAGGGGTGCAGCACAGCCCCGCCAGCACCAGCGCGGCAGCGCCGGAGGCCGAGGAGGAGGCCCCGAGCCCCTGGCCCTGCTCTCCATGCCCGCGCCACCGCCCTGCTTCACCCAGGCCTCCAGCCTCAGGCGGCCACG
The DNA here is from genome assembly GCF_032191835.1 of Heteronotia binoei. NCBI lineage: Eukaryota > Metazoa > Chordata > Lepidosauria > Squamata > Gekkonidae > Heteronotia > Heteronotia binoei. The sequence continues at coordinate 7,737,203 of NC_083229.1, forward strand.
GAGGGGCAGGGAGGACGAGCGGGAGGAGGAGGGAGGGACAGCTGCTAGTGCGGCTGCGGCGCGGGAACCTGCGGCTGCGGCGTTTGTCACAGCCTTGATATTGGCTCCACCCCTAACATCTCCTGGCTCCACCCCCCAAAGTCCCCAGATATCTCTTGAATTGGACTTGGCAAGCCTAAGCAGGAATGATCTAGGTAACCAAAACGGAGACGCAAAGGGAAGGAGAGTTTGGGTGGAAGTTTTGGTTGCTAGGGATACAAAGATGTCTGAGATCAGGGCTGGGGATTGGCGTTAATGGCTGCTGATTTCCCAAAAAAGGACAAAGCTGCAGCAGCCCCTTAAGATGATATTTTCTCATCAAAGGCTTTGGCAGCGTGTAATTGGTTCCTTTTTTGCAGAGCCGCGCAAGCCTTTGCTTATCAGCGGCTGGAGACTCTGGGGCACGTACTATTAAAAGAAACCCAGTCTGATGAGACCAACGGCTTTCATAGAGATGTAGGGTTACCAATCCCCAAGTGGGGGCAGGGGATTTCCCCCAGTTTGGAAGCCCTCCCTCCACTTCAAGATCATCAGAAAGTGGCGGGGGGGGGGGAGGGAAATGTCTCCTGGACACTCCATTATTCCCTGTGGAGACCAATTCCCATAGGGTATAATGGAGTATTGATCCATGGGTATCTAGGGCTCTGGTGGGTGTGTGTTTTTTTTTTTTTTGAGCTAGAGGCACCAATTGTTCAGCACAGCATCTAGTGCCTCTCCCCAAAATACCCCCCAAGTTTCAAAAAGATTGGACCAGGGGGTCCGATTCTATGAGCCTCCAAAGAAGGTGCCTCTATCCTTCATTATTTCTGATGGAGGGAAGGCATTTAAAAGGTGTGCGGTCCCGTTAAATGTGATGGCCAGGACTCCCTTTGGAGTTCAATTATGTTTGTCACACTCTTGATCCTGGCTCCATTCCAATGTCTCCTGGCTCCACCCCCAATATCTCCTGGCTCCACCCTCAAAGTCCCCAGGTATTTCTTGAATCAGACCTGTTTGACATCTGAAATCATTCCACTCTCCAACATATAAGGACAGATATGGACTCACAATTAGGGTTGCCAATCCCCAGTTGGCAGGAGGGGGTCCCCTGGTTTAGAGGAGCTCCCCCCCACTTCAGGGTTATCAGGAAGGGAGGGGGACTGAATGTCTACTGGGCACTCCATTATACACTATGGGGGATAATGGAGAATCAATCTGTACGTATCGAGCTGGTGGGGGCTGTTTTTTGAGGTAGAGGCATCAAATTCTCAGCACAGTATCTGGTGCCTCTCCTCAAAAACCCCCCACCAAGTTTAAAAAATATTGGACCAGAAAGTTCAATTTTATACATTCCAAAAGAAGACGCCCCCATCCTCTATTATTTCCAATGAAAGGAAGGCATTTAAAAGAACATAAGAGAAGCCATGTTGGATCAGGCCAATGGCCCATCCAGTCCAACACTCTCCATCACATAAGAACATAAGAGAAGCCATGTTGGATCAGGCCAGTGGCCCCTCCAGTCCAACACTCTGTGTCACATAAGAACATGAGAGAAGCCCTGTTGGATCAGGCCAATGGCCCATCCAGTCCAACACTCTGTGTCACATAACAACATAAGAGAAGCCCTGTTGGATCAGGCCAGTGGCCCCTCCAGTCCAACAATCTGTGTCACACATAAGAACATAAGAGAAGCCATGTTGGATCAGGCCAGTGGCACCTCCAGTCCAACACTCTGTGTCACATAAGAACATAAGAGAAGCCCTGTTGGATCAGGCCAATGGCACCTCCAGTCCAACACTCTGTGTCACATAAGAACATGAGAGAAGCCCTGTTGGATCAGGCCAATGGCCCATCCACTCCAACACTCTGTGTCACATAAGAACATAAGAGAAGCCCTGTTGGATCAGGCCAAGGGTCCATCCAGTCCAACACTCTGTGTCACATAAGAACATAAGAGAAGCCCTGTTGGATCAGGCCAAGGGTCCATCCAGTCCAACACTCTGTGTCACATAAGAACATAAGAGAAGCCATGTTGGATCAGGCCAAGGGTCCATCCAGTCCAACACTCTGTGTCACACAGTGGCCAAAAAACCCAGGTGCCATCAGGAGGTCCATCAGCGGGGCCAGGACACTAGAAGACCTCCCACTGTTGCAGTCCCTTTCAATGTGAAGGCCAGAACTCCCTTCAGAGTTTAATTGTGCTTGTCACAACCTTGCTCTTGGCTCCACCCCCAAAATCTCCTGGCTCCACCCCCAAAATCTCCTGGCTCCATCCCCAAAGTCTCCTGGCTCCACCCCCAAAGCCCCCAGATATTTCCTGAGTCGGACCTGGCAACCCTGACTCTCATTCTCGATCTATCTGAAGAAGTGAGCAGTGACTCACGACAGCTCATCCCCTGCCCCAGATTCTGTGAGTCTTTTCGGTGCTAACAGTCTGCAAGTATAATCATTTTGACTGCTGTATCATAAGAACATAAGAGAAGCCATGTTGGATCAGGTCAATGGCCCATCCAGTCCAACACTCTGTGTCACACAGTGGCCAAAAAACCCAAGTGCCATCAGGAGGTCCACAAGTGGTGCTAGAAGCCCTTCCACTTTCCCCCCCCCCACCTCCCACCAAGCACCAAGAATACAGAGCATCACTGCCCCAGACAGTTCCAATAAAATGCTGTGGCTAATAGCCACTGATGGACCTCTGCTCTGTATGTTGATACAATCCCCTCTTGAAGCTGTCTATGCTTGTAGCCACCACCACCTCCTGTGGCAGTGAATTCCACCCTTTGGGTGAAGAAGTACTTCCTTTCATCCGTTCTAACCCGACTGCTCAGCAATTTCGTTGAATGCCCACGAGTTCTTGTATTGTGAGAAAGGGAGAAAAGTGCTTCTTTCTCTACTTTCTCCATCCCATGCATAATCTTGTAAACCTCTATCATGTCACCCCGCAGTCGACGTTTCTCCAAGCTAAAGAGCCCCAAGCGTTTTAACCTTTCTTCATAGGGAAAGTGTTCCAAACCTTTAATCATTCTAGTTGCCCTTTTCTGGACTTTTTCCAATGCTATAATATCCTTTTTGAGGTGTGGTGACCCGAATTGTACACAGTATTCCAAATGAGACCACACCATTGATTTATGCAGGGGCCTTCTAATTCTGGGGGATCTCCAGGTCTCACCTGGAAATTGGTAACCCTGCTTTCCAAACACATCCATCTCAAAGGGGAAAGCTGATGGTGTGCCAAAGCCTCTCCAACTGGAATCAATAAGGCTTTTTTAATGCTTAACTTCTGCGGGCTGTGGCTGAAAAGTTGGGGGGGGGGGGAAGACACAGAGAAAAGCAAAATTCACTTTATAGAATCATAGAATCATAGAGTTGGAAGGGACCTCTAGGGTCATCTAGTCCAACCACCTGCACAATGCAGGAAACTCACAAACACCTCCCCCTAAATTCCCAGGATCCTCATTGCTGTCAGATGGCTCTCTAGCCTCTGTTTCAAAACCTCCAAGGAAGGAGAGCCCACCACCTCCCAAGGAAGCCGGATCCACTGAGGAACCGCTCTAATGGTCAGGAAGTTCTTCCTAATGTTGAGCCAGAAACTCTTTTGATTTAATTTCAACCCATTGGTTCTGGTCCAACCTTCCGGGGCCACAGAAAACAATTCCACACCATCCTCTATAGGACAGCCCTTCAAGTACTTGAAGATGGTGATCATATCACCTCTCGGCTGCCTCCTCTCGTTGTGCAGGCCCAGAATTTTAACATGCCTCCCAGGTCAGCCTGTTCTGAAACGATTTTTGAGAGGCTTACGGCCTGATCCCAAGTATATTTGCTCAGAAATATATTCCACCGCATTCTGTGGGATTTATTCCTGGGTCAGCGTGTGCGAGACTGCAGCCTTAATCATTTCGGTTCACTGGAAGATCACACAAAGTTCACTTTATGAAGCATTTAGGATAAGCTCCCAGGATCATGGGGAAATCGATGCGGTGGGAGTCCACACGGTAGCTTGATAATGAAGTGGGGACTGGCCAAAAGCTACCATTGCGAGAAGAAGGTGGGAAATATCTGGAGGGTGACCCTGAGAACCTGGCAGAGTCCAGTTACCAAAGCTCAAAGTCTATTGCAGGGGTGGCCAACGGTAGCTCTCCAGATGTTTTTTGCCTACAACTCCCATTAGCCCTAGCCATTGGCCATGCTGGCTGGGGCTGATGGGAGTTGTAGGCAAAAAACATCTGGAGAGCTACCGTTGGCCACCTCTGGTCTACTGAGATGGGCCCGATCCGGGTTCGGAGGTATTGAACAATGTGGGTTTTGTTCAGTGGGAAAATACTGGGTCTGTGGATGTTTTCAGGTGGGAAATGCTGGCTGAAAATAATTGGATGGAAATATCTGGAGATTTGGGGGAGGAGCCTGAGGAAGCGGGGTTTGGCGGGGAGGATGGGCTTCAATGGGGTATAAAGTCATAAAGTCCAGTTTCCAAAGCAGCTATTTTCACCAGGTGAACTGTTCTGGTTTGGCCTCACTTAGAGTCAGCGTATTCAGTTTTGGGCACCACATTTTAAGAAGAATCTAGACCTGCAAAGTCCCCAGATATTGCTTGAGTCAGACGTGGTGGTAACCCTACCCTGCTTAGCTTTGGAGATTAACGTGATTAGAAATGAGAAAAGGAAATCCTTCTTCCTCCAAAGGGTGAATAACACGTGGAATTCACTGCCACGGGAGGTGGCGGCGTAGGGATGCCAATCCCCAGGTGGGGGCAGGGGATCCCCCGGTTTGGAGGCCCTCCCCCCGCTTCAGGGTCATCAGAAAGCGGGGGGAGGGGAGGGAAATGTCTGCTGGGAACTCTGTTATTCCCTATGGAGATTTATTCCCATAGAAAATCATGGAGAATTGATCTGCGAGTATCTGGGCCTCTGGGGGGGCTGTTTTTTGGGGTAGAGGCACCAAATTTTCAGTATTGTATCTAGTGCCTCTCCCCAAAATACCCCCCCAAGTTTCAAAAAGATTGGACCAAGGGGTCCAATTCTATGAGCCCCAAAAGAAGGTGCCCCTATCCTTCATTGAAAAGGTGTGCCATCCCCTTAAATGTGATGGCCAGAACTCTCTTTGGAGTTCAGTTATGCTTGTCACAGCCTTGATCTTGGCTCCACCCCTAACGTCTCCTGGCTCCACCCCCAAAGTCCCCAGATATTTCTTGAATTGGACTTGGCAACCGTATGGCGGCTGCAAGCATAGCCGCCTTCAAGAGAGGATTGGATAAGCATATGGAACAGAGGTCCATCAGTGGCTATTAGCCACAGCGTATTGTTGGAACTCTCTGTCTGGGGCAGTGATGCTCTGTATTCTTGGTGTTTGGGGAGGGGGGGCACAGAGGGAGAGCTTCTAGCCCCACTGGTGGACCTCCTGATGGCACTTGGGTTTTTTGGCCACTGTGTGACACAGAGTATTACATTACATTTATTTATTATTATTATTTATTTATTACATTAAATTTTTATCCCGCCCTCTCCGCAAGTGGACTCAGGGCAGCTCACAACATTCATTTACACAATTAAAATCAATAAAACCAATAAAACATCATTACAATTAAATTTAAATAAAAAACAGCTATTACATTGTGCTGTATCATTACTATATCGGCAGTTCTGCTTTTCAGACAGTGATCACCAAGTACTCTAACTGATGTCAGGTGGCAGCTCTCTCTCAGTTAAATATCGAAGGCCTGTCGAAACAATTCGGTCTTACAGGCCCTGCGGAACGTAGAGAGGTCCCCCAGGGCCCTTATGGCCTCCGGGAGAGCATTCCATAATTCTGGTGCTGCCACCGAGAAGGCCCTGGCTCGTGCCGAACGCAACCTGGCCTCCTTTGGTCCAGGGATGGACAGGTTTTTTGTCCCTGAATGCAGTGCTCTCTGGGGGATATATGGAGAAAGGCGGTCCCGCAGATAGACAGTTCCCTGACCATAAAGGGCTTTAAAGGTCAATACCAACACCTTGAAACAGATTCGGAACACAATAGGTAGCCAGTGCAGCTCTTTCCGCGCTGGCCGAATGTGCTCCCATCGGGGGAGCCTCATTAACAGCCACGCCGCAGCGTTCTGCACTAGCTGGAGTTTCCGAGTCAGCGTCAAGGGTAGCCCCGTGTAGAGAGCATTACAGTGATCTATTCTTGAGGTGACCGTAGCATGGATCACCATTGCTAAGTCGTTGTGCTCCAGGAAAGGAGCCAACTGCCGCACCCGCCAAAGATGAAAAAGGGTGGATCTAATAGTGGCTGCTACCTGGGCCTCCATTGTAAGGGAGGACTCAAGGAACACACCCAAGCTCTTGACCTTAGGGGCCGGTATCAATGGCACCCCGTCGAGAGCTGGCAGATGGACACCTCCCCTTGGACCACCCCGGCTCAGATAAAGAACCTCCGTCTTTGTCGGATTCAGAGTGTTGGACTGGGTGGACCATTGGCTTGATCCAACATGGCTTCTCTTATGTTTACGGTTGCCAAGTCCAATTCCAGAAATATCTGGGGACTTTGGGGGTGGAGCCAGGAGACACTGGGGTGGAGCTAGGAGCAAGGGTGTGACAATTGAACTCCAAAGAGAGTTCTGTCCATCACAATTAAAGGGACCTCACAACTTTTTAAATGCCTTCCTTCCTTCCAACCTCCCCTTCTCCAATTCCACCCCAGAGGCGGAGTGGAGCGCGCTGCTGCCGCCTCTTCCCCGCCCCACCGCAGTTGCTCCTCTGAGATGGGCCCAGCCTGAGCCCATCTCGGAGGAGCAGCCATGGTGAAGCGGAGAAAAGGCGTCAGCACAGCGGCGTGGCTGGCCCCGCTCCGCCTCCGAGGTGAAACCAGAGAAGGGGAGGATGGAGGCAGGCCAGGAGCACGGCGAGCCGCAAGTCCGGGTCCTAGAAGGACCCAGACTCGCGGCCCGCCATGCTCCTGGCCCGCCCCCAACCCCCCTCTCTGATTCCACCTCAGAGGTGGAGCAGCCGATGCCGCCGCGCCGCCGCCACCCCCTCCCCGCCCCATCCCAGCTGCTCCTCCGAGATGGGCCCAGCCGAGATGGTGCGGCTCGCCACGCTCCTTGGCGCCGTTTCCCCCTCCCCCCGCTTCCATTTTTTTGAGGAGCGGGGGAAGAAGCTGGAAATCCTGGGGTCCCCCGCCAGGGCGGGAGGGTTGGGAAGCCTACTTATGTTCTTATGTGATCGGGCTAGCCTGGGCCAGGCCATGGTAGGGGTGAAACATTCCAACAGTCGCCTTCACTCCTCATGTTGTTCAGCAAAGCTGTCCAGAGCTCCGTGCTGAAAGAGTTCACTAATTCTCCTCGAAGCGTCCCCAGCAACAGAGCTACAATGGAAACCATGGAAACCGATGCTCAAAATTACAGAGAAAGGGGAGGGGGGGAGGAATTAAAGGACTCTGATGGTTTTGTTTCAAATTAGACCAGACTCGATTTAGCCTGTGGTCTATTCACCATCTTTGGGCACAGAACTGCAGCTCAGACCATTTGCTAACAAGCCTGAATGAAGCATTCATACCATGGAATCATTACAGTCAGTTATCAACCATTACCAAGACTAGAATGAGGATAAATGGAGTCAAAGGTATAAATGAACAAGGACCAATTTTAGCTGTGACCTCCATTCAGAAATGTTTTTTGGTTATTCTTGTTCAGTAACTGTGCACCGCCATCCTTGCTGCAGTGGCAGCATCAAAGGTTCAGTCAATAAGGCCAGTCGTTGGCTAGCGCTAGGGATACCAGCTTCCAACTCAGGTCCAACTCAGAAAATATCTGGGGACTTCTTGGGGATGGAACTGAGAGACTTTTGGGGTGGAGGCAGGAGACTTTCCCATTCCTTAAAAACGAATAAAAATACAGCAGTGCCGTTCCTTGTTCCCCAGCAGCTAAACTTCCAGTAAATGAAAGTGAACACACACGCTCTCGCAAAACAACCAAAATAAACACAGATAGCAAGTGCACACTTTTGTGATCTCACTGGGGCAATTTGCTCACAGGAGTTGCTGAGTGTAACCATCTGCTGTATTTCAACCAACTTCTTCAGGCTATTAGGAAAATGAAAGAACAGCCCAGGAGGTGAATTTTTCCTCCAAACAAACAGAGGGACTAAGAGCCATATGACCCAGACTAGTTTTTGCACTAGGGCTTGTTCCGAGTGGAGAGCCCTTTTGATCCCAGTGCTTCGCTCCATTTTCGCACAAGTTACCCTGGAGCTGTGAGTTGGCGTGCCATTCTCCCACAGCAAGCAGAAACTGCTTGGAAGAGGATCCCGCTTGCTGCGGAAGAGCGCCACACCAACTCGCAGCTCCGGAGCAACTTGTGTGAAAATTGAGAGAAGCCCCGGGAGCAAAAGGGCTCTCCACTAGGAACAAGCCTTGTGCAAAATGGGTCTCAGTCTGCTTGCCCCGCCCCCCTTCAGCTTTCCTCTTGCTGAGATTTAAAGGCACACACGCTGTGGAGAAACGCCATTTTAATCCATGTTGGTGCTTCATTGGGAGGGATTGCTAAACTGCCAAGCAGGCTTGGGCCTAGCCTTCCCCTCCTTTCCCCCCCTCCCTTCCAGAGCCAAACCAACAACTCTAGGGGGAAAGTCTCCTAGAGAGGCAGGAAGTTCTTTTGTTCTCTGCATGTGAGTTAGGAGGAAGAGTTTTTCAGTTCTCAGCTGCAGCTCGAAGGAAGAGGTTGCCAGTGGGAGAGCTCCTGCCTGTGCATGCGGCCTATTCAAAAGAGAATGAGGCCTCCAGGCAGTAAGACAAAGTAAGTCATCCAAAAGGGCAGGGCATGTTTAGATCAGGGCCAGCAGGATGCGTTTATAATCAACTTTTCTTTGTTATGCTGTGTGCTGTGCGGGTGCTGTGCTAACTTTTTAAATGCAACTGTTTTTGTTTTGTTTTTCTTTCCCTTTCTTTTTCTCTTTTAAATAAATATTTTTTTTTGCTGTTTTAAATGCTGGCAGTCAATCTCTGTACCACATAGATCCCCAAACCGCTTTAGACCACGCTGTTTTATAAAGGGGGCCCCGGGCAAGGGGGAAGGCATGCAGTTGGATAAGGTGCCAATCCTCCAGGGGTGCCCCAAAGAAGTGCTGAGGTCTCTGTGAAACCCAAGTACGGGGTGGCAGAGGACCTTGAGGCCTGGCCTCACAGCTGGAGAGGGGGATTGGGAGTCCTGTTCCTCTCAATCGGAACCCCTAGACTGAGCAGGTGGTGGCAGCGAGCCCAAGGGGCAGGAGGAGAAATAGCTCCCTCCAGGAGTTGGCGACTCAATAGGGAGCAGACGGGACCGGGTCTGAAGGCAGAATCGGGCCGGTTCCGTCACACACGCATTCAGAAACACAAAGAGTTGCAAGCCTCCTCTAAACCAGCCAAGGTTTGAAGGCATATGGTGGCTGTTGGGTTGGGGCTGCCCCCACCAGCCAAATTATCAAACTGGAGAGCTCATGCGTAAGAGTAGGTATATAACTGGCACACTCCATGAGGGTTTTAACTCTGCTCTGGCAAGACCTCACCTGGAGTATTGTGTTCAGTTTTGGGCACCACATTTTAAGAAGGATCTAGACAAGCTGGAATGTGTCCAGAGCAGAGCAACAAAGATGGTGAGGGGTCTGGAGACCAAGCCCTATGAGGAAAGGTTGAAGGAGCTGGGTGTGTTTAGCCTAAAGAGGAGGCGGCTGAGAGGTGATAGGATCACCATCTTCAAGTCCTTGAAGGGCTGTCATAGAGAGGATGGGGTGGAATTGTTTTCTGTGGCCCCGGAAGGTAGGACTAGAACCAACGGGTTGAAATTAAATCAAAAGAGTTTCTGGCTCAACATTAGGAAGAACTTCCTGACTGTTAGAGCGGTTCCTCAGTGGAACAGGCTTCTTCGGGAGGTGGTGGGCTCTCCTTCCTTTTTTAGGTTTTTAAGCAGAAGAAGAAGATATTGGATTTATATCCCGCCCCCCACTCCGAATCTCAGAGTAGCTCAGAATCTCCTTTATCTTCCCCCCCCCCCACAACAGACACCCTGTGAGGTGGGTGGGGCTGAGCGGACTCTCACAGCAGCTGCCCTTTCAAGGACAACCTCTGGCAGAGCTATAGCTGACCCCCAAATTCCCCCCCCAAAAAAAATCTCCAGAAGTCTCCCAACTTGGATCTGGCAACCATCCCCCCCCTTCTCCTGCCAGGGGAACCTGGCAATAGGATTGCCAAGTCCAATTCAAGAAATATCTGGGGACTTTGGGGGTGGAGCCAGGAGACATTGGGGGTGGAGCCAGGAGATATTGGGGGTGGAGCCAAGACCAAGGGTGTGACAAGCATAATTGAACTCCAAGGGAGTTCTGGCCATCACATTTAAAGGGACTGCACACCTTTTTAAATACCTTCCTTCCATAGGAAATAATGAAGGATAGGGGCACCTTCTTTTGAGGCTCATAGAATTGGACCCCCTGGTCCAATAATTTTGAAACCTTGGGGAGAGGCACTAGATGCTATACTGAAAATGTGGTGCCTTTACCTCAAAAAACAGCACCCCCCCCCCGAGCCCCCGATACCTGCAGATCAATTCCCCATTATTCCCTATGGGAATCATTCTCCATAGGGAATAATTGCCCAGTTAGGCTTCCCAATCCCCAGGTCCCAGCGGGGGATCCCCTGGTTTTACAGGCTTCCCCCCTCCCCCAGCCAGCAGAGCCATCATGCACCTCCATGAACGATTCCCATAGTGAATGATGGGGAATTGATCCGCGGGTATCGGGGGCTCTGGGGGGGCTGGTTTTTGAGATAGAGGCACCAAATTTTCAGCATAGCATCTAGTGCCTCTCCCCAAAATACCTCCCAAGTTTCAAAAAGATTGGACCAGGGGGTCCAATTCTATGAGCCCCAAAAGAAAGTGCCCCTATCATTATTCATTATTTCCTATGGAAGGAAGGCATTTAAGAGGTGTTCAGTCCCTTGAAATGTGATGGCCAGAACTCCCTTGGAGTTCAATTATGCTTGTCACAACCTTGCTCCTGGCTCCATCCCCAAAGTCTCCTGGCTCCATCCCCAAAGTCCCCAGATATTTCTTGAATTGGACTTGGCAACCCTATGCCCAGTAGACATTTCCCTCCCCCCCTGCCACCACTTTCTGATGACTCTAGAGGGAGGGGGAGGGCCTCCAAACCTTGGGATTGGCAACCGTTTCTCTCTCACATACACACACACGCACACTTACTGGGTCTGGTTGCTCCACAAAGCATCTGAAAAGCTGCTCTCTCTCACACACACACTCTTAGTTGCTCTGAAACGAAAGCAAAACAAACGGAGGGACTGTGTTGCTGACCCTTCCCCTGAAGTACTTCCTGCTCAACTTTCAAGGCACGCAGACACACACACATTTTTAAACGGACCAGTTTGCAGGTTTCTAAACCTGCCGGAGCTCTAGAGCTGCATGTGGCTGTGGGGGCGGGACTTCCGCCACCGGCCAGCTGGCAGGGGGCGGGGGGAAGCCTGTAAAACTGGGGATCCCCCACTGGGACCTGGGGATTGGGAAGCCTACCTGGTAGGGTTGCCAAGTCCAATTCAAGAAATATCCAGGGACTTTGGGGGCGGAGCCAGGAGACTGTGGGGGTGGAGCCAGGAGACATTAGGGGTGGAGCCAAGTTCAAGGCTGTGACAAGCATAACTGAACTCCAAAGGGAGTTCTGACCATCACATTGAAAGGGACGGCACACCTTTTCAATTCCTTCCTTCCATAGGAAATAATGAAGGATAGGGGCACCTTCTTTTGGGGCTCATAGAATTGGACCCCCTGGTCCGATCTTTCTGAAACTTGGGGGGTATTTTGGGGAGAGGCACTAGATGCTATACCGAAAATCTGGTGCCTCTACCCCAAACAACAGCCCCCCCAGAGCCCCAGATACTCGCAGATCAATTATCCATGATTTTCTATGGAAATAAATCTCCATAGGGAATAACAGAGTTCCCAGCAGACATTTCCCTCCCCTCCCCCCGCTTTCTGATGACCCTGAAGTGGGGGGAGGGTTTCCAAACCGGGGGATCCCCTGCACCCATCTGGGGATTGGCAACCCTACTACCTGGCAACCCTATGTTAGTCTATGGGGCAAACCCAGAAGACTCTATTTCCAGGGCTTTTTTGTAGCAGGAACTCCTTTGCATCTTAGGCCACACCCTCCTAATGTAGCCAATCCTCCTGGAGCTTACAGTAAGCCCAGTAAGAAGAGCCCTGGAAGCCCTTTTAGGATTGGCTACATCTGGGGGGGGGTGGCCTCATATGCAAAGGAGTTCCTGTTACAAAACTATTTCCATAGTCTTGCCAAGGCCAGGGCAAATTTTGGAGCTGCCAGAAGTAGAAAGGCAGGAAGTACAACAACTGGCACAAAATGCAGCATTCTAGGAATTCTGCATTTAAATCATAAAAGCAAATCCCTATCTTCAAACATTTGGGTGGCATTTGGAGAAATTCGAAAGTATGGCTGGAAAGTTCTGACGCTGGCCCAGATTGCAGATGGCGCTTCAGAGCCGTGCGTGGGTCGCAGGAACAGCAGTGTAAAACGTTCTAAATAAATGCAGCTATTGAGCCTTCAACTAAAGCTACTAATTCTGTCTCTTCTATCTGCACACCTACTTTTTGATATCCTTTTATGCCTTTTCGTTCTTTCCGCTGTGCCAAAAAAGAAATCCGAATTCTTTGAAAAGCCCATCCAGTCTACCATTTTCTGTCACACTGTGGCCAAAACCCAGGTGCCGTCAGGAGGTCCACCAGCAGGGTCAGAGCTCCAGAAGCCCTCCCACTGTTGCACCCCAAGTATCAAGAATACAGAGCATCACTGTCCCAGACATAAAAACATAAGAGAAGCCATGTTGGATCAGACCAATGGCCCATACAGTCCAACACTCTGTCACACAGTGGCCAAAATGCCAGATGCCATCAGGAGGTTCTTCAGTGGAGCCAGGACATTAGAAGGCCTCCTGTTGCCTCCCCCAAGCTCCTGTTGCCTCCCCCAAGCATCACTGTCCCAGACATAAGAACATAAGAGAAGCCATGTTGGATCAGGCCAATGGCCCATCCAGTCCAACACTCTGTATCACACAGTCGCCAAATTCCACATGTTAATTACCCTTTGGGTGAAGAAGTACCGCCTTTTATCCGTTCTAACCCGACTGCTCAACAATTTCATTGAATGCCCATGAGTTCTTGTATTGTGAGAAAGGGAGAAAAGTACTTCTTTCTCTACCTTCTCCATCCCATGCATAAGAGAAGCCAAAAACATAAGAGAAGCCATGTTGGATCAGGCCAATGGCCCATCCAGTCCAACACTCTGTCACACAGTGGCCAAAATGCCAGATGCCATCAGGAGGTCCATCAGTGGAGCCAGGACACTAGAAGGCCTCCTGTTGCCCCCCCCCCCACCAAGCACCAAGAATGCAGAGCATCACTGCCCCAGACATAAGAGAAGCCATGTTGGATCAGGTCAGTGGTCCCTCCAGTCCAACACTCTGTCATACAGTTGCCAAAATCCCAGCCACCATCAAGAGGTCCATCAATGGGACCAGAACACTAGAAGGCCTCCCACTGCTGCCTCCCCCAAACACCAAGAACATAAGAGAAGCCATGTTAGATCAGGCCAATGGCCCATCCAGTCCAATACAGAGTCATCACTCAGTCCAATACAGAGCATCACTGCCCCAGACATAAGAGAAGCCATGTTGGATCATGGTCCCTCCAGTCCAACACTCTGCGCCACACAGTGCCCAAAAAACCAGGTGCCATCAGGAGGTCCATCAGTGGGGCCAGGACACTAGAAGCCCTCCCACTGTTGCCTCCCCCAAGCATCAAGAATACAGAACATCACTGCCCCAGATATAAAAGAAGCCATGTTGGATCAGGCCATTGGCCCCTCCAGTCCAACACTCTGTCACACAGTGGCCAAAACCCCAGGTGCCATCATGAGGTCCATCAGTGGGACCAGAACACTAGAAGTCCTCACACTGTTGCCCCTCCCAAGCACAAAGAATACACTTTTCCCAGACAGAGTGTTCCATCTATACCCTGTGGCTATAGCCACTGATGGACATCTGCTCCAGATGCTTATCCAATTACATTCTTCAGATATAAAATTCATTGTCTGGGTTTGAATAACTAGACCGTATGGGATTGGTCCTCTCTTCAAGCACCCTTCTTTCCCACGAGAGCTCCAGCCCGAGTACTTTCCAACCGTTGATTCCAGCAAGCAGATTGTGCCCAGCAAGGCACAGAAATTTTAGTTTGCCTTCATGCTTCCTAAATTTTTAAATTTATTTTTATTTCTGTGAATGTTTAGTCCGCCTTTGCCCATAACGAGCTCGGGGTGGATCACGACATGGTAAAAACAATTAAAACCAGCAATAGCACAACAGTTAAAACCATTGAACCATGAGATCAACAGCAATTTAAGGCAGCGTGGATGGTATAAGCACACAAATGAGGACATGATTGTCACAGGCGACTTGGATCTCCAAAGAACGTCGACAATATCAGCCCGATTTTAGCAATCAAGATGGCGATCGGTGCTAGGAGGTCAGTTGGGTGGTATACTAAAATAAGGATGCCGGCTTGCCTCAACCATTTTTGTCGTTCAGTCGCACAGTCGAGTCCGACTCTTTGTGACCCCGTGGACCAGGTCACGCCAGGCCCTCCTGTCTTCCACCATCCTCCGAAGTCTGCTCAAATTCGTGTCAGTTACATCAGTAATGCTGTCCAGCCATCTCCTCTTTTGCCGCCTCCTTCTTCTTTTGCCTTCTGTCTTTCCGAGCATCAGGGTCTTCTCCAGGGAGTGCTCCCTTCTCATTGGGTGGCCAAAGGATTTGAGCTTCAGCTTCAGCATCTGACCTTGCAGGGAACAGTCTGGGTTGATTTCCCTTATGACTGACTGATTAGATCTTCTTGCAGTCCAAGGGACTCTCAAGAGTCTTCTCCACCACCACAGCTTAAAAGCATCTATTCTTCTGCACTCGGCCTTCCTTAATGGTCCAACTCTCACTGCCGTACATTACTACTGGGAACAGGCCTAGCCAAAAATGTGTGATCTTTCTACGTTCAATGAATAAAAGCTCTGATCTACTCACGCAACCTTCAAGAGAGCTTCCCTGCTAAAACAGGTTGAAAAGGAGTCCAGGTAGATAGCAGAAGATATTTCAATTGTCCATCGTTTCTAATGTTCCACGGTTTGGAACATCAAGAAAGATGGTTTACTTGAGACGATCTATCCACATGGAGGCCATGTTATTACAGCTATCTCCTTTCCACTGGTGCAGTGCTTCCATTACACGCCGACATTTTGCTCCGCTGGAATGGAGCCTCATATATATCTCATTCAACCTGTTCTGCAGTGCCATTCCATGCATAAAGAGCCTACACCAATCCAGTTAGCAAGCATTGTGTGCACTTACTCAAAATTGGGGAGGGACGGTGGCTCAGTGGTAGAGCATCTGCTTGGGAAACAGAAGGTCCCAGGTTCAATCCCTGGCATCTCCAAAAAAGGGTCCAGGCAAATAGGTGTGAAAAACCTCAGCTTGAGACCCTGGAGAGCCGCTGCCAGTCTGAGAAGACAATACTGACTTTGATGGACCAAGGGTCTGATTCAGTATAAGGCAGCTTCATATGTTCATGTTCATCTGACAGTGTGCGGGAATAGACTTCACCTCTGAACTTCAGTTGTCTCTTCCGTCCTAGTAAGGGTGAGCAAACAGTCCCTATTTCATGTCCATGTAAATCATACATGTAATTCTGAAGCTGGCTTATGTGTGGATCGAAGCACCCAGCGGTTGGGGCCAGGAAGAAGAAGACGACTGCAGATTTATATCCCGCCCTTCTCCCTGAATCAGAGCCTCAGAGTGGCTTACAATCTCCTATATCTTCTCACCCCTGTGAAGTGGGTGGAACTCTTACAGCAGCTGCCCTTTCCAGGATGACCTCTGCCAGAGCTCTGGCTGACCCCAAGGCCATCCCAGCAGCTGCAAGCGGAGAAATGGGGAATCAAACCCGGTTCTCCCAGATAAGAGCCCGCGCACTTAACCACTACACCAAACTGGCTCTCTACAGATACGGTGACATTTTTCTTAAGGACAGCATGGTAGTGACTGAACTCTAAGGTGACCTACCTACCTAAGGGACCGTCTCTCCCCATATGAGCCCCAGAGGGCACTGAGGTCATCTGGGAAAAACCAGCTGAATATCCCTGGGCCAAGGGAGGCCAGACTGAAAGCCACCCGGGACCGGGCCTTCTCTATTACTGCTCCACTACTGTGGAACCAACTCCCTGAGGAGGTGAGGGCCCTACGATGTTTAGAGGGTTTCCGTAGGGCCTGTAAGACCCACCTTTTCAAGATGGCCTTCAACTAGCGAAAAAACTGTGACAAATCTAGATATGCTGCTAGAAATGCTTTTATTCTTGAAACGTTTTTACTTCTGAAATTTATTGAAACCTGTTTATAACGCCATACTGTTATGTTAATTTTAATACTCTGTAATTGTTTTAACCATGTTTTATAAGTATAATTGATGTAATGTGTGTTTTATGTTGTGAGCCGCCCTGAGCCTGCTCCGGCGGGGAGGGCGGGATAGAAATAAAAAAAAATATTATTATTATTATTATTATTAAGGCGGGAGAACTGGGCCAGTGGAGCCAACTAGATACACTTCCAGGTTCCCGTGCACAGACGCCATTGGACCATTCAAACCAGCAGGGGGGCTGTGATTGGAGCAGAACAGAAGGGAGTTGGATCCAACTGCCCATTTTTCCTGAGTCCCCTACCTCAGTCCTACGGGCTCCAATGAGCCAGGCAGGAACACCAATAATCATACACAACTTTGGTTCATATAACCAATAATATATTTAAGAGAGAGAAAGTCCCTGTAATCTGGAGGGGGAACTGAGATCTACTGACGTTACATTGGAAGGTCTCGGCGGCCATTTTGACTGAGGGAGGTGGATTGGCAGAGGAGGTGAATCGGGCGACTCCTCCTCTCAGTTCAATTTGCAAGGAAGGGATGCAAAAATGAAGCAAGGATCTGAGAGGAGAAGGAGAAGAAGAGGAGGAGAAGGAGACTGGATTTATGCCCCACTCTTCACTATAGGCTTCCCAATCCCCAGGTCCTAGCGGGGGATCCCCTGGTTTTACAGGCTTCCCCCCTCCCCCAGCCAGCTGGCCGGCGGGGGAAGCTCCACCCCCATAGCTATTATGCACCTCCAGGAACGATTCCCATAGGGAATGATGGGGAATTGATCCGCGGGTGTCAGGGGCTCTGGGGGGGGGCTGTCTTTTGAGGTAGAGGCACCTAATTTTCAGTATAGCATCTAGTGCCTCTCCCCAAAATACCTCCCAAGTTTCAAAAAGATTGGACCAGGGGGTCCAATTCTATGAGTCCCAAAAGAAGGTGCCCCTATCCTTCATTATTTTCTATGGAAGGAAGGCATTCTAAAAGATGTGCTGTCCCTTTAAATGTGATGGCCAGAACTCCCTTGGAGTTCAATTATGCTTGTCACACCCTTGCTCCTGGCTCCGCCCCCAGTGTCTCCTGGCTCCACCCCCAAAGTCTTCTGGCTCCACCCCCAAAGTCCCCAGATATTTCTTGAATTGGACTTGGCAACCCTACTTCACTACCCAAAGGAGTCTCAGAGTGGCTTACAATCTCCTTTTCCTCCCCCCCTCCCCACAAGAGGCACCCTGTGATGTGGGTGGGGCTGAGAGAGCTCTGACAGAAACTGCTCTTGAGAGGAACAGCTCTGCGAGAATTTGTGACTGAATCAAAGTCACATCCGTAGATGCATGTGGAGAAGTAGGGAATCAAAACCGGTTCTCCCAGATAAGAGTCGGCACACTTAAACAATACATCCAGCTGGCTCTCAGTGTCTAGTAATGGCAACTAGTCATGGGGACTGAAGGAACCCTCCATGTTCTGAGGCATTAAACCTCAAATCTAGCGTTGCTAAGTCCCTCCACTACTGCAGCAGGGGACTTGTTCCTCTTGCGTGCAAAGCGCGCGTGGTGCAATGACATCACGGAAAGTGACATCGTCACACCAGGGACGCTCGAGGACACAAAACAAAACTCTATGGTGTCACAGAGGTTTACCGCGAGTCCTGGTGGGAGCTTGGCAGCCCAATTTGAATTCCAGATCCAGGAGGCCATATCAGAGGAAGGCCTCGGCCTCTATGCCTTGTTGTTGGCTGCCCAAAGGAACTAGCTGACCACCATGCGAAGCGGGATGCTGGACTTGATAACCACTGGTCTGATCCAGCAGGTCTCTTCAGATAGAGCCTGCTGTTCTCCTAGAATTGCAACTGCTCGCCAGAGTTCAGCGATCAGTTCTCCTGGGGAAAACAGCTGCTTTGGAGGGTGGACTCTATGGCATTATACCTCAGGTTGGTGTCGTGGTTAAGTGCGCGGTCTCTTATCTGGGAGAACCGGGTTTGATTCCCCATTCCTCCACTTGCACCTGCTGCAATGGCCTTGGGTCAGCCAGAGCTCTCTTATCTGGGAGAACCAGGTTGGATTCCCCACTCCTCCACTTGCAGCTGCTAGAACGGCCTTGGGTCAGCCAGAGCTCTCCTATCTGGGAGAACCGGGTTGGATTCCCTACTCCTCCACTTGCAGCTGCTGGAATGGCCTTGGGACAGCCAGAGCTCTCTTATCTGGGAGAACCGGGTTTGATTCCCCACTCCTCCACTTGCAGCTGCTGGAATGGCCTTGGGTCAGCCAGAGCTCTCTTATCTGGGAGAACCAGGTTGGATTCCCCCCTCCTCCACTTGCAGCTGCTAGAACAGCCTTGGGTCAGCCAGAGCTCTCTTATCTGGGAGAACCAGGTTGGATTCCCCCCTCCTCCACTTGCAGCTGCTAGAATGGCCTTGGGTCAGCCAGAGCTCTTTTATCTGGGAGAACCAGGTTTGATTCCCCCACTTGCAGCTGCTGGAATGGTCTTGGGTCAGCCAGAGCTCTCTTATCTGGGAGAACTGGGTTTGATTCTACACTCCTCCACTTGCAGCTGCTTGAACAGCCTTGGGTCAGCCACTTATCTGGGAAAACCGGGTTTGATTCCCCACTCTTCCACTTGCAGCTGCTCGAACGGCCTTGGGTCAGCCAGAGCTCTCTTATCTGGGAGATCCGGGTTTGATTCCCCACTCCTCCACTTGCAGCTGCTAGAACGGCCTTGGGTCAGCCAGAGCTCTCGTAGCAGTTGTCCTTGAAAGGGCAGCTGCTGTGAGAACCCTCTCAGCCCCACCTACCTCACGGGGTGTCTGTTTTGGGGGGGAGGAGATAAAGGAAATTGTGAGCTGTTCTGAGACTCTTGAGTGGAGGGCGGAATATAAATCCAATGTCTTCTTCTCACTGACCTCCCTCCCCACCAAAGCCTGCCCTCTCCTGCTTCACCTCTCCCCACCAGCCCTAACTCCACAGCACTGCATCCCTGTTGCTCCTCCCTCTCCTCTATAGACTCTGCCTCCAAATCTCCAGACATTTCAGAGAGCCAGTTTGGTGTAGTGGTGAAGTGCGCAGACTCTTATCTGGGAGAACCGGGTTTCATTCCCCACTCCTCCACTTGTGGAATGGCCTTGGGTCAGCCATAGCTATCTCAGGAGTTGTCCTTGAAACGGCAGCTTCTGGGAGAGCTCTCTTACCTCACAGGGTGCCTGTTGTGGGAGAAGAAGACAAAGGAGATTGCAAGCCAGTCTGAGACTCTTATCGGAGAGAACTGGGTTTGCTTCCCCACTCCTCCACTTGCAGCTCCTGGAATGGCCTTGGATCAGTCGTAGCTCTCGCAGAGGTTGTCCTTGAAAGGGCAGCTTCTGGGAGAGCTCTCTGAGCCCCACCCACCTCACAGAGTGTCTGTTGTGGGGGAAGAAGATAAAGGAGATTGTCAGCCGCTCTGCAACTCTTATCTGGGAGAGCTGGATTTGATTTTCCCACACCTCCACTTGCAGCTGCTGGAATGGCCTTGGGTCCCCCATAGCTCTGAGATTCTGATTCAAAGAGAAGGGTGGGGTATAAATCTGCGGTCTTCGTCATCTTCTTCTCACTCCAAAGCTGGCGACTACCCTGCTACAAACAGTGAATCAAAATTGCTCCATATAAAAATCACCAGTCGAGCTGCTGGCTTCATGGGAGGTTCTTTGGGCTTTTAAGAACATAAGCTGTAAGCTGGAGATCAGTTAAGAATTCATAAGAACATAAGAGAAGCCATGTTGGATTAGGCCAATGGCCCATCCAGTCCAACACTGTGTCACATAAGAACCTAAGAGAAGCCATGTTGGATCAGGCCAATGGCCCATCCAGTCCAACACTCTCGGTCACATAAGAACATAAGAGAAGCCATGTTGGATCAGGCCAATGGATCATCCAGTCCAACACTCTGTGGCACATAGGAGAAGCCATGTTGGATCAGGCCAATGGCCCCTCCAGTCCAACACTCTCCGTCACATAAGAACATAAGATAAGCCATGCTGGATCAGGCCAATGGCCCATCCAGTCCAACACTCTGTGTCACACAGTGGCCAAAAAAACCCAGATGCCATCAGGAGGCCCATCAGTGGGCCAGGACACTAGAAGCCCTCCCTCTGTGCCTCCCTCCAAGCACCAAGAAGACAGAGCATCACTGCCCCAGACAGAGAGTTCCAACAATACGCTGTGGCTAATAGCCACTGATGGACCTTGGCTTCAGATGTTCATCCAATCCCCTCTTGAAGCTGGCTATGCTTGTAGCTGCCGCTGCTTCCTACGGCAGTGAATTCCATGTGTTAATCACCCTTTGGGTGAAGAAGTACTTCCTTTTATCAGTTCTAACCCGACTGCTCAGCAATTTCATTGAATGTCCACAAGTTGTTGTATTGTGAGAAAGGGAAAAAAGGACTTCTTTCTCTTCCTTCTCTATCCCATGTATAATCTTGTAAACCTCTCTCATGTCACCCCTCAGTCAACGTTTCTCCAAGCTAAAGAGCCCCAAGTGTATTATCCTTTCTTCATAGGGAAAGTGTTTCAAACCTTGAATCATTCCAGTTGCCTTTTTCTGCATTTTTTCCAATGCTAGAATATTTTTTTTTGAGATGCGGTGACCAGAATTGTACACAGGACTCCAAATGAGGCCGCACCATTGATTTATACAGGGGCATATATGATACGAAGAGCCCCGTGGCGCAGAGTGGTAAAGCTACACTACTGCAGTCGGAGTCCTCTGCTCACGACCTGAGTTCGATCCCAGCGGAAGCTGGTTCAGAAAGCCGGCTGCAGGTTGACTCAGCCTTCCATTCTTCCGAGGTCGGTCAAATGAGTACTCAGCTTGCTGGGGCAGGGTGGGGGGAGGACGTGTAGATGACTGGGGAAGGCAATGGCAAACCACACCGTAAAAAAGTCTGCCGTGAAAACGTTGTGAAAGCAACGTCACCCCAGAGCCGAAAATGACTGGTGCTTGCCCTTTACCTTTTTGCAAGACCTTATAATGAATGAAAAATCCCAAGTCATTGCTTATACTGGCCACGGGTAGGGTAGGGGGAATAGTACAGAACTTCTTGATGAATCCCAGGTCAGTACTTTTGTGCTGAATATCCCCTTTGAGGTTCTTTGGTAGGAGAACAGTGACTTTTAGAACATTGACAGAATGCATTAAAAGGCCCCAAATGTTCCCCAGTGGTTTCTGAACACTGCAGCTTTAAATTGTGCTAGTGCATTGTTTTACATAAGGGCTGTTTGTCCCCGTGGCGCAGAGTGGTAAAGCTGCAGTACTGCCGTCTGAACTCTCTGCCCAAGGTCAGTAAAATGAGGACCCAGCTTGCGGGGGGGGGGGGGGGGAGTGTAGATGACTGGGGAATAGGGTTACCAATCCCCAGGTGGCGGCAGGGGATCCCCCGGTTTAGAGGCCCTCCCCCCACTTCAGGGTCGTCAGAAAGCGGGGGGAGGGGAGGGAAATGTCTGCTGGGAACTCTGTTATTCCCTATGGAGATTTATTCCCATAGAAAATCATGGAGAATTGATCCGCGGGTATCTGGGGCTCTGGGGGGGGGCTGTTTTTTGAGGTAGAGGCACCAAATTTTCAGTAACGCATCTAGTGCCTCTCCCCAAAATATCCCCCAAGTTTCAAAAGGATTGGACCACGGGGTCCAATTCTATGAGCCCCAAAAGAAGGTGCCCCTATCCTTCATTATTTCCTATGGAAGGAAGGCATTGAAAAGGTGTGCCGTCCCTTTAAATGTGATGGCCAGAACTCCCTTTGGAGTTCAATTCTGCTCGTCACAGCCTTGATCTTGGCTCCACCCCTAATGTCTCCTGGCTCCGCCCCCAAAGTCTCCTGGCCCCACCCTCAAAGTCCCCAGATATTTCTTAAATTGGACTTGGCAACCCTACTGGGGAAGGCAATGGCAAACCACCCCGTCAAAAGTCTGCCGTGAAAATGTTGTGAAAGCAACGTCACCCCAGAGTCAAAAATGACTGGCGCTTGCACAGGAGACTACTTTTACCTTTTATAGATGATACTGGCTTTTGAGAGCCTTTGGACTGAACATCCCACCCACCGTGCAGCGCCACCTTTTTCCTCACCGTGCTCAGCCTCCCCCCACCCCATGGAGTAGAACTTTTCAGTCATCCAAGGATTTCCTAATCAAACCTGGAAGATATGGAAGGGGAGAAATTTGAAAAGCAAGCAGCAGGGAACAGGAGGGGAGGAGAGGAGGCAGAAGTCTCCCCTCTGATATAATTCTGATAACGCAGAGAAAGGGAAACATATACTCCAGAAAGCATAAAAGGGTCTTTCATTTTCCTCCCACCGAGGTGGCCAATTTACATTTTCATAAAGCAGCCGCTGAGGTGTGCCATTGTGAGATGAAGGGGCCAATCAAGCGGCCCTCCGAGTTAAACTACCGTCATATTCCCCCCCACCCAACCACAAAAGCTGGTTCCTTAAGAATCAGGGAAGATGATCTCCGTATAATCAAAATAATACTCCCGAACCTCACATTTGGGGGCTGACGGTGAGCAATTGCCGCACTTCGGAGAGGCGGGTGAAGTGATCCTAGAGAGAAAAGCTAATTTGTTGTCAGCTTTCGGCGTGGCAATCTCATTTCGCTTCTTCGAGGGGCGCTTTACTTTTTTAACGCCATTCTGGCATCCTTGAGGAACATGTCGCAAACACATCCCAGTAGGTTGCAGCAGGGTTTTTTTTTTCGTAGCAGAAGCTCCTTTGCATATCAGGCCACACCCTCCTGGTGCAGCCAATCCTCCTTAGAGCTTAGAGTAGGCCATGTATGAAGAGCCCTATAAGCTCCTGGAGGATTGGCTCCATCAGGAGGGTGTGGCCTAAGATGCAAAGGAGCTCCTGCTACAAAAAAAAGCCTTGAACATAAGAACATAAGAGAAGCCATGTTGGATCAGGCCAATGGCCCATCCAGTCCAACACTCTGTGTCACACAGTGGCAAAAAAAATTATATATATATATATATATATATATATATATACGTATACACACACACTATGGCTAATAGCCACTGATGGACCTCTGCTCCATATTTTTATCTAAACCCCTCTTGAAGGTGGCCATGCTTGTGGCCGCCACCACCTCCTGTGGCAGTGAATTCCACACGTTAATCACCCTTTGGGTGAAGAAATACTTCCTTTTAACCGTTTTAACCTGTCTGCTCAGCAATTTCATCAAATGCCCACGAGTTCATGTATTGTGAGAAAGGGAGAAAAGTACCTCTTTCTCTACTTTCTCCATCCCATGCATTATCTTGTCAACCTCTATCATGTCACCCAGCAGTCGACGTTTCTCCAAGCTAAAGAGTCCCAAGCGTTTCAACCTTTCTTCATAGGGAAAGTGTTCCAGCCCTTTAATCATTCTAGTTGCCCTTTTCTGGACTTTCTCCAATGCTATAATATCTTGTTTGAGGTGCAGCGACCAGAACGGCACACAGTACTCCAAATGAGACCGCACCATCGATTTATACAGGGGCATTATGATACTGGCTGATTTGTTTTCAGTTCCCTTCCTAATAATTCCCAGCATGGCGTTGGCCTTTTTTATTGCAAATGCACACTGTCTTGACATTTTCAGTTGGCTTGCAGACAGACCTCAAATGATGTTTCTGTCCTAGGCGTGCCTACTCTGAATCAGGAAATACATGGATATTTGGGGGATGAAACCTGGGGAGGGCATGATTCGGGGAGGGACCTCAGCAGGCTATAACGCCATCGAGTCCACCCTCCAAAGCAGCCATTTTCTCCAGGGCAACAGCTCTGTGTGCTCCAGGGATCATCATGGAACACTTTCTCTATGAAGAAAGGTTAAAACGCTTGGGGGCTCTTTAGCTTGGAGAAATGTCAACTGAGGGGGTGACATGATGGAGGTTTACAAGATTATGCATGGGACAGAGATGGCAGAGAAAGAAGTCCTTTTCTCCCTTTGGCACAATATGAGAACTCATGGATGCTCAATGAAACTGCTGAGCAGTCAGGTTAGAAGGGATAAAAGGAAGTCCTTCTTCACCCAAAGGGTGATGAACACGTGGAATTCACTGCCACAGGAGGTGGTGGCGGCTGTAAGCATAGCCAGTTTCAAGATTGGATGAACATCTGGAGCAGAGGTCCATCAGTGGCTATTAGCCACAGTTTATTTATTGCCGGAACTCTCTTTGTGGGGCAAGAGATGCTCCGTATTCTTTGTGCTTGGGAGGGCCAACAAGATGAGGGCTTCTGGAGTTCTAGCCCCGCTGATGGACCTCTTGATGGCACCTGGGTTTTTAGCCACTGTGTGACACAGAGTGTTGGACTGGATGGGCCATTGGCCTGATCCAACATGGCTTCTCTTATGTTCTTATGTCTCACCATCCCGCACCCAGGTCTCCATCACACAACTCAGATCCATGTCCTGTCTGATAAAAAAAATCCTGCAAGACTGAGGTTTTATTATTTATGGACCTGGCGTTGCACAATATCAGGGATGGAGGCAAGTGTTTCCACTTGGCCCTTCTACCTGCTATCTTTGGGATGGGACACAGGCTGGAAGGGGAACGAGCCCTCTTGTGTCTCAATCTCCTTCCGTTCCAATTGGCCTGATCCAACATGGCTTCTCTTATGTTCTTATAGGCGATGTGAAAAACCTCTGCCGGAGACCTGCCTGTCTGAGTAGACAATACTAACTTTAGTGGACCAGTGGTCTGATTCAGTATAAGGGAATTTCATATGACTAGCAGAGCTCTTCTGATGTTCTCAAGGGAAGGCCTCGGCCTCTATGCCCTGTTGGTCATCTACTGGTTGGTCACTGTGCTGGACTAGATGGACCATCGCTCTGGATGCTGGACTAGATGGACCATTGCTCTGATCCAACAGGGCTCCTCTGAGGTTCTTATCAAAGGAAGACATCAGCCTCTCTGCTCTGTTGTTGACCTTCCAAAGGAACTGGTTGGTCAAAAAAATCTGGGAGTTCTATATAATGGCAACATTGACTGATAATATTAATTTGACTGTTGGATGTGATACACCTTCCAATTTTAATACGGTTTTGTTTCCTGTACTGGAATATCTTACTGCTCAACCAGAAATTCCAAAAATTGTAAATGATTTGCACCTATGGTAAAATGTTGATAGCGGTTATTTTACGTACTAAACCATCTCCTTTTGAAGTCTATGATAGCTTCGTAATATCTAGGAATTACAGAACTATGTATGATTACATATAATTCTATTGTTTCATTTTATTTTATTACAATGCATATATAAACTGTTAATGTATATATAAAAAACAAGGCAGAGGAACTGGTTGGTCACTGTGTGAGACAGGAGGCTGGACTAGATGGACCACTGCCCTGATCCAGCAGGCTCTTCTGATGTTCTTATCAAGGGAAGGCCTCAGCCTCTCTGCCCTGTTGTTGGCCCTCCAAAGGAACTGGTTGGCCACTGTGTGAGACAGGAAACTGGACTAGATGGACCCTCACTGGTCTGACCCAGCAGGGCTCTTCTGATGTTCTTCTCAGGGGAAGGCCTCGGCCTCTCTGCCCTGTTGTTGGCCCTCCAGAGGAACTGGTTGGCCCCTGTGTGAGACAGGAGGCTGGACTAGATGGACCCTCCCTGGTCTGATCCAGCAGGGCTCTTGTGATGTTCTTCTCAGGGAAAGGCCTCAGCCTCTCTGCCCTGTTGTTGACCTTCCAGAGGAACTGGTTCGCCACTGTGTGAGACAAGAAGCTGGACTAGATGGACCCCCACTGGTCTGATCCAGCAGGACTCTTCTGATGTTCTTATCAAGAGAAGGCCTCAGCCTTTCTGCCCTGTTGTTGGCCCTCCAGAGGAACTGGTTGGCCACTGTATGAGACAGGAGGCTGGACTAGACGGACCACTGCCCTGATCCAGCTGGGCTCTTCTGATGTTCTTCTGTTCTTATGAGGTCAGTCCCTGATTTCTCCAGCTGAAGGATCAGCTCAGAGGTGATGTGAAAGACCTTTGCCTGAGACCCCGGAGAGCTGCATGTAGTCCGACTAGACAATGCTGACTTTGATACACCACTGATCTACTACAGTATAAGGCAATCCCATGCATCACATGTCATGAGGCACAACCAACGCTCCCAAGAGATGTGAGCAAGGGAAGAGAAAGGTGGTGCGAGAAAAGCCCGTGCAGAAGAACTGGATGCGGTGAGCGCCTAAAGGAAGGAAGGGCTATTTTTCCTCGGCAAAGAGCAACAGGAAGAGACAGAACGCCGGAAGCCTCGTGTGGGAGAAGGCGAGGAAGAGGGCTGACAGGAGGTGGGCCGATGCAGAGACGAGGTGGAGCAAGAAGAGTCGAGACCATCAAGGAACAACATTCCGGCTGATTCAGACATGACCTTACGCCGAGAGCTTTGTAACAGTTAATCACTATTCCGTGAGTCACCCAAGATTAAAGAAAGGGTGGAGGACAGCCAATCTGGATCAAGCAGTAATTGCTTTTCCGACTGATCTCAGAGCTGCCTCCCACCCACTCCTCGGTGTCCTTCGCCTTTGGTGATTTCCCTTCCGGATGAGTTGAGTTTCATCCCGGGGTTCTCCTCGGTGGTTGTGGCGTAGAATATTTCGCCGACACCTGCTCTTTCGGCCTCCGAGAAGCAGAGCGACGCATGCATTTAGCAGAGGGTGAGAGGAAGATCGGGGAGGCGAGAAGCTTCGCAGGGAACTTGTGGACGTGGGAGGACAACCGCTAACTGCTCGGGCGCAGGGGCAGCCTAGAAGGGGACGGCACGACTCCCTGGGAGCTGTCTAGCAAAGGGATCTCGCTGCTGCCCGCTTAGGAAGATGAGCAATTGACGCTTTGCAAAGATTCGCGTAGAATCATAGAGCAACGGAGGCCATCTAGCCCAACCCTCTCAGTGCAGGATCAACCTGGAGCGTCCGTGACAAGTGTTTGCAAGGCTGGTGCATGGGAGTAGGCCACGTAGCAAGCTGCCTAGGGTGCCATATGGCCTACAGGGCACCGCTAAGCGCCCCCTCCCCACATGTCAGCTGGCCCACGGTGTCCTTTCCCCGCCCAAGACTCTGGCGGAGGAAAGAGGCAGCTTGGCCTCGCTCCCAAGCTCCCCTTGCACCTGATGGAGCCAATCCTCCAAGAGCTTACAGGGCTCTTCGTACAGGGCCTACTGTAAACCCTTGGAAGATGGGCTATACATCAGAGGTGTGTGGCCTAATATGCAAAGGAGTTCCTGCTACAAAAAAAAGCCCTGATTAAAACTGAAAAAGATATTGGATTTATATCCTGCCCTCCACTCTGACGAGTCTCAAAGCTGCTCACAATCTCCTTTACCTTCAACCCCCCACAACAGACACCCTGTGAGGTAGATGAAAATATTGGATTTATATCCCACCCTCCACTCCGAAGAGTCTCAGAGCGGCTCACAATCTCCTTTATCTTCTCCCCCCCCACCCCCCACAACAGAGACCCTGTGAGGTAGATGAAGATATTGGATTTATATCCCACCCTCCACTCCGAAGAGTCTCAGAGCGGCTCACAATCTCCTTTACCTTCCTCCCCCACAACAGACACCCTGTGAGGTAGAAGAAGATATTGGATTTATATCCCGCCCTCCACTCCGAAGAGTCTCAGAGTGGCTCACAATCTCCTTTACCTTCCTCCCCCACAACAGACACCCTGTGAGGTAGAAGAAGATATTGGATTTATATCCCGCCCTCCACTCTGAAGAGTCTCAGAGCGGCTCACA
The DNA here is from genome assembly GCF_032191835.1 of Heteronotia binoei. Lineage (NCBI taxonomy): Eukaryota > Metazoa > Chordata > Lepidosauria > Squamata > Gekkonidae > Heteronotia > Heteronotia binoei. The sequence continues at coordinate 7,765,420 of NC_083229.1, forward strand.
ATCTCCTTTACATTCCTCCCCCCACCCCACAACAGACACCCTGTGAGGTAGATGAAGATATTGGATTTATATCCCACCCTCTACTCTGAAGAGTCTCAGAGAGGCTCACAATCTCCTTTCCCTTCCTCCCCCACAACAGACATCCTGTGAGGTGGGCGAGGCTGAGAGAGCTCTCACAGCAGCTGCCCTTTCAAGGACAACCTCTGCCAGAGCTATGGCTGACCCAAGGCCATGCCAGCAGGTGCAAGTGGAGGAGTGGGGAATCAAACCCAGTTCTCCCAGATAAGAGAGCTCTGGCTGACCCAAGGCCATTCCAGCTGCTGCAAGTGGAGGAGCGGGGAATCAAACCCGGTTCTCCCAGATAAGAGAGCTCGGGCTGACCCGAGGCCATTCCAGCAGCTGCAAGTGGAGGAGCGGGGAATCAAACGCGGTTCTCCCAGATAGGAGAGCTCGGGCTGACCCGAGGCCATTCCAGCAGCTGCAAGTGGAGGAGGGGGGAATCAAACCCGGTTCTTCCAGATAAGAGTCCGCACATTTAACCACTAACCAAACTGGCTCTGATGACAGATCAGTTCCCCAAGTGGAAAGGGGATGGTTCATGTCAGGGGTGTCTGTCAAACATGCAGTTTGGGGGCCAGAGGGCTCCTAGGTGGCCCCAGAGCAACCAGCTGTCATCTGCTTCCTTCTCTCTTGCTTCCTTCCGCATAACAGCTTGCTTTGCAAGGCTTGCACAACTGCACTACAGAGTAAAGCCTCTTTTTTCTCCATTGCCTGAGCCTTCTCCCTTTGGGAGAAAGGAGGGAAGGTAGAGCCTGTTTTTCTAGGCTCTCACAATCACACAGCAGAGCTACTGAGCCAAGCCTCTCTCTTCTATTGGCTGAGGCTCCTCCCTCCCCTGTCTCCTGGGGAAGGAAAGAGCCACAGCTTCCTTTATCCAGTTCCCTGGATCCCGTGGGAGAGATAGAAAGAACTTCACCTTTGAGACCAATGGGTGTTAACATTTTAAGCATGTTTTAAGGTTTTTTTTAATAAAAAAAATCAATTGTGTTTGTCTATGTCCTTCATTAAAGAGCCCCGTGGCACAGAGTGGTAAAGCTGCGATTCTGGTGCTTGCACAGGGGACGTTTCCTTTCCTATGGCTTTCATAAAGTTTATATCTCTGCTACCTAGTCTTAAATAGGTACACACATAGAGTCATAGAATCACAGATTTGGAAGGAACCTCCAGGGTCATCGAGTCCAACCCCCTGCACAATGCAGGAAACTCACAAATGCCTCCCCAAAAATTCACAGGATCTTCATTGCTGTCAGATGGCCAGCTAGCCTCTGTTTAAAAACCTCCAAGGAAAGAGAGCCCACCACCTCCCGAGGAGGAAACCTGTTCCACTGAGGAATCGCGCTAACGGTCAGAAAGTTATTCCTAATGTTGAGCTGGAACCTCTTTTGATTTAATTTCAACCTGTTGGTTCTGGTCCTACCTTCTGGGGCCACAGAAAACAATTCCACCCCATCCTCTAGAGGACAGCCCTTCAAGTACTTGAAGATGGTGATCATCTCACCTCTCAGCCGCCTCCTCTACAGGCTAAACATCCCCAGCTCCTTCAACCTTTCCTCATAGGACTTGGTCTCCAGACCGCTCACCACCTTCGTCACCCTCTTCTGGACCCTTTCCAGCTTGTCTATATCCTTCTTAAAATATGGTGCCCAAAACTGAATACATCCTCCAGGTGAGGTCTTACCAGAGCAGAGTAAAGCGATACCATCACAACGCGTGATCTGGACACTAGACTTCTGTTGGTACAGGCCAAAATCGCATTGGCCTTTTTAGCCACTGCATCACACTGTTGACTCGCGTTCAGCATATGATCCGCTAAGACCCCGAGATCCATAGCCTGGTCCAACATGGCCCGGCCCAACAAGCTCATTTATGTCAGATCCGTCCCTCATAAGAAATGAGTTCGACACCCCTGGTCTGGCATCAAAGCTCTGCAGAGGTCGCTCCCCTCCCCCAGCCCTGCTTTCTCTGAGCCCTACCCCTAAAATCTCCCGTAATTCCCAAACCTGGAACTGCCAACCCCAGGTTGGCGTGCTCTTGTACTTTCCGCAGCAGTTGAGCTCTGCATAAGATGAAGCATTTCCCAGCACAACAAAGGAGCACAGAAACCTGCCAACGTCAGAACATCAAGTGACTATAGGGTGGGGGGAGCACAGGAGCAGGAGGTTGATAAAAAGCTGGCCACCCTACGCTGATAGATCCGAGTGGGCAGCCGTGTTGGTCTGAGGCAATAGTAGAAGAAGAAGACATTGGATTTATATCCCGCCCTCCACTCCAAAGAATCTCAGAGCGGCTCACAATCTCCTTTACCTTGCTCTCCCACAACAGACACCCTGTGAGGTAGATGAAGATATTGGATTTATATCCCGCCCTCCACTCTGAAGAGTCTCAGAGTGGCTCACAATCTCCTTTCCCTTCCTCCCCCACAACAGACACCCTGTGAGGTAGATGAAGATATTGGATTTATAGCCCGCCCTCCACTCCGAAGAGTCTCAGAGCAACTCACAATCTCCTTTCCCTTTCTCCCACACAACACGCATCCTGTGAGGTAGATGAAGATATTGGATTTATATCCCGCCCTCCACTCCGAAGAGTCTCAGAGCGGTTCACAATCTCCTTTCCCTTCCTCCCCCACAACAGACACCCTGTGAGGTAGATGAAGATATTGGATGTATATCCCGCCCTCCACTCCGAAGAGTCTCAGAGCAACTCACAATCTCCTTTATCTTCCTTCCCCACAACAGACACCCTGTGAGGTAGATGAAGATATTGGATGTATATCCCGCCCTCCACTCCGAAGAGTCTCAGAGCGGCTCACAATCTCCTTTACCTTCCTCCCCCACAACAGACGCCTTGTGAGGTAGATGAAGATATTGGATTTATATCCCGCCCTCCACTCCGAAGAGTCTCAGAGCAGCTCACAATCTCCTTTATCTTTCTTCCCTACAACAGACACCCTGTGAAGTAGATGAAGATATTGGATTTATATCCGGCCTTCCACTCCAAAGAGTCTCAGAGCGGCTCACAATCTCCTTTCCCTTCCTCCCCCACAACAGGCATCCTGTGAGGTAGATGAAGATATTGGATTTATATCCTGCCCTCCACTCCGAAGAGTCTCAGAACAGCTCACAATCTCCTTTATCTTCCTTCCCCACAACAGGCATCCTGTGAGGTAGATGAAGATATTGGATTTATATCCTGCCCTCCACTCCAAAGAGTCTCAGAGCAGCTCACAATCTCCTTTCCCTTCTTCCCCCACAACAGACACCCTGTGAGGTAGATGAAGATATTGGATTTATATCCCGCCTTCCACTCCAAAGAGTCTCAGAGCGGCTCACAATCTCCTTTCTCTTCCTCCCCTACAACAGGCATCCTGTGAGGTAGATGAACATATTGGATTTATATCCCGCCCTCCACCCCGAAGAGTCTCAGAGCAGCTCACAATCTCCTTTACCTTCCTCCCCCACAAAAGACACCCTGCGAGGTGGGTGGGGCTGAGAGGGCTCTCACAGCAGCTGCCCTTTCAAGGACAACCTCTGCCAGAACTATGGCTGACCCCAGGCCATTCCAGCAACTGCAAGTGGAGGAGTAGGGGAATCAAACCCGGTTCTCCCAGATAAGAGTCCACACACTTCACCACCACACCAAACCGGCTCTTTGCATTCTAAACCACTGCCTACCAGCTATATGCAGCTCTGCTCACCCGTACCTGATTCCTCGTCTGACGAAACGTGCTTGCAGCACACGAAAGCTTACGCTCTGAATAAAACTTCGTTGGTCTTAATGGTGCAACTTGACTCCTACTTTGTTTCCCCCTATGCCGAGTCTCTCAACCTGCAGCCGTCCGCTTAGCTCAGAGGCAGCGCGCAAGAGGTAGAAAAACGGAACTTGGGAATGGTATGAATATTTTTAGATGGTGACTTCATCGGCTCTGGCTCGATTCTGGGCCCCGAAACTAAAGTCTCTGGGTTATGGATGAGGGTGTATAATGAGGCAGAGACTTCTGGGTCACAGGTAAGAACGTCTCACCTGCATTGGGGACGCTGGAAGCCAACCCCTGCGGATGTTTCAGCACCGGCAGGAATACCAATCGCCGTATAAATTTGCTTGCCTTCTACCTTTAACCACTCTGGGGAGGGGGGAAAAAACCCCCTAAGCTGAACAACATTGCTTTATATTCCTCCCACATCTCCGTAAACAAAAGCGGTAGAGGAGAAAAATCGACTGTTCTGCAAACTCTGTTTCGTACCATCTGATCTACAGCCCCCTTTCTTCCACCGAATGCAATGGATTTTCTGCATTTAAGAGGGTCCTTAGAAGAGATCGGCCAGCTGGTGAGTACACAAAGAGCAGGTTAGATTGACTTCTCGCTGCAATCTGGAGTAGAACATTCTACCCTATTACGTCTCTTCAAAGCTCTTCTTCCTTGCTTGGTCCATGGCAGGGTGATTAAACGGTGGTTCAGGAGCCAACGCTTGGCTTTTTCACACATATTGTGTGCCTCTCAAAGCCCCCCCTTCTGCCCCGCCAGCCAGCTTGAAGAAAGCATTTGTCTCTTTAAAACACTTCTCCAAGCCAAGAAGAAGAAGATATTGGATTTATATCCCGCCCTTCACTCCGAAGAGTCTCAGAGCGGCACACAATCTTCTCTCCCTTCCTCTCCCACAACAGACACCCTGTGAGGTAGAGGAAGATATTGGATTTATATCCTGCCCTCCACTTCGAAGAGTCTCAGAGTGGCTCACAATCTCCTTTACCTTCCTCCCCCACAACAGGCACCCTGTGAGGTAGATGAAGATATTGGATTTATATCCCGCCCTCCACTCCGAAGAGTCTCAGAGCGTCTCACAATCGTCTTTCCCTTCCTCCCCCACAACAGACACCCTGTGAGGTAGATGAAGATATTGGATTTATATCCCGCCCTTCACTCCGAAGAGTCTCAGAGCAGATCACAATCTTCTTTCCCTTCCTCCCCTACAACAGACACCCTGTGAGGTAGATGAAGATATTGGATTTATATCCCGCCCTCCACTCCAAAGAGACTCAGAGTGGCTCACAGTCTTCTTTCCCTTCCTCCCCCATAACAGACACCCTGTGAGGTGGGTGGGGCTGAGAGGGCTCTCACAGCAGCTGCCCTTTCCAGGACAACCTCTGCCAGAGCTATGGTTGACCCAAGGCCATGCTAGCAGGTGCAAGTGGAGGAGTGGAGAATCAAACCCGGTTCTCCCAGATATGAGTCCGCACACTTAACCACTACACCAAACTGGCCAAGCCAGCCAGCAGCTTGGAAAATGCATTTAAAGTTGCCTTTCTTTCCACCTCTCCCTCCCACATCTATTTCCTTCCTTCCCAGCATGCTTCCAAAATCTGATCAGGACAGGCTAGCCAGCTTGCAAGAGCGGTTAAGTGTGCCCAAGACTCACTTTGTAGCAGGAGCTCCTTTGCATGTGAGGCCACACACCCCTGATGCGGCCAATCCTCCAAGAGCTTACACTATGTCCTCTACTAAGAGCCCTGTAAGCTCTTGGAGGATTGGCTACCTCGGGGGTGTGTGGCCTAATATGCAAAGGAGTCCCTGCTACCCCCAAAAAATGCCTTGAATCCAAACCTCCCAGCTTCTCACAGCTCCGCATCACGTTGCTAGGGTGAAATGACACAAGATTGATTTCCTGGAAAGACTCCAACACTTTGAATTTCAGTCCCATGTCAGGTTCCCCACCCCACCTTCCCAGTCCAGTGCATGTGTGTTTTAACTGCGCGCACACAAAAAGACACCAGACCATTCTTGGTACGTTCAACTTGAAAAGAATCCACAGAGGACCAAGATAGCCTATAGCTGGGGGAAGAGTGCCATCTCTCTGTGACTGGAGGAACTCCCAAATTTTAAAGGCGATTTCTGGCCCTCCAACTGTTCCTCACTCCATCACTCCAGCTGCGTGTCTACCCTACGATCCCACACGCTGGTGCACAGACCAGCAAGAGAACAGCATCCACAAATTTACCAGATCTACCATTAAGCCTGAGAACCTGAAACTCAGAGAGATCGCCCAACAGGTGAGTGTCTGGCCAGAGAGCCTGCGTTTAATAGTCAGACCCCGCAACGGATGCCACAGATGATGCAGAAGAGCTCTGCGTGAGACCCCGGAGAGCTACTGCCATCCAGCCAGCCAGCCCAGAGATAAGCACCACTTCCAGCAACATGCTTCCCTCATTCATCACACATCACCGATTGGGTTAAGTGCAGGATTCCTGCTCGCTCCTTTACCCTAGCCAAGCAAATCTCTCGGTGTGTCATTGGCAATACAGAAACACGGGGGAGAGGAAGCAAAATTGTTGAGATTTAATGGTGGGTGGGGTGGGGAGAAAGAATAGCTCCATACGAGGCCAAATGAAACTTTAAAACAAATTGCTGGTTTTTTCGAATGAGAGCGGTGGAAAGATGAATAATCCCACCAAAGCATGCGCGGAGGGTGGGGGGGGGTGCATGAAATATGTCTCACGCTGCATCCCCGAGCCCATTTACCAGGGAAATTGCTTCTGAACCCAACATGCTTTTGCATCAGCCTGTGCCAGAGAATTGAGGAAGACTTGAACGGATAGAAATGCATATAGGAATGGAGCGCTAGACTGCGCAGGTGGCTAGATTAATAGATATTTTGACTGGTAGAGCTTGCAAGAGTACCACCGGGGTCCTTGATGAAAACCCTGAGGAAGTCTCGAGTGCGAAAGGAATGATTTCTCTTCATGGGAAGGGAAGAGAAATTGCCCTACTCGTTCTAAATACACCCAGAATGATTCCGGACCCAGCTCCACTTCCCAGTGGTTTGCATGGAGAGTCATTCTTAAATGCTTGTCCACGAAGAGATTTCGATTTGCCTCCGGCCTTTGGAAACCAAAACAGATCCCAATCCAGTGCCTCTTAACTCATTACGAATGGGACACAGAATCCCGCCCAATATCTCTCAAGAGGCACGTTAACGCGTGAAGCTGACTTTTACTGCATCGGATGATTGGTAGATCAAGGTCAGTGTCGCCTGCTCAGACTGGCAGCAGATTGTTGGCTCTCAAGCAGAGGCTTTTCATAGCCAATCAACCAGTTTGTTTGTCTGTTTGTCTGTCTATTGTCCACCTTTCCCATTTGGACTCAAGGTGAACCACACAGAATGAGTCTCTCTCTCTCTCTCTCTCTGTCCATCTGTCTGTCTGTCTGTCTGTCTATCTATCTAGGGCTTTTTTTGAGCAGGAACGCACAGGAACGCCGTTCTGGCTGGCTTGGTGTCAGGGAGTGTGGCCTAAGGCAAATAAGTCCCTGCTGGGCTTTTTCTACCCAAAAAAGCCTTGTATGGAACAGTGGTGATGTCATAGGGTGTGGCCTAATATGCAAATAAGCTCTTGCTGGGATCTATCTATCTATCTATCTATCTATCTATCTATCTATCTATCTATCTATCTATCTATCTATCTATCTATCTATCCATCCATCCATCCATCCATCCATCCATCCATCCATCCATCCATCCATCCATCTATCTATCTATCTATCTATCTATCTATCTATCTATCTATCTATCTATCTATCTATCTATCCATCCATCCATCCATCCATCCATCCATCCATCCATCCATCATCTATCTATCTATCTATCTATCTATCTATCTATCTATCTATCTATCTATCTATCTATCTATCTATCTATCTATCTATCTATCTATCTATCTATCCATCTACCTACCTACCTACCTACCTACCTACCTACCTACCTACCTATCTATCTATCTATCTATCTATCTATCTATCTATCTATCTATCTATCTATCTATCTATCTATCTATCTATCTATCTATCTATCTATCTATCTATCTATCTATCTATCTATCTACCTACCTACCTATCTATCTATCTATCTATCTATCTATCTATCTATCTATCTATCTATCTATCTATCTATCTATCTATCTATCTATCTATCATCTATCCAGGGGTCATTTTGTAGAAACAGTGGACAAGGTGGGAAGGAGGAAGTGGAACTCTCAGAAAGGAACTCTCAGTAAGCTCCCACTGAATCCGAGGTCTGTATCTATCTATCTATCATCCATCCATCCATCTATCCATCTATTTCATCATCATCATCATCATCATCATCATCATCATCATCATCATCATCATCATTGTCATCATCACCTGCCTTTCTCACTCACTAGGACTCAAGGTGGATTCTACAGAGTATTTCCTATTCCCTGACCCTTATTCCAGAAATTGAACCTGGGACCTTCTGTATGCCAAACAGATGCTCACCGATCGCTGAGCTGTAGCCCCTCCTGACCCATCAGCCGGTAGGGTTTTCATTCCTTCCTCCGCCAGAAACCCATCTTCTAGCTCAGTCCATCAGCCAGTGTCAGCATTGCTCCAGGTCTGTATTTTGTTTTTTTTTCAACTTCCGCCATCTTATTTCTATTGCACTGCTTATCTGATGAACTGCCCTGTCGGCTGGTATTGCTGTACACTGCATCTCAGCGAGAAGGCGGAGTATAAATGAGTTTAGACTAGAGCAAGTGTCTCCTGGATTGCCTCTGCACTGGGTGGGAGTGCAAGCCTCGTGTGAGGGCACCATGGATCGCGGCTCCTTCCGAAATCATAGCCTGGGGAGGGATAAACCATTCAGCCAGCGTGGGGATTCAGACCGCCTGGGGCCCAAAGCCATTTGGGCAAACTGTGGTGGGGTCCCATTCCCTTAAGTTGACTTTCCCAGTCTAGGAATTCAAAGACTCATAACGCTGTCCCTCTCTTGGCGAATCATTTCCAAAGTCACCTTCTCCTGCCCCACCTCCTATGGATTTTGCTGGAGCCACAGAACAGTATTCTTGAGCAGGTCTGCTCAGAGGTGAGCCCCATTTTAGTCCCTGGAAAATCACACACATTCATGGGATTTGCCACCATCGCCCCTGGCCAAATGAAAAACAGATGGGAGGCATTTTCTCTACACAGGTTTCCTAGTCGATTTCAGAATATGTTGAGGAGTGGGCTTCAGAGTGGAGGGGAAGCAGTTTCTCTTGGGTTCTTTCCTCACAGTAGAGGGAAGATATCACGTTCCCTTCCTTTCCACGCAATCATTTTCAGGGCAGGGCTTCCATTCGGCTGCATTTAGAATTTGTGACTGGTCAGAGAGCCCGCGTTTAATAGTCAGACCCTGCAACATGTTACAGATGATGCGGAAGAGCTCTGCCTGAGACCCTGGAAAGCTGCTGCCAGCCTGAATAGACAATACCAACCCAGATGGACCAAAGATGGAAGAGGGACCATTGTTCAATGGTTGAGCATCCACTTGGCATGCAGATGGTTCCAGGTCCAATCCCCAGCATCTCCACTAAAAAGACCAGGTGATGAGAAAGACCTCAGCCTGGGACCCTGGAAAGTGGCTGCCAGCCTGAGTAGACAATAGCAACCCAGATGGACCACAGATGGAGGAGGGGCCATTGCTCAATGGTTGAGCATCCACTTGGCATGCAGATGGTTCCAGGTGATGGGAAAGACCTCAGCCTGGGAACCTGGAGAGCGGTTGCCAGCCTGAGTAGACAATACTGTCCTGGGTGGACCACCAATGGGGGAGGGGCCATGGCTCAGTGGCTGAGCATCCACTTGGCATGCTGATGGCCCCAGGTCCAGTCCCCAGCATCTCCAGCTAAAAGGACCAGGTGATGGGTTAGACCTCAGCCTGGGAAACCTGGAGAGAGGCTACCAGCCTCAGTAGACAATACCAACCCAGATGGACCACAGATGGAGGAGAGGCCATTGCTCAATGGTTGAGCATCCACTTGGCATTTAGATCGTCCCAGGTGATGGGAAAGACCTCAGCCTGGGACCCTGGAGAGTGGCTGCCAGCCTGAGTAGACAATACCAACCCAAATGGACCACAGATGGAGGAGAGGCCATTGCTCAATGGTTGAGCATCCACTTGACATGCAGATGGTTCCAGGTGATGGGAAAGACCTCAGCCTGGGACCCTGGAGAGTGGCTGCCAGCCTGAGTAGACAATACCAACCCAGATGGACCACAGATGGAGGAGAGGCCATTTCTCAGTGGTTGAGCATCCACTTGACATGCAGATGGTTCCAGGAAAGACCTCAGCCTGGGACCCCGGAGAGAGGCTGTTAGCCTGAGCAGGCAATACTGACTTTGATGGCCCCAGGGTCTGATTCCGGGGAAGGCAGCTTCCTGTATCAGCGTGGCAATTGCTAAAATGCACCTTCCAACCGCTTCGGGTCCTTCGCACGGGAGAGGGTGCGAAGCCGCTGCAGTCCCTGCAAGTCCCTGCAACCGCTCCCCCTTCCGAAGGCGATCCGAGCAGACCTCCCCCGCGGTTCCTCGGCAAGACACCGACCCCCCATGGAACAGAGCCGCAAGGAAGGTCTCAAGACAGGTGGTAGGGTGGAGGCGGTAGAAAGAGAAAGGGCTTTCTTCACAGCCCTTGGCAGGTGGGGCGGGGGCTCAGGGGCGCCCTCTTCCCTTGCAGCCCCCCCCCCCACACACCACCCCAGTTTGCAACAGACCCCCAACGCAGCGGGATCCCTTGCCAAGGGGAATACAGTGGTTCCCCTGCACGCGACTGGTGTGGCCACCTTTGGGGCGAATCCAACCCAGCGGGGGGGGGGGGTGCATTTGTGGAGGACATTTAGGGGGCTTCCTTGCGGCAGGGCTCCAGCTTAGGCGGCAAGTTGGAGGCGGGGGGGGGGGGGCGCTGATGTAGGGGGTGGGGATGACAAGCTGGGGAGGGGGCGCGCCAGAGTCACCGCATGCCGGGGAAAGGGGGCTCCTCTCCCCCCAGAAGAGCAACCGGACGGAGCCAGATTCTCCCCAGGCAGCTCCCACGTTCCTGCATCCCGCAAGAGCACGGGAACCAACCCTTCGTCCCCTGCGTTCGTTCCTGCGCTCCACGGAATGCAGGAACGAAGGCAGGAAGGGAGGGAGCCCCTGTTCTTCCCAAGAGACCGACGGGGGGGGGGGGGGGTTCGTGGGCAGCTTCCAAGGCCGGATCCAGCAGCCGCAGCTAATTCGGTTCCCAGCCCACAGCGCTCCGGGGGTGCCGAGCGCACCCAGCTCCGGGGTTACCTGGAGTCTGAATCACCGCGCCAGACTGGTCCACCCAAGAGCGGCCCACCTCTTCCACCTCCTCTCTCTCCGACGCCCCTTTTCTTCTCGCCCTGGAAGGAACGGATGAAGCTGCTGCAGAATCGACAGAATCAGACCCTTCTGGGCCCGTCAAAGTCAGTATTGCCTACTCAGACCGGCAGCCGCTCTCCGGGGTCTCAGGCGGAAGGTCTTTCATACCACCTGTGAGCTGATCCTTAACTAGACAAATGCCGGGAACCGAACCTGTCACCCTCTAGAATGCTAAGCAGTTGCTCTACCACTGAGCCACGGCCCCTCCCCAAATCCCCGCGCTCCCACATACTCCAGCCGGCCCTACTTCTCAGGAGTATGTATACATGTCCATTTGAACATACGACGCTGCCTTCTACTGAATCAGACCCTCCTGGGTCCGTCAAAGTCGGTATTGCCTACGCAGACTGGCAGCGGCTCTCCAGGGGCTCAAGCTGAGGTTTTTCACGCCTACTTGCCTGGACCCTTTTGAGTTGGGGGTGCCGGGGATTGAACCTGGGACCTTCTGCTTACCAAGCAGATGCTCTACCACTGAGCCACTGTCCCTCAAAGTCAGTATTGTCTACTCAGACTGGCAGCGGCTGGCCATGGTCTCAAGCTGAGGTTTTTCACGCTTACATGCCTGGACCCTTTTTAGTTGGAGATGCTGGGGATTGAACCTGGGACCTTCTGCTTACCCAGCAGATGCTCTACCACCGAGCCACTGTCCCTCAAAGTCAGTATTGTCTACTCAGACTGGCAGCGGCTCGCCAGGGTCTCAAGCAGAGGTTTTCACGCCTATTTCCCTGGACCCTTTTTAGATGGAGATGTCAGGAATTGAACCTGGGACCTTCTGCTCACCAAGCAGATGCTCTGCCCCTGAGCCACCGCCCCTCCCCTTCTTCCCGTGAGCTCTGCTCGTTCCTCCTTCTCCATCTCACGAGGACTAGAACCCTAGCCCGCTTGAAAGGAAGGATAGCGGGAAGGGAGAGACTCTCCTTCGGTGCCCAGCGATTGGTTTCTCCCTTCCCCCCTCTGGAGTCTGAAAGGCAAATGCCACGGCAACAGGTAAAAGGAGAAGAGAGATCGTTCTCCTCTCGAGGAAGGAGCGGGGGAGGCGCGCGCGATCTCTCCAGCCCAAGAGATCGTGCCCGCCTGGAACTGGGTTCGAGTGGAGCTCCGCTCCCTTGGCCAAAGCGAGAGATAAATCTATCCGCCGTTTTGACCTTCATTTGATATTCGGTTTGGGAGCCCTTCGGTGCCATCGAACCGGTGTGTGTGTGGGGGGGGTGAAACCTGCTCCTGAGGAGGTGGGTGGGGAGAGCCAGGGAAACAATCGGCGCCCCCCCCTCCCCTTTCCTTCAGTAAACAAACAGGCCAGCGAGATTCCCCTGGGGCTGGGCAGAATTCGAACCCGTCTCCCGCCAGCCCGGTCTCTCGCCTTTTCGCCCGGGCTCCGTCGTTTGCTGAAATCGAAGTCAGGAAGTTGAGCGTTACAGGAAAGTCCATGCAAAATGGACTGGCTGAGAAGGCAGGGCTCGAAAGTGTGTGTGTGTGTGTGTGTGTGTGTGTGTGTGTGTGTGTGTGTGTGTGTGCCAGGGGGGTACGCATCGGCCCCCTCCCCCGATCCGGGCGGGCTCTCTTTTCACACACACACCCCTCGTCTGCATCGCCCTGCAATAAAGCCCCCTTCCCAGAAATATAGGGGGAGGGCTGCTAGAACCGAATGCCCATGGGGGGCGGGGGTCAACGTGGGAACATCTTCATCCGCAGAACGAATGAACCTCCTTCCACGGCCTCAGAAAGGCGAAAAGTCAAGCTTTCGCCTCTCGCTGACCATGCGGCTATTCGACGGTTAAGCGGCGTCCCTGGAGCTATTGAGGAAGTCTCCTTTCACACCCCCCCCCCAAAAAAAAGTCAAAAAGCGATCCCAAATAGGTCTACTCAGAGGTAAGCCCCGTGTTATACAAGGAGGGGGTTACTCGCAAGGAAAGCGTTTGGAGCCAGTGTTGGAGAGGGAGAAATGGGAAGAAGTTCCCGGCCGGGAGGTGGTACCCAAGGATCTCTCTCTCTCTGTCTGGCTCTCCGCCTCGCTCGCCTTTCCAAATTTCCCTGATTTCCAGTTTCCAGAAAGGAAGAAAGAGTTCAAAAAAAACAAAACAAAACACAGCGATGGACCGTTTCCAACTCCTGGCCGGGGGGAGGAGGGGGGGCCCAAGGGGGAAGACCCCCCCCCAGGGCGAGCCCAGGCGTGTTTCCTCGCGAGTAAGCCCTCGCCCTTTCCCTCCTCTCCCAGCGAAGGACCGCAGCCTCCGGTTTCAATCCACGCCAAATTGAAACCTCTCCGCCAAACCCCTCAACTTGTCGGTTCCTCGCTTCGGCGCCGGCTCTGCGCCCAGCTCCCCGGCACTTTCGCTCCGGATCCTCCGCTCGCCGTCTTTGCGGTAAAACCGGGCTGTGCGGGGCGCTGGAACTGGGCTGCTCCGGAGCTGGGGAAAGCGGGTCGATTATGGCCAGATTTCCAATATATTCTCTCTCTCTCTCTCTCCCTCTCTCTCTCAAAGCAAATGATGTTCCAAGTCCCCAAAATAACAGTCATACTAATATGCAAAAAGCACGAAGTTAACGTTCAACATAGACTTTTTTCTCCATCGAGCTGCAGACGGCAACTGGAATCCAAAAGCGCATTTCTATCTCTCTATCCGGTGTCCGTTCCAGAGATCAAAGGACCTCTCCAGACCCTCCAACGCCCCCCTCCCCTTCCCCAATTCCATCAGCCACCCCCCCCCCCAAGAACCAACCGATTCAGGTTCAGCCTTCCCCCGAATCAAACGATCGTGGATCAGGACCGCGCCGGAATTCTTACCTTTCCCCGAACCCCCCCGAGGAGTTATATCCTGCGCCCCAGCCGGCTCCAATTCCAAATGGAAGCAATCCAGAAATCCCGAAGTAGGAAAATGACCATTGGCGAACAGTTGAGCGTCCGAAGATTGCAAAGGCTGCGGCGGCGGTGTGGGGGGGGAAGAGAGGGAGGGGGGGTCGAATTCTTCTGCTTCTCCTTTCCAACCCTCTCTCTGGTCCCCTCTCTCTTCCAAAGAGAACAACTTTGCCCTCCCCACCCACCCCCCGAAGGTGTCAAGCGCCCACCCCAAATTCCCTCCGGTCGCTTCGAAAGGACCGAACCAAAAAATTAAAAATTAAAATAAAAATAGAATAGACTGGCTAGGAAGTATTAGAAGAACCAGCGTAAGGAAGAAAAAACCGACGCAGGGGTCCTTGGCGACGTCGGAATTGATTTAGATCCACCAAGGCGAAGCGGCGAGTCTTCGGTGGGGAGGGAAAAACCCAAAGGTCCAAAGGCGCTTTTTTAATTATTAATCTCCGCCCAATCTTCCCGGGGGGACCGCGCATCCGTCCACGACCACCTTCCCAGTATTCCTCTCGGGGATGGGGGGGGGGGGTCTTTCTGCTTCTTCGCCTCGCGATCCCGGCTTCTCGGCGGCGCCTCTTCCCTTCCTTCCTTCCCTCCTTCTCTCGGGTTGTTGCAACTAGACTCGGGTCTGTATAGCCAGAGGCTGCATTAAGAATTACATCAGGCTTTTTATAAGCTTTGGAGCTAGCACATTAGAGCGAGAGAGAGAGAGAGAGAGAAGGGAGGGAGGGGGGAAAGGGAGGGAGGGGGAAGAGAGAGGGGAGGGGTGGGAGAGAAAAAGAGCGAGCGAGCGAGAGAGAGAGAGAGAGAGCGCCGACGCTCTCAATGCACACAACACAGCCCGCTTTGTAAAACAGACAGATCCGAGAATCGCCCGCAGATCCGACAATCGCCGGCAAAACCGAGAATCGCCGGCCAAAAAAACCCCAACCGCTATTCCGCCTGATATACAAAGCTCCAGCCGGAGAAGCCGGATCCGTGGGTCTCCCACCCCCCGGGAGAACTTTATTCTGGCGGAGACAGTAAGCTACTCTCGAGCAGACCGCCCCCCCCCCCTCCAGGGCTATCGATGGCGCATAAATCAGGTCCCCCCCCCCGCCCGCCCCATCCACTTGTAACCAGAGTGCGCCAGGTAATAATTTCCCGGGAAGATTACTGGCAAGACAGGAGGAAAAGACCTGGGGGTGGGGAGAGAGAGACACAGAGAGAGACAGAGCTCTGTGCAGCTGGAGGCGAAGGATGCAGGAAGGAAGGGAGGGCGAGAGAGAGAGCTGGATTGGGGGCGGATCGAGGGAAGCGATGCAGTGGCGAGGCGGGCGGGGGATGGAGGCGAGGTTTGTGGGGGCGCGCTGGCACGGCGCTGGGTTCGCCTGCCCAGTGGCGTTTGGCGTCGATCGAGCAGAGGAGGCGATGCCTCCCGCCCCCACCGAACGGCGAGGGTCCTCGTCCCCAGCGAAAAGGGGGGAAGGGGAGAAACAGCGCGCCCTAGACGATGCCTAGGGACGAGGAGATGGACAAACTGCTGGATTGCGCCGGGGCGGCGGTTTGGAGAGGTTACCCAGCGCGCAAAAAGAACCTTCCATTGGCGGCTGTGGCTTCCCCCCCCCCCCACACACCTCTCTCTCTCTCTCTGTAGCTCAATGATTGACTCCGAGATCCAGAGAGCCGTCAGAGGATCGCAGAGCCCGCCTTCTCCTCCGGCGCAAAGCAGGGGATCGGCGGCGGAAAGCCAGCCCTCTCCCAGGGGGCGCGCGCGCATCGGGGACCCCTAAAGCCACCCAGCCGCCCTAACCGAAGCCTTCCGGGGGGAAGTCAGGCGCCTGCCCCTTCCCCCCTCCCCAGTTGCTAGGGTGCCGCGATCCAGGCACCCGTTGGGGAGTGCCGCTCGCTGGGTCATCCAATGAGCGTGTCTGCGCTTTGCGCACGGGCTGGGGGAAAGGGCCCGCCGGAGCCTGTGGAAGCCGGATCCGCAACAAGCCGAAGGCGCCTCTGGGTCTCTCGGCCCTCGAAGCGTTTCTGAGCAACGGCTTTGTGGATCGCGGTCGCGCCTGCAGACTCAATCGACGCGCGTTTACTGGGTCTGGGGGTGTTTAACGGAGTTTCCCTCCCCGGTAGGCGCGCGTAGATTCACATTCCCGAAGCAAGAACGGGCTCAGCGGCAGCGCTTTGGTTGAACCCGGTTGCGAAAACGGTGATGGGGGAGAGAGAATCTGGAAGCACCGCTGATCCGGAGCGCTGGACTGAGTTCACTTGGGCGCAAAATCCTCTGGGTGTTTGAATCGAGAAATAAGCCTGCGGGGATTTATTTCTAAGCGCCTGGCTTCAGCCCCTGCTCAGTAACGCTGTGTGAACGGCACCTTCCCGGATGATTTCAGCGGGGGCACGTGGGGGTTCAAGGCTCCTCATACCATAGATCAGATTGCATTGAGGGATTTGTGAATTGGAGTGGGTTGAAAGGAGGAGGAGAATTGCAGATTTATACCCCGCCCTTCTCTCTGAATCAGAGTCTCAGAGCTGCTTACAATCTCCTATATCTTCTCCCCCCACAACAGACACCCTGGGAGGTGGGTGGGGCTGAGAGGACTCTCACAGCAGCTGCCCTTTCAAGGACAACCTCTGCTAGAGCTATGGCTGACCCAAGGCCATTCCAGCAGGTTCAAGTGGAGGAGTGGAGAATCAAACCCGGTTCTCCCAGAGAAGAGAGCTCTGGCTGACCCAAGGCCATGCCAGCAGGTGCAAGTGGAGGAGTGGAGAATCAAACCCGGTTCTCCCAGATAAGAGAGCTCTGGCTGACCCAAGGCCATGCCAGCAGGTGCAAGTGGAGGAGTGGGGAATCAAACCCGGTTCTCCCAGATAAGAGAGCTCTGGCTGACCCAAGGCCATGCCAGCAGGTGCAAGTGGAGGAGTGGGGAATCAAACCCGGTTCTCCCAGATAAGAGAGCTCTGGCTGACCCAAGGCCATGCCAGCAGGTGCAAGTGGAGGAGTGGGGAATCAAACCCGGTTCTCCCAGATAAGAGAGCTCTGGCTGACCCAAGGCCATGCCAGCAGGTGCAAGTGGAGGAGTGGGGAATCAAACCCGGTTCTCCCAGATAAGAGAGCTCTGGCTGACCCAAGGCCTTTTCAGCAGGCACAAGTGAAGGAGTGGGGAATCAAACCCGGTTCTACCAGATAAGAGTCCTCACACTTAACCACGACACCAAACTGGCTCTCGAAGAAGATGATGATGATGGATTTATACCCCATGTAGATTATATATAGATTCCAGTCCAGTATCTTTGTAGAGACCAACCATATTTTGAGGTATAACTTTTCAAGAGTCACAAGTTTCTATAAGAAGCTACGTTGGATCAGGACAACGGCCCACCCAGTCCAATACTCTGAATCACACAAAGGCCCCAACCCAGGGGCCATCAGAAGGTCCACCAATGGGGCCAGAACTCCAGAAGCCCTCCCACTGTTGCCCCCCAAAAGCACCAAGAATTCAGAGCATCACTGCCTCAGACAGAGTGATCCATCTATTTTGTTGTTCAGTCACACAATCGAATCTGACTCTTTGTGACCCCATGGACAAAGTCACGCCAGGCCCGCCTGTCTTCCACCACCCTCCGAAGTCTGCTCAAATTCTTGTTAGTTACGTCAGTAACACTGTCCAGCCATCTCATCTCTTGCCATCTCCTTCTTCTTTTGTCTTCTGTCTTTCCGAGCATCAGGGTCTTCTCCTGTGAGCGCTCCCTTCTCATTTGGTGGCCAAAGTATTTGAACTTCAGCTTCAGCATCTGAACTTCCAAGGAACAGTCAGGGTTGATTTCCCTTAGGACTGATTGATTTGATCTTCTGGCATTCCAAGGAACTCTCAAGATTCTTCTCCAGCACCATCTATACCTCGTGGCTAATGGCCACTGATGGACCTCTACTCCATATGCTTCTGGAGCTTTGAACTCAGGGGGAGGTATTTGTGAATTCCCTGCATTTTTTCAGGGGGGTTGGATGAGATGACCCTGGAGGTCCCTTCCAACATTATGATTCTGTAACTCTTGAAAGCTTATACCTTGAAAACCTAGTTGATCCCTAAGGTGTTGTAGGCCTCCAGTCTAGCAGATCTGCAGACCAAGACTCTCCCTCTCTGAACCTAATCTCAAAACCTGTTCTTTCTTCATCCATGTGCCCCTGCAGCTCTTCTCAGCTTAGAAAGTGTGCCTTCTTCAAGCTTTCATGGATACTGAACAGAGGAAGTATGGGATTTGTGGAAAGTGCCATCAAGACACAGCTTCCTTATAGAATCATAGAATCATGGAGTTGGAAGGGACCTCCAGGGTCATCTAGACCTACCCCCTGCACAATGCAGGAAACTCACAAACACCTCCCCGTAAATTCACTGGATCTTCATTGCTGTCAGATGGCCATCTAGCCTATGTTTAAAAACCTCCAAGGAAGCTTCAAGAGGGGATTGGAGCAGAGGTCCATTAGTGGCTATTAGCTACAACGTATTGTTGGAACTCTCTGTCTGGGGCAGTGATGCTCTGTACTCTTGGTGCTTGCGGGGGCACAGTGGAAGGACTTCTAGCCTCACTTGTGGACCTCCTGATGGCACTTGGGGTTTTTTTGTTGTTTTTTTTGTGGCCACTGTGGGACTGGATGGGCCATTGGCCTGATCCAACATGGCTTCTCTTATGTTCTCATGAGAGTCCACCACCTCCTGAGGAAGCCTGTTCCACTGAAGAACTGCTGTAACGGTCAGGAAGTTTTCCTAAGGTTGAGCTGGAAACTCTTTTGATTTAATTTCAACCCATTGGTTCTGGTCCTACCTCCCAGGACCACAGAAAACAATTCCACACCATCCTCTCTATGACAGCCCTTCAAGTACTTGAAGATCGTGATCCTCTCAGTTGCCTCCTCTCAAGGCTAAACAGGCCCAGCTCCTTCAACCTTTCTTCATTGGGCTTGGTCTCCAGACTCCTCACCATCTTCACTGCCCTCCTCTGGACCCATTCCAACTTGTCTACATCCTTCTTAAAATGTGGTGCCCAAAACTGAACACAATACTCCAGGTGAGGTCTTACCAGAGCAGAGCAAAGTTATACCATCACTTCACATGATCTGGACACTATACTTCTGTTGATACAGCCCAAAATTGCATTTGCCTTTTTAGCCACCGCATCACACTGTTGACTCATGTTATGGCAGCCCTGAAGGGTTTTCAAGGCAAGAGATGAACAGAGGTGCTTTTGTATTGCCTATCTTTGCATAGTGACACTGGACTTCCTTTGTGATCTCCCACCCATGTTCTAACCAGGGCCAACTCTGCTTAGCTTCTGAGATTCAATGAGCCTGGACCATCCAAGTCAGAGCATATGAAGAGAGAAATTGCTGTTCCCTGTCTCTGTGTAGAGAGCGTGGACTTCATTGGTGGTGGCTCATCCAATTACTAACCAAGACTGACATGGCTCAGCTTCTGAGATCTGACCAAATTAGGCTAGCCTGGATAGTACCAGTTAGGTGATTGCGGAACTATCTTCTAATAATTAGAACACTTTGAGGCAATGCCAATTGACCATTCTGAGAAGAAGGAGGAGGAGGAGATGATTGTATTGGATTTATATCCCACCCTCCACTCTGAATCTCAGAGTCCCAGAGTGGCTCACAATCTCTTTTATCTTCCTCCTGTCAAGCATGATGAAATTCCACTGATAATTGATTGTTATAGGGTCCTGCCTAAACCTGGTCTGTGAAGTATCATGGAGGATCCGACTTTGTTAGCTTGTTATTCTTTCCCTCCCCCCCCCCCCCCGTCTTGCTTTATGGCTTAAAATTAGAAGTAGTGAGAACTGAAACCAAGTAATCAGCACCTCCCCATACATTCCTGTAAGGGAGTACGAGACATCTGGGGAAAGCAAGGACAAAGTCCTGATAACACTATGGGAATGTAGACATTTATGATAGTTTATGTGTGAGTGCTACCCCACACCCCATCCCTTTGAATCCTTTTGAAGTAAGCCTTAAAATATATTGGCAGCATTACTCTCAAAAACCTGTTACACCAAGGAATCTGTCTATCAATAAACGTAGTCTTTGTATCAACTTCGACTCGTCATTGAACCTGCATGCTTGACACCTCCCCCACAACAGACACCCTGTGAGGTGGGTGGGGCTGAGAGAGCTCTCTCAGAAGCTGCCCTTTCAAGGACAACCCCTGTCAGAGCTATGGTTGACCCAAGGCCATTCCAGCAGCTGCAAGTGGAGGAGTGGGGAATCAAACCAGGTTCTCCCAGATAAGAGTGTACACATACTTGACCACTACACCAAACGGGCTCCATCCATCTTGAAGACTTTGACCCTTTGTGTCAGACTTGGACTGACTGTCCTCCAAGCTTATCAGCCTCCTTGAAGTTGAGTGCTATCACCTCTGAGAAGCTGATGCTGTGAACAGTGACCTGCCCTCCAAATCAAGATAGGGGGTCACCTGGTGAACATTAGAGAAGACATCCTACTAGTGATGGCACCAAAGTTCACAATTGCCATTGAAAAGCCAGAGCTGATGCTGATCACAGTCAGAGGTGGAATTCTAGCTACAGCTCTTTTGCATATTAGGCCACGTACCCCTGATGCAGCCAATCCTCCGAGAGCTTACAAAAAAGAGCATTTGAGAAAGCTCTGTGAGAGAGTGGATAAGATGTGCTATAAGGGTGAGGTTTGGCTTTCTAAACAGCTGGGGAATTTGCTGAGAATTTCTGAGTTTGTGTGATTTCTGAAAATTCTGAGTTTGTGGTTGCTATGGAACTGCTGCTTGTTTGGTTTGAGTGGGCTGAAGATTATTGTTGCTGATTGATTGGGAGTGGCTGTGTTCCTGGGGAAGACTGAGGCCCCACCCTCTTTGCATTATTAAGCTGCACCTTGCCAGAGGCGTGAGCCTTTGGTGGGAGCTGAAGGACAAGAGCTAAAGGGCTCTTGGCCTGGGGCCTGTGTAAGGGCCAGGAACCCAGATCCCTATTTTCCTTGTGTTCCCAATAAGGTAAGTAGATCCTCCAGAAGGAAAGCCACATAAACACAACAGGATTTAAAAGGGGACTGTATATATATATAATATATATATATTAAAAGCTATCATGAAGGTAGACTGCCAGCAGGGCAGTGGAGGCTTTCCAGTGTTTTGCACTGAGTGTCACATGTATGACTATCTGCCCACAGGACATAAGTCTTGGGTGTGTGCTCAATGCAAGGAGCTCCTGGTCCTCAGGGAACGAGTTCGGACCCTTGAGGCCAAAGTGGCTGACCTGGAGAAGCAGAGACAGTTAGTTAGGCACGCAGAGAAGACTCTCAGGGACGTATTAGATGAGCCCCACTCTGAACATGGCAGCCCTGTTGCTGCCTGGGAGCATGAGGGTCGAGAGGGAACACAGCACCATGCTGAAGATAAGGGAACTCAGAAGGGACCTCTTCTTCAGTTGGTGAGCGGGTATCTTTTTGTGCCAAGGACCCATCCCTGGGCAGGGAGGGGGGCGGTCTTAGTAGTTGGTGATTCAATCCTTAGGCAAGTAGACAGCTGGGTGGCAAAACTGCGTACTGACTGTATGGTGACTTGCCTGCCTGGTGCGAAGGTAGCGGACATTACGTGTGTTGTAGATATGCTGATAGCCAGTGCTGGGGAGGAGCCAGCGGTCATGGTGCATGTTGGCACCAACGATGTGGGGAAATGCAGTCGTGAGGTCCTGTAGGAAAAATTTAGGCTGCTAGGCAGGAGACTTAAGGCCAGGACCTCCAAGGCAGCCTTCTCAGAAGTGCTACCTGTTCCACATGCAGGGCTGGAGAGACAGGCACAAATTAGAAGTCTCGATGTGTGGATAAGACGATGGTGTAGGGAGGAAGGGTTTAAGTCTGTTAGGCACTGGGATGCTTTCTGGAACAAGCGGGAGCGGTGCAAAAGAGACGGTCTCCACTTGTCCCCAGATGGAACCAGGCTACTGGCGCTTAAAATCAAAAAGGTGGCAGAACAGTTTTTAAACTAAATCTTGGGGGAAAGCCGACAGGAGATGAAATGTCTCTGGTTCGGGAGGACTCATCTCAAAGAGATGAAGGGTTAGCTGCTATTTTCCACCAGGTAATGGATCAGAGTTGTCCACTGAGATGGTGACAAACAGTATGGACTGTCTGCCAAAGTCTTGAGGCAGCAGGAGAAAAGTTGTGGGCCTAACTTGCCTGGGAAATTATAGATGTTTGTATACAAATGCTAGAAGTGTTCGAAGTGAAATTGGAATGTTTAGTGTTGGGAGAAAACATAGACATTGTGGGAATTTCAGAAACTTGGTGGAATGAGAAGAATCAGTGGGACACGGTGATTCCTGGATACAAGTTATATTGGAAGGATAGGGAGAGAAGGGTTGGAGGTGGGGTGGCTCTGTATGTCAGAGAGGCTATAAAGTCCAGTAAGACTGAGGTCACAGAATTAGATTCCCTTCTAGAAATGCTTTGGGTTGAAACAGAGGACCCAAACGGAAATTTAACTATGGGAGTTTGTTATCACCCACCAAATCAAAATATAGAGGACGATTATAATATGATGGAAAGATTAAAGATAGTGGCTAAACGTAAAAACTGTGTCATAATAGGTGATTTCAACTACCCGCAGATTGATTGGGTCAATATGTGTTCTGGTCGAGAGAAAGAGATTGTTTCTAGACGCTCTCAATAACTGTGCTATGGAGCAGATGGTCACAGAACCTACCAGGGGTCGATCCTGGATTTGGTCCTGAGTAATGACCAAGACCTGGTGAGAGATGTAAAAGTGATTGTACCACTTGGGAGCAGTGACCATAACATTATTGATTTCACCATTTGCATAAATAGGGAGTTGCCCCAAAAGACCAGCACAACCATGTTTAACTTTAAAAGGGGTAAATTCTTTGAGATGAGGAGGCATGTGAAGAGGAAACTGAAAGGAAAGGTAAATACAGTCAAAACCCTTGGGGAAGCTTGGAGGCTATTTAAAACTACAATCCTAGAAGCTCAGATAAAATATATACCACAAGTTAGGAAAGGTACAAACAGGTATAAGAAAAGGCCTGCATGGTTAACAAACAAAGTAATGGAAGTTGTAAAAGGTAAGAAGGATTCCTTTAAGCGGTGGAAAGCTAGTCCAAGTGAAATTAATAAAAAGGAACACAGACAGTGGCAAATCAAATGCAAAACTGTGATCAGGCAGGCAAAAAGGGACCATGAGGAGTATATTGCAAAAAACATAAAGACCAACAATAAAAATTTCTTCAAATATATTAGAAGAAGGAAACCAGCCAGGGAGGCAGTGGGGCCCTTGGATGACCAAGGGGTAAAAGGATTACTGAAGCAGGATAGGGAAATGGCTGAGAAGCTGAATGCATTTTTTGCCTCCGTCTTCACTGTGGAAGATGAGAGGTGTTTGCCCTCTCCAGAACCACTAATTTTGGAAGGGGTGTTGAAAGACCTGAGTCAGATTGAGGTGACAAGAGAGGAGGTCCTACAGCTGATAGACGAATTAAAAACTAATAAGTCACCAGGTCTGGATGGCATACATCCAAGAGTTCTGAAAGAACTCAAGGTGAATTTGTGGATCTCCTGACAAAAATATGTAATCTTTCATTGAAATCTTCCTCCGTTCCTGAGGACTGGAAGGTAGCAAATGTCACCCCCATCTTTAAAAAGCGTTCCAGAGGAGATCCGGGAAATTACAGGCCAGTCAGTCTGACTTCAATACTGGGAAAGTTGATAGAAACCATTATCAAGGACAGAAAAAGTAGGCACATTGATGAACACGAGTTATTGAGGAAGACTCAGCATGGGTTCTGTAAAGGAAGATCTTGCCTCACTAACCTATTAAAGTTCTTTGAGGGGGTGAACAAACATGTGGACAAAGGGGACCCGATAGATGTTGTTTATCTTGACTTCCAGAAAACTTTTGATAAAGTTCCTCATCAGAGACTTTTAAGTAAGCTCAAGAGTCATGGAGTGAACATATGAACATATGAAGCTGCCTTATACTGAATCAGACCCTCGGTCCATCAAAGTCAGCATTGTTTACTCAGACTGGCAGTGGCTCTCTAGGGTCTCCAGCTGAGGTTTTTCATGCCTACTCGCCTGGACCCTTTTTAGTCAGAGATGCCGGGGATTGAACCTGGGACCTTCTGCTTCCCAAGAAGATGCTCTACCACTGAGCCACCATCCCTCCCCAGGTCCTGTTGTGGATCAAAAACTGGCTAATTAATAGGAAGCAGAGAGGGAGTATAAACGGGCAATCTTCGCGGTGGAGGACGGTAAGCAGTGGGGTGCCGCAGGGCTCAGTACTGGGTCTCATGCTCTTAAATTTGTTCATTAATGATTTAGAGTTGGGAGTAAGCAGTGAAGTGGCCAAGTTTGCAGATGACACTAAATTGTTCAGGGTGGTGAGAACCAGAGAAGATTGTGAGGAACTCCAAAGGGATCTGTTGAGGCTGGGTGAGTGGGCGTCAACGTGGCACATGAGGTTCAATGTGGCCAAGTGCAAATTAATGCACATTGGGGTCCAAAAATCTCAGCTACAAATACAAGTTGATGGGCAGCTGCCGCTTCTTGAATTAGAATTGTCATCATAAAACCTTAGTCTCATGGTTTCTACAAACACATTTCCTGGGTATAAATGAAGTAAGTAAATAAGTAACCTCGAGCCCCGTGGTGCAGAGTGGTAAAGCTGCAGTACTGCAGTCCGAACTCTCTGCTCATGACCTGAGTTCAATCCCGGCAGAAGCTGGGTTAAGGAAGCCGGCTCAAGGTTGACTCAGCCTTCCATCCTTCCAAGGTCGGTCAAAGGAGTCCCCAGCTTGCTGGGGTGGAAACGTGGATGATTGGGGAAGGGAATGGCAAACATATGAACATATGAAGCTGCCTTATACTGAATCAGACCCTTGGTCCATCAAAGTCAGTATTGTCTTCTCAGACCGGCAGCGGCTCTCCAGGGTCTCAAGCTGAGGTTTTTCACACCTATTTGCCTGGACCCTTTTTTGGAGATGCCAGGGATTGAACCTGGGACCTTCTGCTTCCCAAGCAGATGCTCTGCCACTGAGCCACCGTCCCTCCCCAAACTACCCATTAAAAAGGCTGCCATGAAAACATTTTGATGTGACGTCACCCCAGAGTCAGAAACATCTGCTGCTTCCATAGGGGACTACTTTTACCTTTCAGTAAACAACCTAGCTAAGTCAATGCATTCTGCTGAGGTTCTTTTTGTGTGTTGTTGTGTGGTAGCACATAGAAGAAGTAAAGAGATTAAACAGATGCTTAGAATGCACAACCGTGTTTTCTTTTCTTTTTTACTCCTGTCATGAACATCTTCCCCAAATGTGCATCGCTAACACATCAAATACACACAGAAGGTGGTGCAAAAAGAGCTGCAAGCAAATGGAGAACAGGAAACAGGGACTTTTCCCCCACAGTAGATCCCCACTCATCAAAGAGATCCTGCTCAGTTTCCAATATCATACAAGATCGGGCTGGCCCGGTCCACCCACAACAGGAGCAGGGCCGGTGCGAGGGTTTTGGTGCCCACTAGCACACCCCCCCAATTTTTTAAAAAAAACAACAACAGAGAATTGTAGGAGAAATGAAGAAACTTGAAACTTAATGTACAGTTTTAATTTTTTTTTTCATTGTGAGATTAAACAATAAAAATTGTGAGAATACAACTTGATTCCTTTAGCTGGAGGTGCCAGGGACAAGACCTTCACGTGACCATTTCTACTTGATCCTTTTAGTTGGAGGTGCCGGGGACAAGACCTTCACGTGACCATTTCTGCTTCATCCTTTTAGCTGGAGGTGCCAGAGACAAGACCTTGCGCGCATGAGAAAGATGCTCTACCACTGAGCTATGGCACCCACCCCATGGCTCTGTTAAAGTAGAGTAGGAATGATGAGTGGCAGCAGACAACTTCAACAGGAGCCAATTTTTAGAAACTGTAATTGGATTTTCTTCCACTTTTACAATTGGTTAATTTATCCCTGCTGGGCTCCAAGGAACACACAGCCCAGGTACTGTCTGCTTTCGCGTTACAGGGTCTGTAACAGACTCGGGGAATGCAAAACCAGCCGGGCAATGTCTGCACTCCATGAAGTCTGCTTTCCATTGGGAAACGCAGGCTCCAAGGAACACACAAACCACACTTGGGGATAGGAGGTGCCTGATGGTACCCCCTAGGCCAGGTGGCGCCCTAGGTGGTTACCTACTTGGCCTACTCCCACGCACTGGTCCTGATCAGGAGTGGCCCTCATGGCATTAGTTCTTTCCCCCTCTCCTTTGCTCCTTTCCCTTGTAGGGTTGCCAGGTCCAATTCAAGAAATATCTGGGGACTTTGGGGATGGAACCAGGAGACTTTGGGGTGAAGCTAGGAGACACTGGAGGTGGAGCCAGGAGCAGGGTTGGGACACTTGGGGATAGGAGGTGCCTGATGGTACCCCCTAGGCCAGGTGGCGCCCTAGGTGGTTACCTACTTGGCCTACTCCCACACACTGGTCCTGATCAGGAGTGGCCCTCATGGCATTAGTTCTTTCCCCCTCTCCTTTGCTCCTTTCCCTTGTAGGGTTGCCAGGTCCAATTCAAGAAATATCTGGGGACTTTGGGGATGGAACCAGGAGACTTTGGGGTGAAGCTAGGAGACATTGGAGGTGGAGCCAGGAGCAGGGTTGGGACAAGCATCATGGAACTGCAAAGGGAGTTCCGGCCATCACATTTAAAGGGACTGCACACCTTTTAAATGCTTCCCCTCCACTGGAAATAATGAAGGATAGGGGCACCTTCTTTTGGGGTTCATAGAATTTGGACCCCTTGGTCCAATTCTTTTGAAACTTGGAAGGTGTTTTGAGGAGAAGCCCTGAATGCTAAGCTGCAAATTTGATGCCACTACGTCAAAAACCAACTCCTCTAGAGCCCCAGATACCCATGGATAAATTCTCCATTATACCCTATGGGAATCAGGCTCCACAGGGACTACTGGAGTGGCTAGCAGACATTTCCTCCCCCCTCTTCTGATGACCCTGAAGCAGGGGGAGGGCCTCCAAACCAGGGGATCCCCTGCCCCCACCTGTGGATTAGTCAACCACAACAGGAAACCGCAGCTTACAGAGAATTAAACACACAGAACCAAAAGCTGCGTACGATATGCTTCAAATACCTCTATTGCAACATTTACTCACAGACGACCCTTTATCAACATGCTTGCGTCCTTTTAAATGTTTCCGTGTCTCTCAAAGTCCACGTCATTCAAAGAAATCAAAGAACCATTGCATGCCGATTGGGAGTTCAGCTTGAAAGTTCACGAGAGCAGTTGCCTGAGCACGGGTTCCTAGTACAATAATCCAGCCTGACGAAGTATAAATGAAACACGGGAATACCCGGAATCGTGTTGATGCACCGGGTGGACAGCGGACTGCTGCCTGAAGGATTTTGAATACGCGGTACTTCCTGCGACTAGAAGCTTTACGGAACAGCAGGAGTTGTTACCTTTCTTGGGATTTACCATCCAGGATTGGACTATTTTGATTTCTTTGAATGACGTGGACTTTGAGAGACACTGAAACATTTACAAGGATGCAAGCATGTTGATAAAGGGTTGTACGTGAGTAAATGTTGAAACAGAGGTATCTGAAGCATATCATACACGGCTTTTGGTTCTGTGTGTTTAATTACCCACCTGGGGACTGGCGATGCTATGCCCTTCCAATCTCCATCCCCAAATAGGCCTCTCTTGTTTGCATAAAAGCCCCGTGGTGCAGAGTGTTAAAGCCGCAGTCCTGCAGTCCTAAGCTCTGCTCACAACCTGAGTTCCATCCCTGGTGGAAGCTGGGTTTTCAGGTAGCCGGCTCCAGGTTGACTCAGCCTTCCATCCTTCTGAGGTCGGTCAAATGAGTCTCCAGCTTGCTGGGGGGGGGGGGTGTAGAGGACTGGGAAAGGCAATGGCAAACCACCCATTAAAAAAGTCTGCCGTGAAAACGTTGTGCAAGCAACATCACCCCAGAGTCAGAAACGACTGCTGCTTGCACAGGGGACCTTTCCTTTCCTTCTCTTGTTTGCAACAATGTTGACTTGAATTCCCCCAGGGCTAGTTGATCATCTGTCATCCCAAGATAAGCCAGCATGGCGTAGCAGTTAAGAGTATCAGGCTAGTATCTGGGAGACCTGCGTTCAAATGCCCACTTGTGCCATGGAAGCTCACGGGTAACTTTGGGCCAGTCCCCCTCTCTCAGCCTAGCCTACCTCACAGGGCGGTTCTGAGGATAAAATGGAGGAAGAGAGAAATGATGACTGAGGGGTGACATGCTGAACAACAGCTTATTGTTGGGACTCTCTGTCTGGGGCAGTGATGCTCTGTACTCTTGGTGCTTGGGAGGGGAAACAGTGGGAGGGCTTCTGGTGTCCTGGCCCCACTGGTGGACCTCCTGATAGCACCTGTTTTTTTTTGGCCACTGTGTGACACAGAGTGTTGGACTGGATGGGCCATTGGCCTGATCCAACATGGCTTCTCTTATGTTCTTATGTGACACAGTGTTGGACTGGAGGGGCCTGATCCAACAGGGCTTCTCTTATGTTCTTCTGTGACACAGAGTGTTGGACTGGATGGGCCACTGGCCTGATCCAACAGGGCTTCTCTTATGTTCTTATGTGTCACAGTGTTGGACTGGAGGGGCCTGATCCAACAGGGCTTCTCTTATGTTCTTCTGTGACACAGAGTGTTGGACTGGATGGGCCACTGGCCTGATCCAACATGGCTTCTCTTATGTTCTTATGTGACACAGTGTTGGACTGGAGGGGCCTGATCCAACAGGGCTTCTCTTATGTTCTGTGACACAGAGTGTTGGACTGGATGGGCCACTGGCCTGATCCAACAGGGCTCCTCTTATGTTCTTATGTGACACAGTGTTGGACTGGAGGGGCCTGATCCAACAGGGCTTCTCTTATGTTCTTCTGTGACACAGAGTGTTGGACTGGATGGGCCACTGGCCTGATCCAACATGGCTTCTCTTATGTTCTTATGTGACACAGTGTTGGACTGGAGGGGCCTGATCCAACAGGGCTTCTCTTATGTTCTTCTGTGACACAGAGTGTTGGACTGGATGGGCCATTGGTCTGATCCAACATGGCTCCTCTTATGTTCTTATGTGTGGCACAGAGTGTTGGACTGGATGGGCCACTGGCCTGATCCAACATGGCTTCTCTTATGTTCTCATGTGTGACACAGAGTGTTGGACTGGATGGGCCACTGGCCTGATCCAACATGGCTTCTCTTATGTTCTTCTGTGACAGAGTGTTGGCCTGGATGGGCCATTGGCCTGATCCAAAGTGGCTTCTCTTATGATCTTAAGTTCTTACGACAGGCAATGTCCCCTCTAAGCTGGGTTAGCGTCAGCTAGCTCACAGATTTTTAGCCTCCAGCTCACACATTTTTGACTTAGCTCAGGAAGGATGACCCCCAGAGCACAATAATTTATGCAGTAGCTGACAACTTGAACGCTAGTAGCTCAAACCTTTAATACCAGTAGCTCACAAAACAGAATTTTTGCTCACAAGACTCTGCAGCTTAGAGTAAACATTGTGATCGAGGTTAACAAGATTATGCATGGGATAGACAAGGTAGAGGGGGAAAGTACTTTCCTCCCTTTCTCACAATACAAGAACTTGTGGGCACTCAATGAAATTACTAAGCATTAAGGTTAGAATGGATAAAAGGAAACACTTCTTCACCCAAAGAGTGATTAACACAGGAAATTTACTGCCACAGGAGGTGGTGGCAGCTACAAACATAGATGGCTTCAAGAGGGGATTGGATCAACATATGGAGCAGAGGTCCATCAGTGGCTATTAATAACCAGAGAGTATTGTTGGAATTCTCTGTGTAGGGCAGTGATGCTCTGTATGCTTGGTGCTTGGGAGGGGCAACAGTGGGAGGATCCACTGATGGACCTCCTGAGGGCACCTGGGTTTTTTGACCACTGTGTGAAACAGACTGGATGGGCCATCGGTCTGATCCAGCATGGCTTCTCTTATGTTCTTATGGAACTCTCTGTTTGGGGCAATGATGCTCTGTATTCTTGGTGCTTGGGGAGGCAACAGTAGGAGGGCTTCTAGTGTCCTGGCCCCACTGATGGACCTACTGATGGCACCTGATTTTTTTGGCCACTGTGTGACAGAGTGTTGGACTGGATGGGCCATTGGCCTGATCCAATAAGGCTTCTCTTCTGTTCTTATGTCTGGGGCAGTGATGCTCTATATCCTTGGTGCTTGCGGGGGGGAGGGCGCAGTGAGAGGGCTTCTAGTGTCCTGGCCTCACTGATGGACCTCCTGATGGCACCTAGGTTTTTTGACCACTGTGTGAAACAGACTGGATGGGCCATCGGTCTGATCCAACATGGCTTCTCTTATGTTCTCATGATGCAAGTCACCTTGGGTCCCCGTTGGAGAAAAGAAGCATGGTACAAATTAATTAAACAAGTCAGGAGTAGCAGCGGCAGGAGAAGATCTCCCGTGCTCTCCTCGTGTCCAATTCCATTCCACCTACCTCTATAGCAGACTCCATTCTCTCCTTCTCTGTGCCTCTCAACAAAGTTCTTCTGCCTTCTTGTATCAGAAGTTCCCATCGAGGCCAAACCATCTTCGCTCACAATGTGTGGAGTGACATCTTTAACATATGGTTATTATAATAATGATTGGGGGGGGGGGGATATTACAAACCTTGTTTATCTCACTTCCGTGTGCTTGGGCTTTGAGAATCGCTATAGCAACCTTAACTCTTCACGGGTCTCTCATTCGCCTTCGAAGGCCTGCGGCTTGACTAGCCTGAGTGTTAACTGAATGGTCAAGACCGTCAGCAGTGAGTCGGGAAGCTCCCCTGGGCCGAGTGTTGCCTCAGCGGCTTTAAATAATGCGTAGGGCGTGCGAAACCACCCTCTTCCAGCTAGCCTTCTAAGATGGAGCTTGGAATGAACATCCCGCCATCATTAATATAACTGAGATAGTAGCACTATTAAATTGTATTCTTTTAGACTGTTTTCAGATTATTTAAATGCTTAATTGTTCATCTTACTTAACTGTATTATCTTGTATGATTGTTTTAACATGGCTTTTTGCCATGTCCTGTAAGCCGCCCTGAGCCTGCTTCGGCAGGGAGGGCGGGGTATAAATAAAAAAATTATTTATTCTTTATTTATTTTATAAATAAGGCATTTTTTTTCCCCTTGACTTCAGGTCCCTTTCTGCATCATGGACAATAACACAGGTGACCTACCCTACAAAGGAGGATACGGAGAACAGTTTTAGCATTCAAGGGTAAGGAGTTTCACTGAAATCAAGCCAGGACTTTTTTCTCAAGGCTTCTAATAGCTGAAAAAACTCCTTGGGGTGGGGGGGGGGGGAGAAGGTGGAGGAGGAGGAGGAAGAAGAGGAGAAGGAGACGAAGAGGAGGAGAGGAGAAGAGGAGGAGGCAGTGGAGAAGGAGGAGGAGAAGGAGAAGAGGAGGAGGAGATGAAGAAGAGGAGGAGAGGAGAAGAGGAGGAGGAGGAGGAGAAGAAGGAGGAGGAGGAGAAGGAGCAGGAGAGGAGGAAGAGGAGAGTTGGTTTTTATAACCCACTTTTTTACCTGAAGGAGTCTCAAACTGGCTTTCAATCACCTTCCCTTCCTTTCCCCACAACAGGCATCATGTGAGGTAGGTGGGACTGAGAGAGTTCTGAGACGACCCTAACCTGGCCAAAGGCCACTCAGCAAGCTTCAGGGGGAATCAAATCCTATTCTCCAGAATAGAGTCCACCACTCTTTACTGCTACACCATGCTGGCTCAGAGAAGTCCTGCTGCACCAGACCAGTGGGGGGGTCCATCTAGTCCAGCCTCCTGTCTCACCCACTGGCCAACCAGTTCCTCTGGACAGTCAACAACAAGGTATAAAGACTGAAGTCTTCTAAATGTTCCCTCTTGGTGCTGGGACCCAGAGGTCGACTGCCTCTGAATGTGGAGGTTCCCTTAAATCATCATGGCTAGTAGTTACTGATAGACCTAAGAACATAAGAGAAGCCATGTTGAATCAGGCTAATGGCCCATCTAGTCCAACACTCTGTGTCACACATAAGAACATAAGGGAAGCCATGTTGGATCAGGCCAATGGCCCATCCGGTCCAACACTCTGTGTCCCACATAAGAACATATGAGAAGCCATGTTGGATCAGACCAATGTTCCATCTGGTTCAACACTCTGTGTCACAAATAAGAAAATAAGAAAAGCCATGTTGGATCAGGCCAATGGCCCATCCAGTCCAACACTCTGTGCAACACATAAGAACATAAGAGAAGCCATATTGGATCAGGCCAATGTCCCATCTGGTTCAGCACTCTGCATCACACATGAGAACATAAGAGAAGCCATGTTGGATCAGACCAATGTCCCATCCAGTCCAACACTCTGTGTCACACATAAGAACATAAGAGAAGTCATGTTGGATCAGGCCAATGGCCCATCCAGTCCAACACTCTGTGTCACATAAGGACATAAGAGAAGCCATGTTGGATCAGGCCAATGGCCCATCCAGTCCAACACTCTGTGTCACACATAAGAACATAAGAGAAGTCATGTTGGATCAGGCCAATGGCCCATCCACTCCAACTCTCTGTGTCACACAGTGGCCAAAACTCAGATGCCATCAGGAGGTCTACAAGCTGGACCAGACTCCACAAGCCCTCCCCACTGTTGCCTACACCACCTGACATCACCATTGTTTCACACAGGGCTTCTCAAAGTCCCCAGATATTTTCTGAGTTGGACCTGGCAACCCTACACGGTGACCAAAACCCAAGTGTCATCAGGAGGTTCACCAGAGGGGCAGAACTCCAGAAGCCCTCCCACCATTGCCCCCAAGCATCAAGAATACAGAGCACCACTGCCCCAGACAGAGCATTCCATCTGGACCTTGTGGCTAATGGCCACTGATGGACCTCTGCTCCATTTGCTTATCCAATCCCCCTTGAAGCTGTTTATGCTTGTAGATGCCATCACTTCCTGTGTCAGTGAATTCTACCTGTTCATGATTCTTTGGGTGAAGAAGTACTTGCCTTTATCTGTTCTGAGCCTATGGCTCCTTAACTTCATTGAGTGCTCAAGAGTTCTTGTATTGAAAGAAAAGGAGAAAAGTACTTCTTTCTCAGCCTTGTCTATTTCATCGACCTCTTCTCCATGAATCTATCTTAATCCCCTTAACACTGATAGCTTCTGGTGGCTGGTGGCTATTCAGCTGCTGAACACACCATACTTCAGGGCAGAGGTCGTTTTGTAGAAAAATAGGTGGTGGAGCTCATTAGCATAACTCATTAGCACATTTCCCCCTCCCCCCTAGCCAAAAGCAACTCAGCCCAAGAAAGAAGAGCCCCGGGTGAGCGAGGCCTGTTTGGGCTGGCTAGAGATCCAGCCAGTCCAAGCAGGCCTCACTCGCCTGGGGCTCTCCTTGGTTCCCCACATCCCATCAAAAGGCCAGCAAGCCACTCATCGCCCACAATCCCATAAGAAGTGGAGAAAGGGTGGCGCGGGCTTCTCCAGGGGTTAATGAGAGCTGCTGGGGGTGTAGCAAAGCCCCTGATGGCTGGCTGGCTGGCTGCTCTCCTAATCCAGGGATTGTTATGCAGCTGCACCTCCTATTCAACGGACAAGGTAGGTGGGGAGGAAGAGGGGAAACCCTCAGAAAGGTTCAGGAGCTGCGCTCCCATGAGCTCCTGCTGAATCCGAGGCCTGCTTCAGGGGCACCGATCCTTGAAAGGAACTTGGTGCTTGGGGCCAACTCCCGAAAGGAACACATCTGTCGAAATTGAGCTTCACCTTTACTAGTAGCACCGCCATTCCGTTTGCTTGCCCGCTCCCCCGTACGTTTGTCAATAGAGAGGTCAAAAAAAAAATGCCACTCGTCTCTGGTCCCGCAAGGAAACCGACGGTGCACAGAGTGACTCCCTCCCCCCACCCCCACCAAACTTCCTGACATTTCAGGAAGTGGGTAGAACAAACAATGCTAAAGGTTATTAACAGGTTGATCCTCTGAAATGAATTTAGTTATCACGGTCCGTGCAGCCGTGTGTGCTGGCAATACCTTAATTCTCTCGATGGAAGCTGAGACGACTCACTCTCCTGCCCCCTTAGAACATTCTAGAGCCCATGAATAGGGATGCCGCTGAATAAGAGTGGTGGGCGGTCAATTCTTTCCCCTGCATCTGTAATAGGCGAGAGCATTCATTTCCAAGTGAATAGGAAAATATGACAATACAGAGAAAATGTCAGTGATCTGATTCAGTTCCTTGGTGCCTAGCGCGTCTTTAGAGAGCTCGGGGACATCAGAGGGAAGGGAAGAGACAGAGAACAGGACGTAAAACTGACCTCCAAGCTGTCTGATCTTCTGAGTCAAAGAAATATTGCGACATAATGGGTTCAAGCAGAAATGGAGGGAGAAGAGGAGAGAGCCAGAAGACAGCAGGAGATATGAAATTGACAGTGAAGCTTTCCAATCATCACCGTCAAACACAGGGCTTTTTTTTTTAAGCAGGAACTCCTTTCCATATTAGGCCGCACAGCCCTGATGTAGCCAGTCGTCCTGGAGCTTACAGTAGGTCCTGTACTAAGAGCTCGGTAAACTCTTGGAGGATTGGCTACATCAAGGGGTGTGGCCTAATATGCAAAGGAGTTCCTGCTACAAAAAAAGCCCTGGTCAAACATATCCAGCATCTGAAGAGGTTGAAGCAGAGATGGGGGGGCGGGGTAGAGCCAGAAGACAGCTGGAGACACAAAACTGATATCAAAGTTTACCAGTCATCAAAGACGAACATATCTTGGAACAGAAATAGTTCCAAGCAGGGATGGGAGGGAAAGAAAGGCACATGGGAAGAGGGGAGAGAATCAGAAGAACACAGGATATATGAAAGTGACATTATATCTTTCCAATTAGCACAGTGAAACAGATGTTGCCATGGAAGATGTTCCAGCAGAGATAGGGAAAAGAGCCAAAAGAGAGTCAAAGACATGAAACTGATATTAAGACTATCCAATCAACAAAGCCAAACACCTCTTGGGACACAGATAGTTGCAAGCAGAGGTGCTGCTGCACTCAAATCTTGCTCTTCTCCTGAAGACTAATGCAGCTGCCTACCCAAAACTGTTTCAGCATAGGTAGGCTTCCTGGCAAGGGTCCCAAAACATCTAAGGGCTGTTCTCAAACCAGCCTGACATTGATGGGAGTAGCTGGATGGGTTGGAGAGGGGGTTGGAACATAAAAAACATAAGAGAAGTCATGTTGAATCAGGCCAGTGGCCCATCACACTCTGTGTCCCACAGTGGCCAAAACCCAGGTGCGATCAGGAGGTCCACCAGCGGAGCAAGAAAACAGTTATTTGCCCTTAGCTCTCAGCCTGAGGCCTTGAAGTGAGCTGAAGTGGAGATGGGCCATGGCCCAGCAGTAGAGAGGCTGCTTGGGATTCAGATGGTCCCAGGATCAACCCTTAGCATCTCCCTCCAAAAGGTTCAGGTGTCCTGTGATGTGGGAGACCTCTACCAGATGTTTACTCAATCCCCTCACAAGGACATAAGAGAAGCCATGTTGAATCATGCCAGTGGCCCAACCTGTCCAACATTCTGTGTCACACAGTGGTCAAAACCCAGGTGCCATCAAGAGATCCACCAGCAGGTCCAGAACTCCAGAAGCACTCCCACTGTGCCCCCCACCCCAGCACCAAGAAAACAGCATCACTGCCCCAGACATAAGAACTTAAGAGCCTGAGCCTGCTCCAGCGGGGAGGGCGGGGTATAAATAAAAACTGTTGTTGTTGTTGTTAAGAGAAACCATGTTGGAACAGGCCAATGGTCCATCCAGTCCAACACTCTGTGTCACTCAGTGACCAAAACACAGGTGCATCAGGAGGTCCACCAATGAGGCCAGAACTCCAGAAGCCCTCCCACCGTGGGAGCATCACTGCCCCAGACATAAGAACAAAAGAGAAACCATGCTGGATCAAGCCAGTGGCCCATCCAGTCCAGTACCCTGTGTCATACAGTGGCCAAAACCCAGATGCAATCAGGAGGTCCACCAGTTGGGCCAGAACTCCAGAAGTACATGCACTGTGACCCCTCAAGCACCAAGAATACAGCAAATCACTGTCCCAGACATTACATAAGGGAAGCCATGTTGGATCAGGCCAACACTACTTCCAGTTCAACACTCTTGTCATACAGTGGCAAAAACCCAGTTGCAATCAGGAGGTCCACCAGTGGGGACAAAACTCCAGAAGCCCTCACACTGTGCTCTCCCCCCAAGCACCAAGAATACAGAGCATCACTGTCCCAGACATAAGAACATAAGGGAAGCCATGCTGGATCTGGCCAATAGCCCATCCAGTCCAACAATCTGTGTCACACAGTGGCGAAAACCCAGTTGCAATCAGGAGGTCCACCAGTGGGGACAAAACTCCAGAAGCCCTCACACTGTGCTCTCCCCCCAAGCACCAAGAATACAGAGCATCACTGTCCCAGACATAAGAACATAAGGGAAGCCATGCTGGATCTGGCCAATAGCCCATCCAGTCCAACACTCTGTGTCACACAGTGACCAAAATCCAGAGGCCATCAGGAGACCCACCAGCAGGAACAAAACTACTGAGCAGGAGCGCCAGAGAGAGATGAGCCATGACAACTGTGAGTGTATTTCAGAGGTGGAATTCTAGCAGGAGCTCCATTGCATATTAGGCCACACCTCTCTGACGTAGCCAATCCTCCAGGAGCTTACAAAAAAAGAGCCTTGTAAGCTCTTGGAGGACTGGCTACATCCGTGATGTGTGGCCTAATGCGCAAAGGAGTCCCTGCTAGAATCCCACCCCTGGTGTATTTTGATGTGCAGATTTGGATAACCAGCAGGAGAACTGGGCAAATTTGGACCCGGGATAGATTTGTCCGTCACGCAGGTACCCAGTCAAGGCTAACTGTTAGCAGCCGCCCAATGTTTCGATCATGTTTTGATGGTTGCATACCAGCTGTAAATGAAACCTGCTTCAACCTACATAGTTAGCATCACTTATCTTTGTTCAGGGACAAGGAGGGGCAGGGGAAAGTACATCCATAGCCTATAGACAATGGCGCGTCAAGGCTGCAGGCTGTGTGTATTCATCCATTCACAGACTTTGCACAGCAAAACCATCTCGTTTTGTAATCCGCCCCCCCCCCCCCGGGCCCCCTGAAACGATACTGAGAAGCTGAGCCTCGGTGTTGTCTCTGCTTTGCGTGTCGAAATCCCCAGGGTCAGTCCCCGGCATCTCCAGTTAAAAGGACCAGGCAGCAGGTGATGTGGAAGCAAGCCCGGTGCTAGGGCCTCCGGAACCCCAGGCCAGTACCTGCCTGGCACACTTCAACTGCACCTGCCCCACTTCTGCAACCTTGCCCATGGAGAGAGCAAGCGCTGCGGCCTGGAAGGAGGGCTGGGTGGGATCCGGCTGAACCCGTGCTGATACCCCACCCGGCTGTTTCCGCCTTGAAGGAGCTGGGAGTGAGCAGTGAAGTGGCCAAGTTTGCAGATGACACGTAATTGTTCAGGGTGGTGAGAACCAGAGAGGATTGTGAGGCACTCCAAAGGGATCTGTTGAGGCTGGGTGAGTGGGCGTCAACGTGGCAGATGCGGTTCAATGTGGCCAAGTGCAAAGTAATGCACATTGGGGCCAAGAATCCCAGCTACAAATACAACTTGATGGGGTGTGAACTGGCAGAGACTGACCATGAGAGAGATCTTGGGGTCGTGCTAGAGAACTCACTGAAAATGCCAAGACAGTGTGCGTTTGCAATAAAAAAGGCCAACGCCATGCTGGGAATTATTAGGAAGGGAATTGAAAACAAATCAGCCAGTATCATAATGCCCCTGTATAAATCAATGGTGCGGTTTCATTTGGAGTACGGTATACAATTCTGTTCACTGCACCTCAAAAAGGATATTATAGCATTGGAAAAAGTGCAGAAAAGGGCAACTAGAATGATTAAAGGTTTGGAACACTTTCCCTATGAAGAGCTTGGGGCTCTTTAGCTTGGAGAAACGTGGACTGCGGGGTGACATGATAGATGTTTACAAGATTATGCATGGGATGGAGAAAGTAGACAAAAAAGTCCCTTTCTCACAATACAAGAACTCGTGGGCATTTGATGAAATTGCTGAGCAGTCAGGTTAAAATGGATAAAAGGAAGTGCTTCTTCACCCAAAGGGTGATTAACATGTGGAATTCACTGCCACAGGAGGTAGTGGCGGCTACAAGCATAGCCAGCTTCAAGAGGGGTTTGGATAAAAATATGGAGCAGAGGTCCATCAGTGACTATTAGCCACAGGGTGTGTGTGTAAATATATTTTGGCCACTGTGTGATACAGAGTGTTGGACTGGATGGGCCATTGGCCTGATCCAACATGGCTTCTCTTATGTTCTTATCCAATGTATTTCTCTTTTAGCTGTATTGACATACTCAAATAGGGATATCGATTGTTTATCTCATTACATATACTAAACCCATCTTCCACTATTTTTGAATGTATTTTACTTCTAATGGCAAACTATATGTATGTTACATGTTAAAAGGTAAATTAGCTGGATGGGAAAAAAACTTCTGAGAAAGAAATGCTCATTTTGGCCCAAGCTTATACAATAGAGTGATTAACAGACATTCTCCCAATCTGACATATTACTGTTTTATTGGTTTCTCACGCTCATGCTATCCAGATCAAAGGTTTGCTCAATCTGTTAATTTTGCTCTTCTGTCACTGGATCTTCAATTTGTACCATTTTGCATTCTAAACCATTGCCGACCAGCTATATGTAGCTCTGCTCACTGTACTTGATTCTTCGTCTTGATGAAGTGTGCTTGGAGCACATGAAAGCTGACATTATGAATAAAACTGTGTTGGTCTTAAAGGTGCGACTGACTTGGAGAGCCAGTTTGGTGTAGTGGTTAAGTGTGTGGACTCTTATCTGGGAGAACTGGGTTTGATTCCCCACTCCTCCACTTGCACCTGCTAGCATGGCCTTGGGTCAGCCATAGCCCTGGCAGAGGTTGTCCTTGAAAGGGCAGCTGCTGGGAGAGCCCTCTCTAGCCCCACCCACCTCACAGGGTGTCTGTTGTGGGGGAGGAAGGTGAAGGAGATTGTGAGCCACTCTGAGACTCTTTGGAGTGGAGGGCGGGATATAAATCCAATATCTTCATTTATCTCACAGGGTGTCTGTTGTGGGGGAGGAAGATAAAGGAGATTATGAGCCGCTCTGAGACTCTTCAGAGTGGAGGGTGGGATATAAATCCAATATCTTCATCTACCTCACAGGGTGTTTGTTGTGCGGGGGGGGAGGTAAAGGAGATTGTGAGCCGCTCTGAGACTCTTCGGAGTGGAGGGTGGGATATAAATCCAATATCTTCATCTACCTCACAGGGTGTCTGTTGTGGGGGAGGAAGGTAAAGGAGATTGTGAGAAGCTCTGAGATTCTTCGGAGTGGAGGGCGGGATATAAATCCAATATCTTCTTCATTTTCTTCTTCTACTACTTTGTTCTACTGCTTCAGACCAACACGGCTGCCCACTTGGAACTCTTCATCACGTCAGCACTTGGCGGGGTGGGTGTCTGCTTGCAATTCTTGGTGGGGTAGGGCGGGAATAAAATAAATAAATAAATAAATAAATAAATAAATAAATAAATAAATTCTACTGTCTGATCTGGAAGGACTGTAGGCACAGTTTGGTGATCTGAAGAGAGAGCCCCCTCCCCCCCCCATTCTCTCAGGAATCCAGGAAACTCCTTTTTATTTGACCAAGACAATCTGCTTCCCCCCCAAAACACACACGCACACACACACAAAGCCGCTGAAGTACACTTGCTAATTACAAGAGGAAAAGAAAGCCATCCAGCAGCTATTGGAAGGGATGCAGGAAGGGCTGTTGAAAAGGCAGCGAAGAAATGCTGGTTTTGCAGTCCGGTCATGTGCTGCATGGAACTGAACTGCTTGCCTGTTGCCCGGGCTAACCCTGCTATTAGGCAAACTAGGTGATCACCTAGGGCGCCAGCCTTCTTGAGGGTGCTGAATTGAGCACCCCCCATGTGACTTGGTGATGTTATCAGTGCATTGGGGAGGGCTGCCAGAAGTTAGCTTTGCCCAGGGTGTCAGACAGTCTAGGGCTGGCCCTGCCTGTTCCTCAAACACACACACACCACAAGCATTTCAGTCAGAAGAAGAAGAAGAATAAGATGCTGAGGAATCTGGAGACCAAGCCCTATGAAGAAAGGCTGAAGGAGCTGGGCATGTTTAGCCTGGACAGGAGGTCACCATCTTCAAGGACTTGAAGGGCTGTCATACAGAGGATGGTGTGGAATTGTTTTCTGCGGCCCCGGAAGGTCAGACCAGAACCAATGGGTTGAAATTAAATCAGAAGAGTTTCCGGCTCAACATTAGGAAGAACTTCTTGACCCTTAGAGCGGTTCCTCAGTGGAACAGGCTTCCTCCTTGGGAGGTGGTGGGCTCTCCTTCCTTGGAGGTTTTTAAACAGAGGTTAGAAGAAGAAGAAGAAGAAGAAGAAGAAGAAGAAGAAGAAGAAGAAGAAGAAGAAGAAGAAGAAGAAGAAGAAGAAGAATTGCAGATTTATATCCCGCCCTTCTCCTTGAATCAGAGACTCAGAGCGGCTTACAATCTCCTATGTCTTCTCCCCTCACAACAGACACCCTGTGAGGTGGGTGGGGCTGGAGAGGGCTCTCACAGCAGCTGCCCTTTCAAGGACAACTCCTGCGAGAGCTATGGCTGACCCAAGGCCATTCCAGCAGGTGCAAGTGGAGGAGTGGGGAATCAAACCTGGTTCTCCCAGATAAGAGTCCGCACACTTAACCACTACACCAAACTGGCTCTCCCAGATGGCCATCTGACAACAATGCTGATCCTGTGGATTTAGGGGGAGGTATTTGTGAGACCCCTGCATAAGTGTAATGTCACAGAGGCAACAACAACAACAAAATTTTTGTTTGTATCCCACCCTCCCCGCCAGAGCAGGCCCCGGGCGGCTAACAGCATCATTCAAGTGTCAGTTATACAGAGATAAATAAAATTACATTTAAACATTATAAACATTTTAGTTAAAATTCTGGTTAAATTTTAAAATTAAATTAAATTGATAAAAGTGCTAATGCTATATTTGTTTTTTTATGATGGCGGTTTTCCTTAGCAGTTTCCTTTTTCATCAGCGAAAGCCAGTCGGAAGAGGAAGGTCTTGCAGGCCCTGCGGAATTGTTCAAGATCCCGCAGGGCCCGCATTTCCTCTGGAAGTTGGTTCCATAGGCTCGGGGCTACAGAGGAGAAGGCCCGGTTACGGGTGCTTTGCAGCTTCACCTTTCTCGGTCCGGGGGTAGTCAACAGGTTTTTCCCGGCTGACCTCAGTGCTCTCTGGGGTTCACAGCATTGATGACTGTCTCATCCAGGGCTTTTTTTCTTCTTTTTTTGCAGCAGGAGCTCCTCTGCATATCAGGCCACGCCCCCCTGATGTAGTCACTCCTCCAAGAACTTCCAGGGCGCTTCTTCCAGGGCCTACTGGAAGCTCCAGGAGGATTGACTGCATCAGGGTTGGGGGGGGGGGAGGCCTAATGTGCAAAGGAGCTCCTGCTGCAACAACGACAAAAAAGCCCTGGCTAAAAGAAAGCTTTCTAATAAAATTAGGAAGGGTTACATGTCAAGAACGGTTATCAAGGGTGCAAAAGTCAGTGCCTCTTGTAATCAGCGTGATTGGAGCAGAGAAGGTGCTGACCTGGATCGCCCAGTCTAGCCTGATCTCATCTAGGGTTGCCAATCCCCAGGTGGGGGCAGGGGATTCCCCTGGTTTGGAGGCCCTCTCCCCGCTTCAGGGTCATCAGAAAGCAGGGGGAGGGGAGGGAAACGACTGCTGGGCACTCCATTATTCCCTATGGAGCCCGATTCTCATAGGGCAGGGGTCGCCAACGGTAGCTCTCCAGATGTTTTTTTGCCTACAACTCCCATCAGCCCCGGCCAGCATGGCCAATGGCTGGGGGTGATGGGAGTGGTAGACAAAAAACATCTGGAGAGCTACCGTTGGCCACCCCTGCTGTAGGGTATTATAGAGAATATATCCACGGGTATCTAGGGATCTGTGGAAGCTGTTCTTTGAGGGAGAGGCACTAAATTTGCAGCATAGCATCCAGTGCCTCTCCCCAAAACACCGCCCCAGTTTCAAAAAGATTGGACCAAAGGGGTCCAATTCTATGAAGGTGCCCCTATCCTTCATTATTTCCAGTGGAGGGGAGCCATTTAAAAGGTGTGCAGTCCCTTTAAATGTGATGGCCTGAATGCCCTTTGGAGTTCAATTACACTTGTCACAACCTTGCTCCTGGCTCCACCCCAGTGTCTCCTGGCTCCACCCCCAAGGTCCCCAGATATTTTTTGATTTGCACTTGGCAACCCTAATCTCGTCCAATCTTAAAAGCTAAGCAGTGTCAGCCTTGGCTAATATTTGGAAGGAATGCCAGGACCGTAATGCAGAGGCAGGCAATGGCAAGCCACCTCTGAAGAATCTCTTGCCTCAAGAACAAGTCTAGATCGCCACCTAGTGGTGCATAACGCTAAAA
This sequence comes from Heteronotia binoei, assembly GCF_032191835.1. Lineage (NCBI taxonomy): Eukaryota > Metazoa > Chordata > Lepidosauria > Squamata > Gekkonidae > Heteronotia > Heteronotia binoei. Next base: position 7,808,180 of record NC_083229.1, read on the forward strand.
GAGCTAGGACTTCTGCCTGCCAGACTGTCTTAGGATCCCCTGGCTCCACTGAGTACAATGAAATAGGATAATTAGAGCAAAGGGAAACGGTATGGGGGCAGAAAATTAGTTTTTGTAGTAAGATAAGAATGGTATGTCCCTATTCAGCCTCTGGGGGGAGATCCATTGTTCTGAACCTCTGGTAGATGAAGATGAAGAAGATATTGGCTTTATATCCCGCCCTCCACTCCGAAGAGTCTCAGAACAGCTCACAATCTCCTTTCCGTTCCTCCCCCACAACAGACACCCTGTGAGGTGGGTGGCTGGAGAGGGCTCTCACAGCAGCTGCCCTTTCAAGGACAACCTCTGCCAGAGCTATGGCTGACCCAAGGCTATGCTAGCAGGTGCAAGTGGAGGACTGGGGAATCAAACCTGGTTCTCCCAGATAAGAGTCCACACACTTAACCACTACACCAAACTGGCTCTCCAGTTGGACTCTCTGCAGAGTAGGCAGCCTTAATACATGTTCTTCCAGGACTGGCTCCTGATGATCTTGGTTTATGATCTCTGCTTTGGGAAATTCCTGGAGATGTGGGGGCGGAGCCTGGGAAGGGCAGGGACGGTGGAATGGAGGGACCTCAGCAGGATCGAATACCATACAGCCCATCCACCTGCCGAAGCAGCCATTTTCTCCAGGGGAACTGATGTCTCTAGTCTCATCAGAGAGTTGCCATCTCTCCTTTGGGAAATTCCTGGGGAATCTGAGGGTAGATCCTGGAGATTTGGTGGTGGTGACTGCTGGGGAGGGTAAGGTCTACAATAACATGTAAGGCCATTGAGTCTTCCTTCTCAAGCAGTTATTTTTCTCCTCCCCTGGGAACAGATCTCTGTAATCTGGAGATCAGATGTATTTCCAGGAGATCTCCAAGCCGCACCTGGAAGCTGGCAATCCGATGATGATGATGATAGTGGTGGTGCTGGTGATATTGGATTTATACCCCGTCCTTTCCTCTGAATCAGAGTCTCAGAGCGGCTTACAATCTCCTTTAACTCCTTCCCCCACATCAGACACCCTGGGAGGGGGGTGGGACTGAGAGAGCTCTCCCAGAAGCTGCCCTTTCAAGGACAGCTCTGCGAGAGAGAGCTCTGGCTGATCCAAGGCCATTCCAGCAGCTGCAAGTGGAGGAGTGATGAATCAAACTCGGCTCTCCCAGATAAGAGTCTGCGCACTTAACCACTACACCAAGCTGGCTCGCTGTGAAGGGTTTCACATTTGCCAGATCAACAAGGTCAACCGAGGGGCCACCTCTGTCCCACCAGTGAGGCCATGTCCATTTGCTTGGAGCAGCCACGAAGAATTTTGCTTAGTGCCTCTCCACTCTTTCCAGGTTACGTGGCCTGTAGATGCACGAGGCCATCCACTCTCTTCTCCTCCCACATCTAGCTCACCTCCATCAGCCCCTTCCTTCTGTTGCCTCTCCCTTCCGCTTCCTCTCTCCCTGGACTTCTCTCTCGAAGCCTTCTCTCCCTTCTTCTCTTTGTCTTCCTTCCACAATACTGAATCATACTCTTCTCCCGGTGCTCTGTGAATGTATGCGCTGCCGTTGTGTTCTGCTGCGTTCCTTGCTTTGAACAAGGCAGCTATTTCTGTCGAAAGCCCCACCACTTGCCCTGTGAGCATTTGCACACACACACAAAGACACACACTCTCCTCCTACGCTCTCCACTCCTGAAAGCCAATAACATCTCCTTCATGCATCAACAGAGAGAGGAAGGAGATGTGTTCCGTGGTCAGGTTCATAGAGTTCTCTCCATGCTTCCGGTGTATCTATGTGGAGGGGTCCTTTGTTTACTACTGGTGAATCACTTGTCGTTATAATGGATAGCGTGTGGGTTGCTTGAAGGAGGGACCTGACCCAGAATGGGCGGCATTGTTTGGCGCTCTGGTCTTTTGCCGAATTGTTCCCACACCTGTAAGCCACGGAACAATGGCCTTGGTTCAACGAGAGGGAAGCAAATAGGGGCAAACATTTGGGAATGTCGGAGGGTTGGGGAAGACGGTGACCTAGGGGTTAGAGCCAGCTTCCTGGTTTCCGAACTGTAACCAAAGTAGCAGCCGGGTGATTTGCCTGATGAATGTGCGAAGCTGCCTTAAGGCTGAATCAGGCTGCCTCCGCAGCAAGATCAGTATTGTCTGCTCTTTTTCTTCTTTTCTTTTTCTTTTTGCGCAAGAAGCCACATACTGAGCTGTAGCCGATGGGAAATTGCTGCTGGAGACGCTCTGCGTCCTTCTTTTTAAAAAAAAATTGTGTAAAGAATCTATATAATTGAATCAATATTGGCCCAAGGTCTGATGAAGACTGGGAAGAAACAAGTGCTTCGTCGATTGGCTTGTCACCACACTACTCGGGGACTTGAATGTACATGTTTTGGACATTTGGACTGGTTTCTATATACTTCTTTGGTAAATTGAACATATGAAGCTGCCTTATATGCCTTATACGGGGAGAGCCAGTTTGGTGTAGTGGTTAAGTGTGCGGACTCTTATCTGGGAGAACCGGGTTTGATTCCCCACTCCTCCACTTGCACCTGCTGGAATGGCCTTGGGTCAGCCAGAGCTCTGGCAGAGGTTGTCCTTGAAAGGGCAGCTGCTGTGAGAGCCAGTTTGGTGTAGTGGTTAAGTGTGCGGACTCTTGTCTGGGAGAACCGGGTTTGATTCCCCACTCCTCCACTTGCACCTGCTAGCATGGCCTTGGGTCAGCCATAACTCTGGCAGAGGTTGTCCTTGAAAGGGCAGCTGCTGTGAGAGCCCTCTCCAGCCCCACCTACCTCACAGGGTGTCTGTTGTGGGGGAGGAAGATAAAGGAGATTGTGAGCTGCTCTGAGACTCTTCGGAGTGGAGGGCGGGATATAAATCCAATATCTTCTTCTTCTTCTTCTTATACTGAATCAGACCCACCCCCCTTGCTCCATCAAAGTTAGTATTGTCTACTCAGTGGCTCTCCAGGGTCTGAAGCTGAGGTTTTTCACACCTACTTGCCTGGGCCCTTTTTAGTTGGAGATGCCAGGGATTGAACCTGGGATCTTCTGCTTACCAAGCAGATGCTCTCCCACTGAGCCACCATCCCTCCCCTTAACATATGAAGCTGCCTTTTACTGAATCAGACCCTCAGTCCATCAAAGTCAGTCTTGTCTACTCAGACTGGCAGCGGCTCTCCAGGGTCTCAAGCTGAGGTTTTTCACACCTACTTGCCTGGACCCTTTTAGTTGGAGATGCCGGGGATTGAACCTGGGACCTTCTGCTTCCCAAGCAGATGTTCTACCGCTGAGCCACTGTCCCTCCCTAGCTTGCATTTTTTGTTGTATTATCCATTATAGTGACCTCTCTCGGATTGTATTCTATTTTTTTTTTTTAGTGCAATATCCAAGTATTTATTTATCTGCTGTGTGGGATTCCTAAAGAAATACCTTTAAAAAAAACCTTATGGAATCAGGTTATAAACAAGCATAAATACTTACATACATACAATAAAATATCTAGTAAGAATTTTAAGTTATATAGATGTGTCTAGATACATCGACCATTTTCTATCCAAGGAGAGAGATCAAGATGAAAACAGGATTAAAGTGAAGGCAATAATTCCTGCATCAAAATACAATCAATATAATTGAACCCATCTTATCACTAGGAAGCATTGCTAAGAATTCTTAACTGCCTAAAGGATTTTTATGCAAACTATTACAGATTATTCCAAAAATTACTATCGAGTAATTACTATTAGGTGTGATCCACGACTAGCACAGTAAAAGAAAAGGAAGGTAGAAAAAGAGAGAAATGAAAAAGTACTACTAAAAGGAAAAGAAACAAAAAACAAAACTGAAGAAAAATATTAATTGAGCCCGAAAGATTCTACAAACCCTAATGATGTTACCAGCAGTGAAAACCTGAAATCTTTGATAAAAATATTAAAAACTTATGTGGAGAAGATCAAGACATTCTGGTTTGTGCGGTTGAATATCGTTCACTGTAATGAAGTCAATAAAAGGAAGCCATTTCTCTGAATTTTGAGATATCATTGTCTGTGTTTGAATGTTGGATATGATCTGTTATTTTTTCTAGTATGAGAATGTCCCAAACCTTGGCTAACCGGCTGGAGATTGTTGGAACTTGAGGTGATTTCCATTTTGATGCAATAAGGGTTTTTGCTGCTATCAGCATGTTAGTGTTCGCCTAAATTGAGGTATTGTTGGATCTTGCCAGATGTCCAGGAAGATCACTTGGGGAAGAAATGGGATTTCATATCCAGTTATAATTTTGATTTGATGCAAAATCTCATGTCAGAACAAAATAATTCGAGGACACTTTCACCAGCAGTGGGCAAAATCACGAATTTCACCACAGTTTTCCCAGCATAACAGAGAGTGGTTAGATGATAATAAGGATAGTCTTTTAGGTGTGAGGTACCACTGAGTTATAATTTTGTAAGATATTAATTTTGAACTGATCAGTTTAGTGCGGAACAAATTAGATGACCAGATTGTGTTCCACTGGCCATCGCTGAGAGCTATCCCACAATTATGGTGCCATTTTGATTGGCATGGTAAACGTTGAGCACTATCCAGAGAAATCAACATAGCATAGGATTTAGAAATTATGCCTTTGCGATTATAGTCCAATTGTTTAAGGAGCAGTTCAAAATCAGAGTGAGGAGATGACATAACTTTTTTTCAAGTTGAGAGTAGAAAAGGCATGTTGAAGCTGCAAACAAAAGTACTAAGGAATCTGTCGTTGTAGTTTTCTTTCTAATATGTTTTTGGGTAATAATCCAGAACTATTAGCTATATCTACTAGTCTTGTTAGTCCCGCTTGCCTCCAGATTTCTGCCACTTTTGTTTCATTAACACAACAAAAAATGCAAGCTAGTGACCAATATACTAAGTACTTTTCTCCCTTTCCCACAATACAAGAACTCCCGGGCATTCGATGAAACTGCTGAGCAGTCGGGTTAAAACAGATAAAAGGAAGTACTTCTTCACCCAAAGAATGATTAACATGTGGAATTCACTGCCACAGGAGGTGGTGGTGGCTACAAGCATAGCCGGCTTCAAGACGGGGTTAGATAAAAATATGGAGCAGAGGTCCATCAGTGGCTATTAGCCACAGTGTGTATATGTGTGTGTGTGTGTATAATTATACTTTTTTGGCCACTGTGTGACACAGAGTGTTGGACTGGATGGGCCATTGGCCTGATCCAACATGGCTTCTCTTATGTTCTTATATAGAAACAGGTCCAAATGTCCAAAACATGTACATTGCCTGGAGGAAACCAGGTTTGGAATAAAAATGATGAGAATCTGGAAGCAGTCGGAAGTAATTTTGTCTTGAGAGCGTCCCATACTCCAAGTAAAGGTTTTAGAAAAGTGCTGTTACTTACAGAGGGAGAACACGATTTTGCCGCTGACCAGATGATTTCTTTAAGAAATGCTGGAGCTGTATACATTGACAATGAGGTAGTCCAATTTTCCTGTTCTGGTTTCTGATACATTTAATTATAGTTGCTAACATTGTAGTATTCAGACAAGTCTGGAAAGTTTAAACCTCTTCGAGAAGCCTGTCTTTTAAGAATCTTAAAACTAGTTCTTGGTTTTTTGCGTTGCCATAAAAATTCATTTAGGGTTTTTTGGGCCAAGATTTTCGATTAGTAGGTAAATGCACTGGAAGTGTATGAAATAAGAAGAGCCATTTAGGAAAAAGGAATGATTTAATAAGTTGCAGTCTGTCATGAAAAGATGTATTAAGTTTGTTCCATTTGTTTGTAGATTGCTGGATTTCTTGAGAGATGCGTAGGTGGTTGAATTTTAGAAGATTGTTGAGATTACAAGGAATCTGTACTCCTAGATAAGTAAGTGATTTCGATGACCATTGATGTCTATAGTGTTGACGAATATATATTTCTGTATCTGAGGTAAGTTGTAGAGGTAGAATAGAATTTTCTGCTCTGACTGCAGAAACTCTTTAAGTTTTTGGTGGTGGTCTTTCCCACCCACATGTGGACACATATGAAGCTGCCTTCTACTGAATCAGACCTTGGGTCCATCAAGCTCAGTGTTGTCTACTCAGACTGGAAGCAGCTCTCCAGGTTCTTGGGTGGTGGTCTTTCCCACCCACATGTGGACACATATGAAGCTGCCTTCTTCTGAATCAGACCTTGGGTCCATCAAGCTCAACGTTGTCTACTCAGACTGGAAGCAGCTCTAAAGGTTCTTGGGTGGTGGTCTGTCCCATCCACATGTGGGCACATATGAAGCTGCCTGTCTGTTCTGACTGGTAGTGGCTGTCTGAGAAGGTCTTTCCCATCACCTTCTACCTGATCCTTTAGAATCATAGAGTTGGAAAGGACTTCCAGGGTCATTGTCCAACCCCCTGCACAATGCAGGAAATTCACAAATACCTCCCCCCCCCCCGTGAATTCACAGGATCTACCTCAGGGACCGTCTCTCCCCACACGTTCCCCAGAGAGTACTGAGATCGGGTTCGCAAAACCTGCTTGTGATCCCCGGGCCAAAGGAGGCCCGTTTGAAATCTACCAGGGATCGGGCCTTCTCGGTAACGGCGCCTTACTGGTGGAACCAGCTGCCGGAAGAGGTGAGGGCCCTGCGGGACCTCGGGCAGTTCCGCAGGGCCTGCAAGACAGTCCTCTTCTGGCTGGCCTACAACTAACCGACACTGAGAATTTTGGATGGAGGTGGTGTGCACTCTGATAGACCGCTGGTTTTTATGTTTTATGTTCTATGTTTTATTAACCTACTGTTTTAACTGCTGCTATGTAATGTTTTAAAGCCAAACCTACGTTAGTTTTTATATGCTGTAAGCCGCCCTGAGCCACTCTGGTGGGAAGGGCGGGATACAAATCGAAATATAAATAAATAAATAAATAAAAATTGGTGTCAGATGGCCATCTAGCCTCTGTTTAAAAACCTCCAAGGAGAGCCCACCACCTCCTGAGGAAGCCTGTTCCACCAAGAAACCACTCTAATGGTCAGGAAGTTCTTCCCAGGGGTCATTTTGTAGAAAAATAGGTGGTGGAGCTCATCCAGGAATTGTTATGCGGCTGCACATACTATTCAATGGACAAGGAGGTGGAACGCTCAGAAGGAGGAGGTGGAACTCTCAGAAAGGTTCAGGAGCTGCGCTCCTGTGAGCTCCCACTGAATCTGAGGCCTGGTTCTTCCTAATGCTGAGCCGGAAGTTCATTTGATTTAATTTCAACCCATTGGTTCTGGTCCTACTTTTCTGGGCCACAGAAAACAATTCCACACCCTCCTCTATAGGACAGCCCTTCAAGTACTTGAAGATGGTGATCATATCACCTCTCAGCCGCCTCCTCTCCAGTCCTTCAACCTTCCTTCAACCCCTCACTATCTTCGTCACCCTCCCCTGGACCCTTTTCAGCTCGTCTCTATCCTTCTTAAAATATGGTGCACAATACTCCAGGTGAGGTCTTGCCAGAGCAGAGTAAAGCAACACCATCACTTCACCTGGTCTGGACACTAGACTTCTGTCGCTACGGCCCAAAATCGCATTTGCCTTTTTAGCTACCGCATCCCCCTGTTGAGTCATATGGTCCACGAAGCCCCCTAGATCCTTGTGAGGGGAGGAGGGAAACTAAAGGAGATTGTAAGCTGCTTTGAGACGCTAAGATTCAGAGCGGAGGGAGGGATATCAATCCAATATCTTCTTCTTCTGTACGAAAAACAAGAATCCATCCCCCCAAGAAGAGCTCATGCAACATGATGCAGTGGAAATGCGATCACCTCCCTGGCAGGCGAAACATCGAGCGGAGTCTGCATTTAGGACGCCTCCACAGCTGCTTTGCTTCAAGTTTCCCTCATTTATGGGGAAAATATTTCAGTTTTATGCTGGCAAAGAAAGGCTCCCGCTGATGTCCGCTGGACCACTTCTGCTGAGTCACCTTCATCCGTGTGCCAGCGTCTAGTCCTCCACTCCTCACCCCTCCTTTCCTATTTTTTAAGCAACCGAGAGCCATAAAGATCCTAAGGATGTGCAGTTTTCGGCTAGCCCCAAGATGGTTTCTGCACACACACACACAAAAGTTGGGCTGGCATCAGAGCCATTCTTGGACGGAGCCCAATTAGTTTAATAATGTGTTGTCTGCCCCAATTCTCTGACGCGGCTCTGATTGGCTGTGGCCGCTCTCCTTTGCCGCATGTTCCTGAACCGCTGCTTCCCTCGCTGCCGCTCCATCGCTGGAATGATCCTCTCTGTGCATTCCCTGGCTGGGCAAGATGCCTCTTTTGTGTCTTATGAAATTTAGAGATAAGAGCATTAGGAGCCCATAAGGATTAAAATATGGACATACTTAAAGGAAATCTTAGCTGGCGTGCTGCGTCTCTTCCAGACTTCTTCCCCTTTATCCGGCCAATTAAGACACATTCTTCATGTTGGAGTCTGGAGTGGCTTTCATTTTTTTTTCAGGAGGGAAAAGCCAGTGGGAGGGAAGAGGGAAAGAGGAATTTTTAAAGGGAGCTCACGCGAGAATGGGTGAGATCCGTTCCGGGCTTCGTTAGTGTTGGACTGGATGGGCCATTGGCCTGATCCAACATGGCTTCACTTATGTTCTTATGTGACACAGAGTGTTGGACTGGATGGGCCACTGGCCTGATCCAACATGGCTTCTCTTATGTTCTTATGTGACAAAGAGTGTTGGACTGGATGGGCCACTGGCCTGATCCAACATGGCTTCTCTTATGTGACACAGAGTGTTGGACTGGATGGGCCATTGGCCTGATCCAACATGGCTTCTCTTATGTGACACAGAGTGTTGGACTGGATGGGCCATTGGCCTGATCCAACATAGCTTCTCTTATGTGACACAGAGTGTTGGACTGGAGGGGCCATTGGCCTGATCCAACATGGCTTCTCTTATGTGACACAGAGTGTTGGACTGGATGGGCCATTGGCCTGATCCAATATAGCTTCTTTTATGTGACACAGAGTGTTGGACTGGAGGGGCCATTGGCTTGATCCAACAGGGCTTCTCTTATGTTCTTATGTGACACAGAGTGTTGGACTGGATGGGCCATTGGCCTGATCCAACATGGCTTCTCTTATGTTCTTATGACCAGACCAATGGCCTATCCAGTCCAATATTCTGTGCAGTGGGCCCCCTTAAACATTAGGCAGTATGTTAAAATACCTTAATGATCTTTTCGTAGCTTGAAAATATACTAGATGTTCCAGTATTATGACTGTAATGCAACTAAAATTGACGTTGTATTTAGGGTTGCCAGTCTCCAGGTGGGGGCTGGGGATCGCATGCTTTCCCAACTGATCTCCAGCCGGCAGAGATCAGCTCCCCAGGAGAAAATGCAATCTGCATTGATATTTAGCGTCTACTGTATACAGCCAGCAATACGTACAATGCAGGTACACTGTAATTACTAAAATAAAGATATTTATTTCGCAAAAGTTTTAATTGTACCTTTTCCCACTTACGGTGGGTTTTTTTTGGGGGGGGGATTTTATTTATTTCTTATAAAAATTAAATGGGTGGGCCTCATATGTCTCCTGGCAACCAATATTTTTAGACCCAGTCCACCACTGACTCTGTGTCACACAGTGACTAAAACCCAGGTGACATCAGGAGGTCCACCAGCAGGGCCAGAACTCCAGAAGCCCCCCACTGCTGATGCCCCCCCCCAGCACCAAGAATGCAGACCATCACTGCCCCACTGATGGACCTTTTCTCCAGATGTTTATCCATATCCAGAATTGCTATACAGACAATGGCAAACTACCAGGGAGCCAGTTTGGTGTAGCGGTTAAGTGTGTGGACTCTTATCTGGGAGAACCGGGCTTGATTCCCCACTCCTCCACTTGCATCTGTTGGAATGGCCTTGGGTCAGCCAGAGCTCTCTTATCTGGGAGAACCGGGTTTGATTCCCCACTCCTCCACTTGCAGCTGCTGGAATGGCCTTGGGTCAGTTAAAGCTCTCTTATCTAGGAGAACCGGGTTTGATTCCCCACTCCTCCACTTGCACCTGCTGGAATGGCCTTGGGTCCGTTAGAGCTCTCTTATCTAGGAGAACCGGGTTTGATTCCCCACTCCTCCACTTGCACCTGCTGGAATGGCCTTGGGTCCGTTAGAGCTCTCTTATCTAGGAGAACCGGGTTTGATTCCCCACTCCTCCACTTGCAGCTGCTGGAATGGCCTTGGGTCAGTTAGAGCTCTCTTATCTAGGAGAACCGGGTTTGATTCCCCACTCCTCCACTTGCACCTGCTGGAATGGCCTTGGGTCCGTTAGAGCTCTCTTATCTAGGAGAACCGGGTTTGATTCCCCACTCCTCCACTTGCACCTGCTGGAATGGCCTTGGGTCAGTTAGAGCTCTCTTATCTGGGAGAACCAGGTTTGATTCCCCACTCCTCCACTTGCAGCTGCTGGAATGGCCGTGGGTCAGCCAGAGCTCTCTTATCTGGGAGAACCGGGTTTGATTCCCCACTCCTCCACTTGCACCTCCTGGAATGGCCTTGTGTCATTTAGAGCTCTCTTACCTGGGAGAACCGGTTTTATTCCCCTGCTCCTCCACTCGCAGCTGCTGGAATGGCCTTGGGTCAGCCATGGCTTTCGTAGGAGTTGTCCTTGAAAGGGCAGTTTCTGGGAGAGCTCTCTCAGCCCCACCCACCTCACAGGTTGTGGGGGAGGAAGATAAAAGAGATTGTGAGCCGCTCTGAGATTCTGGGATTCAGAGTATAGGGCAGGATAGAAATCCAATATCTTCTACTTCCGTTCATCTCTTGCCCTGAAAGTCCTATAGGGTTACCTTAGGTCAGCTGATGGCGCTTTCCAATATCTAAAAGTTCATGGATGTGCCTGGTTGAAGATATGACTGTTGCTCTGGCCCCAGTAATGCGGTAATGTTGACCATATTATAGGACTTGGGAAACCCACATGCCAAGTCCATACGTGGCCATCAAAAGCTCAATAGCTTTGGGCCTGTCATTGTAGGGATGAAAAGGTGTGGAGGTGGGAGCTCTGCCCTAAATTCCTGGGGGGGGGGGGTACGAAAAGTTATAGATGTTTTGACAGCTGCAGCTTCACATTTCTGGGATCCAAGATCACTGCAGATGGTGACTGTAGCCATGAAATTAAAAGATGTTTGCTCCTTGGGAGGCCAGCTATGGTGAACCTGGGCAGTATAATAAAAAGTTGAGAGATCACCCTGCCAATAAAAATCCCTATAGTCAAAGCGATGGTATTCCCAGTAGTAATGTATGGCTGAGAGAGCTGGACCATAAGGAAAGCCGAGCGCAGAAGAAGAGATGCTTTTGAGCTGTGGTGCTGGAGAAGACTCTTGAGAGTCCCTTGGACTGCAAGAAGATCCGATCAGTCAGTCCTAAGGGGAATCAACCTTGACTGTTCCCTGGAAGGTCAGATGCTGAAGTTGAAGCTCAAATACTTTGGCCACCAAATGAGAAGGGAGCATTCCCTGGAGAAGAGCCTGATGCTAGGAAAGACAGAAGGCAAAAGAAGAAGGGGACAGCAAAAGATGAGATGGATGGACAGCATCACTGAGGTAACTAACATGAATTTGAGCAGACGGTGGAAGACAGGAGGGCCTGGCATAGAATCATAGAGTTGGAAGGGACCTCCAGGGTCATCTAGTCCAATCCCCTGCACAATGCAGGAAACTCACATATACCCATATGTCTCCTGGGTATCTGGAGATACCCAGGGCCCCATATGTCTCCTGGCAACCAATATTTGTAGGCCCAGCCCGCCACTGACTCTGTGTCACACAGTGACTAAAACCCAGGTGCCCTCAGGAGGTCCACCAGCAGGGCCAGAATTCCAAAAGCCCCCCACTGCCGCTGCCACTCCCAGCACCAAGAATGCAGACCATCACTGCCTCACTGATGAACCTCTGCTCCAGATGTTTATCCATATCCAGAATTGCTATACAGGCAACGGCAAACGACCAGAGAGCCAGTTTGGTGTAGTTTATTGAAAAGTTATTGTAGTTTATTGGAAAAGTTGATTGAAATTGGGTTCCATTTAACAGCCTGACAACTGAAGAAGAACAGAATTAAAACATCTTGGAATCTAGAAGGGGCTTCTTATGAAGGCTGTAAAAATTCCCTCATCCTTCTATTGGAAAGAATCTCTGGACAAGCTTTTGACTGTGTTATGGACTTTATTTTTTGGAGGGAAGAAACAAACAAGGGATGTTGCAGTTGTATACACTGGTTTAAGTTTGAGCATACTGTTGTAAAAATATTTACATTTGAGCATAATATAAAATTGTTACTTAGTGGGGTTTTTTTTCCTGGTAGCTTCAGGAAGAGCGGAACGCAATTATTGCAAATCAGGAAATCAATCTCAAAGACAAAAATTCTCGTCTTAAATATTTAGGGCAGGCCATGGCCAAAGTTAAACACTTCTATGCCTCATTGCTTTCCATGGGAGAATAAAGGCTATTCCTCAATTGCCCTCCCATCGAAATAACGATCACTTAATAGAGTTTAAATTCAACTGGATTGTGTCCATAGAATTCATTAGTGCCCAGCTAAAACAGCGCGTCTCGTTTTGTGCGTGTTTTTGTGAACATTGAAATGTGCCTTTTGTACTCTGCCCGTTTGCCAGCGCATCGCCACTGTTAGGATAACTTTTCAACATACTGGCAGTTCGTTGACCTTGCCCTCACTGTCCCAGACCTCCACCATCTTCGTCGCCCTCCTCTGGACCTGTTCCAACTTGTCTATATCCTTCTTAAAATGTGGTGCCCAACATCACCTGGCAGTGACATCATTGCACCAGGGACAGCGTTTGGGGATGGTCTAGGACTCGAGCGAAAAACGTTATGGTGCCATAGAGTTTTACCACAATTCCTAGAGCATCACACCAGAAATCATGTTGCCATAGAGTTTTCAGTGAGAGTCCTAGAGTGTCCCCGCACACTGTCCCTGGTGTGATGATGTCACTTCCAGATGATGTCATTGGGACGGCCACAGCACAGAACAACATGGACAAGGGACAGTGTTTGGGGTGGTCTAGGACTCGAGTTAAAAACTCTATGGTGCCATAGAGTTTTACCACGATTCCTAGAGCGTCACACCAGAAATCATGTTACCATAGAGTTTTCAGTGAGAGTCCTAAAGTGCCCCCACACACTGTCCCTGGTGTGATGATGTCACTTCCGGGTGATGTCATTGGGACGGCCACAGCACAGAACAAAATGGATCTTTGGGGTCGGGGATTTCTCCCTGCCAGTGGGTTGGGGCCCTCCCGGGCGGGGGATCCCCCATCCCTGGTGGGAACTTGGCGGCCCTGATCACATCCCTGCTGAGGTTCGTCTCTCCCAAACCCCGTCCTCCCCACACTTCACCTCCCCAAACCCTTAGGAATTTCTCAACTTGCAGGCAACCATAGCACCCTTCCGAGCCTCTAGAGGGTGCTATAGAGGCCACGGTGATAATGTAATTAGAAGCGGGTTCTGCCGTCTACCCACTTCAAGTTACTTGAGAGCGTCTCTTGTTCTTTTTCCTTTGCTTATTACTTGAGATAAAGGTTATGGATTCGAAATAAATGGCAATAATAAACATAATTATAATGGAGGCCCAAGAGAGAATTAATAGCATCTCACATATTATTCTTGTTTATATCGGGAAGAGACTAATAAAAGAGAACTTACAAACACTGTGTACTTTCTGCTGTTGGCACAAGGAAACCGCCGCCGCATCCCTTAATTTTTTATAGGGCCTCGGTGCCTGCCGTCAGCTTGCCGGTGATGGGGAGGGGGAACGAAAGTGCGAAATAAACACTGTGCTCTTGTTTATGGAGGAAGGCATACTAACGGAAACATTTACAGTTTGGGGTCCGGTTCAGAACAAGGAGAAATTAAAATCGACTCTTCATTCACGCAACGGTGCCGTGAAAGCCAGGAAATGGACCCGTCTTGTGAGGTAAACCAGTTCCCCACATTCTGCCAAATCCCCCCCTTCATTTGTCATGATTGAGCTTTCGGAGACCATTCCCCAAGCTATTTAGGGAGCACGTGGTTTGGTGGCACAGTCTGCAGAAGGTGACTTCTTTAGCCCCGAGCATCTCCACTTAAAAGGATCAGGAGGTTTCAGAGGGTACCTGTGTTTGTCTAAAGGAACGGCGAGATTTGAATCCAGGAGTACTTTAGAGCCCAAAACAATTTTCAGGGTATAAGCTTCAGAGTGGTAGAGAGAGGCAAACTTGGCAGTGACGCCAGCAGCAGCTGCACCGGGCAAATTGGGCAAAGAGCGGCTCAGTTGCCAGCTGTGTTTGGAGGTTGGGAGGACTGCAAGCAGCGGGGGAAATTGGGGGGGAAGCCGTCCTGGGGCCCCTAAAGGCATGGGGACCCATAGGCCAGTGGCCAATTGGCCTAATTGTTAACCCAGCCCTGATCCCCAGCAACTGAGAGCCAGTTTGGTGTAGTGGTTAAATGCAAGTGCACGGACTCTTATCTCGGAGAACCGGGTTTGATTCCCCACTCCTCCACTTGCAGCTGCTGGAATGGCCTTGGGTCAGCCATAGCTCTCTTATCTGGTTAAACCGGGTTTGATTCCCCACTCCTCCACTTGCAGCTGCTGGAATGGCCTTGGGTCAGCCATAGCTCTCTTATCTGGGAGAACCGGGTTTGATTCCCCACTCCTCCGCTTGCAGCTGCTGGAATGGTCTTGGGTCAGCCAGAGCTCTCTTATCTGGGAGAACCGGGTTTGATTCCCCACTCCTCCACTTGCAGCTGCTGGAATGGCCTTGGGTCAGCCATAGCTCTCTTATCTGGGAGAACCGGGTTTGATTCCCCACTCCTCCACTTGCACCTGCTGGAATGGCCTTGGGTCAGCCAGAGCTCTCTTATCTGGGAGAAACGGGTTTGATTCCCCACTCTTCCACTTGCAGCTGCTGGAATGGCCTTGGGTCAGCCAGAGCTCTCTTATCTGGGAGAACTGAGTTTGATTCCCCCCTCCTCCACTTGCAGCTGCTGGAATGGTCTTGGGTCAGCCAGAGCTCTCTTATCTGGGAGAACCGGGTTTGATTCCTCACTCCTCCACTTGCAGCTGCTAGAATGGCCTTGGGTCAGCCATAGCTCTCATGGGAGTTGTCCTTGAAAGGGCAGCTTCTCGGAGAGCTCTCTCAGCCCCATCCACCTCACAGGGTGTCTGTTGTGGGGGAGGAAGATAAAGGAGATTGTGAGCCACTCTGGAACTCTGAGTGG
The DNA here is from genome assembly GCF_032191835.1 of Heteronotia binoei. Taxonomy (NCBI): domain Eukaryota; kingdom Metazoa; phylum Chordata; class Lepidosauria; order Squamata; family Gekkonidae; genus Heteronotia; species Heteronotia binoei. The sequence goes on from NC_083229.1 coordinate 7,823,424, forward strand.
AGGGTAAATCCAATGTTGTCTTCTTCTTCTTCTTCATCTCCAGTTCAAAGGACCAGGTATTTTCAGGTGATGTGAAAGACCTCTGCCTAACTTCCGTAGAGCCACTGACCACCTGAGCAGACAAGACTGAATTTGATGACGCAAAGGTCTGATTCAGTAGAAGGCAGCTTCCTGGGTTACTGTGTCTGGTTGCTTGTTCTTGTCTGTTAATCTCCTTTGTCTCCTGCTTGCCCCAACACATGAAGCTGCCTTCTACTGAATCAGACTTTCAGTCCATCACTATCAGTATTGTCTGTTCCAGGGGTGTCGAATGTGCAGCTCGAGAGTTGGATCAGGCCCCCAGAGGGCTCCTATGAGGTCCGTGAGCAACTCACTGTTGCCTGCTTTCTTCTCTCTCTCTTGCTTCCTTCTGCATCACAGCTTGCTTTGCCAGGCTTGCTCAATCAAGCTACAGAGTGTGACATGATAGAGGTTGTGCTCAAGTGCACAGAACTCAAGCTACAGTTTGATTGTCTTGATTAAGACATAGCCTTATGTCTTAATCAAGAGCATACCTATAGCAGTCAGTGGGGGTTTTTTGTATGCCATGTGGTCCAGAATTGATCAAGTAAAGTCAGAGCCTATGTGCCAAGGTATGCTCTTGATTAAGACATAAGGTCAAAACGGATAAAAGGAAGTACTTCTTCACCCAAAGGGTGATTAACATGTGGAATTCACTGCCACAGGAGGTGGTGGCGGCCACAAGCATGGCCACCTTCAAGAGGGGTTTAGATAAAAATATGGAGCAGAGGTCCATCAGTGGCTATTAGCCACAGTGTGTGTGTGTGTGTGTGTGTGTGTGTGTGTATATATATATATATATATATATATATATATATATATATATATACACACGCCAAGTCAGGGCATGTGGAGAGGGGCCGCCTTATTGCACCCCGAGACCAGGTGGTGTCCTAGGCCTAGGAGAGCCAGTTTGGTGTAGTGGTTAAGTGTGCGGACTCTTATCTGGGAGAACTGGGTTTGATTCCCCACTCCTTCACTTGCACCTGCTGGAATGGCCTTGGGTCAGCCATAGGTCTCGCAGAGTTGTCCTTGAAAGGGCAGCTGCTGTGAGAGCCCTCTCCAGCCCCAGCCACCTCACAGGGTGCATGTTGTGGGGGAGGAAGGTCAAGGAGATTGTGAGCCGCTCTGAGACTCTTCAGAGTGGAGGGCAGGATATAAATCCAGTATCTTCATCTACCTCACAGGGTGTCTGTTGTGTGTGTGTGTGGGGGGGGGGGAAGGTAAAGGAGATTGTGAGCCGCTCTGAGACTCTTCAGAGTGGAGGGCAGGATATAAATCCAGTATCTTCATCTGCCTCACAGGGTGTCTGTTGTGGGGGGGGGGAGGTTAAGGATATTGTGAGCCGCTCTGAGACTCTTCGGAGTGGAGGGCGGGATATAAATCCAATATCTTCATCTACCTCAATGGGTGTCTGTTGTGGGGGTGGGGGAAGGTGAAGGAGATTGTGAGCCGCTCTGAGACTCTTCGGAGTGGAGGGCGGGATATAAATCCAATATCTTCATCTACCTCAATGGGTGTCTGTTGTGGGGGTGGGGGAAGGTGAAGGAGATTGTGAGCCGCTCTGAGACTCTTCAGAGTGGAGGGCAGGATATAAATCCAACATCTACCTCACAGGATGTCTGTTGTGGGGGGAGGAAGGTAAAGGAGATTGTGAGCCGCTCTGAGACTCTTTGGAGTGGAGGGCGGGATATAAATCCAATATCTTCATCTACCTCACAGGGTGTCTGTCATGGGGGAGGAAGGGAAAGGAGATTGTGAGCCACTCTGAGACTCTTCGGAGTGGAGGGCGGGATATAAATCCAATATCTTCATCTACCTCACAGGGTGTCTGTTTGGGGGGGGGGGAAGGTAAAGGAGATTGTGAGCCACTTTGAGACTCTTCAGAGTGGAGGGCGGGATATAAATCCTATATCTTCATCTACCTCACACGGTGTCTGTTGTGGGGGAGGAAGGGAAAGGAGATTGTGAGCCGCTCTGAGACTCTTCGGAGTGGAGGGCGGGAGATAAATCCAATATCTTCTTCTTCTTCTAGGCTGTGCAGGTGGCTGCCTATTTGGCCTACTCCCACGCACCAGCCCTGAGCCTGAAGCACCCCTGCCCAGTGTTCCTCCAGCCGCTACTTGTAGACCAAATAAATAGAGAGCGTCCATTGACTGTTCCATTCTTCAGTATCAGGAGGAGGGTCAGATGTATCTCCGGACAACAAAGTTGCATCGGCCGGTGCTGCGATTAACAGGTGTTGGAGCCAAGGGAAAGATCAGCCTCTCCTGAGCTCTCGTTGAAATAAGGCTGTTGCCACCACAATAGCAGAGGCTCTGTTTTGTATTGATTTTTTTTCCAGTAGAAACTCCTACCGCTTGAGTCAGGCACAGACGATGAGATACGCATCAGAAAACACCGCTGAGTCCCTTGTTTGCGTTTTACAACACCTTTCAGCGGGATATTTAATGTATGAGTAGCCATCACGAAGGGGGTTCCAGTTCTACTGTGAGCCCGGTCTGACAAATGAAGGCAATTAAATTAGCCAGATTTTTGTATTCGGAAAGAATGAAGACCTGCTTCAGGCCATTAAATCTGCTGTTTAACAACACCGGCTCAGGGCAGAAGATCCTGTTGTTTGGAAGGATGCTGCCCTCTGTATCTCACCTGTAGGGAAAAGGGAGGAGAAGGAGAAGGAGGAGGAGGAAGAAGAAGGAGGAGGAGAAAGAAGAAGGAAGAAGAGAAAGAAGAAGGAGAACAAGAAGGAGAATGAGAAGGAGGAGGAGGAGAAGACATGTAGCTGTTACGTTATGCAAGATTAGCCACCCCAAGATCAACAGCAATAATAAATCATACGCAATTTCGTTAAGTATATCATTCCAACATATATCAGAAAAGTCTCATACAAAAGTCTCACAGAGATACATTTACAAACAGGTCCATTTTCTTCAAGCCAGAATGCCAAAAAAGGCGAGGAAACAACTTCTTTCGATGCCAAGATTGCAGACGAAAAAGTCTTTCTTTTCAGAGTAGTCCTAAAGTCAAGAATGCATACAATATTAGTGTCCCTTCCAGGAAAGGCTTGGGAGGCTCTGGGGTGACATTGTTTTCACGTTTTCACAGCAGACTTTTTTTTTGGGGGGGGGGGGGGTTGCCATTGCCTTCCCAAGTCACCAACACTCCACCCCCCCCCCCCCCAGCAAACTGGGTACTCATTTTACCGACCTCAGAAGGATGGAGCTGACCTGGAGCCGGCTACCTGAACCTAGCTTCCGCCGGGATAGAACTCAGGTCATGAGCAGAGCTTAGGACTGCAGGACGGCAGCTTTACTACTCTGTTTCATGGGTAACAAACTGTGGACTCCTTGCATGTTTCACTTGGAACTTTATCAAAGTCGAGAGGGATCTAGTAAAAAAAAGTGTATTCATTCAGCAAGATTTCTAAACAATTCATTCAGTAAAGATGGAATTCATTCATTATGATCATTTGGCAGCCGTATGCATTATGGTGCCAAAAGAATCTTAGTCATTTTTCTCGGTGTTGCGCTGCCTTACGGGATGCCTAGTCTTAAAGCTACAAAATCCCTGCATCAGCTTTCACTTTTGAAAAATGATCTTGGCATTACATTGCAGAAGTCAATAAAAATGGAAACTTGGTATTTTGCAGTTCTGGGAGGGGGGGGGAGCAATTGCCACTCTAAAAAAATTATTCGGTGATGAAAATAAAACAGCAAGTATCATAATACTATTACATAACTCTGTAGTAGATCTGTGTTAGATTCCCCACTCCTCCACTTTGACCTGCTGGAATGGACTTGGGTCGGCCAGAGCTCTCACAGGAGTTGTCCTTGAAAGAGGAATAGAGGTGCTCCAGTCTAATCAAGGAAGACTTTATTGGGACACGGAGTCATAATTCTTCCGAGTGATAAACTCGAGCCACAGTGGAGTTCAGAGGAGGTCGGCAATAACAACGGGGTGTCCGGGAAATGGGATCTAAGCGCTCTCGACAGTGAGCTGGAAACAGGCGAATCGCCCCTACCGATAAACATTGGCACATTTTACACTGACACATTCTTAAAAGGGATCAATTGTCCTCATTAGGTAATGAAGGCAAGAAGAAGTAACGGCTCTTAGCAGCCGGATGTGTGAAAATGGGAACCGTTAAAGATTGCCGTAGCTGATCCTTCTACGGTTGGGCAGTGTCCCAGTAAAGATGCACTTGGGGCTGTCACGTTCATAGGCATGGCTGGTGCGTGGGAGTAGGCCAAGTAGGCGGCCGCCTAGAGCACCACCTTGCCTAGAGGGCGCTGCCAGGTGCCCCCTATCCCCACATGGAGCGTGTGTGCTCCTTGGAGCATGCCTTCTCCTATGGAAAGCAGACTTTATGGAGTGCAGACGCTGCCCGGCCAGTTTTGCGTTCCCTGTGTCTGTTACAGACAGTGCCTGGGCAGTGTGCTTCTCAGTGCCCAGCAGGGATAAATTAACCCATTGTAAATGCTGAAGAAGGTCCACTTACAGTTTCTACAAACTGGCTGCCACTCGTCCTTCCTACTCCACTTTAACAGAGCCATGTGAGGGGTGGGGGGGGGAGCCATAGCTCAGTGGCAGAGCATCTTTCTTGCGTGCACAAGGTCTTGTCCCTGGCACCTCCAACTCAAAGGATCAAGTACAAATGGTCACGTGAAGGACTTGTCCCTGGCACCTCCAACTCAAAGGATCAAGTACAAATGTTCACTTGTCCCTGGCACCTCCAACTCAAAGGATCAAGTACAAATGGTCACTTGTCCCTGGCGCCTCCAACTCAAAGGATCAAGTACAAATGGTCACTTGTCCCTGGCGCCTCCAACTCAAAGGATCAAGTACAAATGGTCACGTGAAGGACTTGTCCCTGGCACCTCCAACTCAAAGGATCAAGTACAAATGGTCACTTGTCCCTGGCGCCTCCAACTCAAAGGATCAAGTACAAATGGTCACGTGAAGGACTTGTCCCTGGCACCTCCAACTCAAAGGATCAAGTACAAATGGTCACATGAAGGACTTGTCCCTGGCACCTCCAACTCAAAGGATCAAGTACAAATGGTCACTTGTCCCTGGCACCTCCAACTCAAAGGATCAAGTACAAATGGTCACATGAAGGACTTGTCCCTGGCACCTCCAACTCAAAGGATCAAGTACAAATGGTCACTTGTCCCTGGCACCTCCAACTCAAAGGATCAAGTACAAATGGTCACGTGAAGGTCTTGTCCCTGGCACCTCCAGCTAAAAGGGTCAAGTAGTATTCTCATGGATTTTATTGCTTAATCTCACAATTAAATATATATATATATATATAATCACAGAGATAGATATATAATCATAGCGTTGGAAGGGACCTCCGGGGTCACCTAGTCCAACCCACAACTCACAAACACCTCCCCCTAAATTCACAGGATCTTCACTGCTGTCAGATGGCCATCTAGCCTCTGTTGAAAAACCTCCACGGTAGGAGAGCCCAACACCTCCCAAGGAGGAAGCCTGTTCCACTGAGGAATCGCTCTAACGGTCAGGAAGTTCTTCCTCATGTTGAGCCGGAAACTCTTTTGATTTCATTTCAGCCCCTTGTTTCTGGTCCTACCTTCTGGGGCCACAGAAAACAATTCCATATATAATAGTAATAATAATAATAATAATAATAATAATAATAATAATAATAATAATAATAATAATAATAATAATAGATTTCAGGTTTTCACCGCGTTGCAGCCAGATGGATTTCCATCCACCAATCTTGGTATCCAGCTCTGTAAAACACCCTACAGACTATAAATTGCAGAAATTCACAGAACAACCAGTACATTCCACAGAACAATCAGCAGTCAACAACCATCTTCCTTTTCTTCACACCCCTTCCAACCCTCCCAGCAATTAACACAGAACAATGGTCACATTCAACAGCCAGTTTCCTTATCACTACCCTTCCAGGAAGCCCCACCAAACAATGGGCACATCCACAAACCTATTGCCCTTTCACCACACCCCCTCCAGCCTAGAAATAGCAGCTCTCCAGCAGCCCTGGCCTCACTCAATGCACAAGAAGGTCAGAGCGCCTGCTCCGGCTGCAACGCCACTGAGGATGTTCTCCGCAGCCGAGAACGAAACGTCTGGAAGAAAAACTTTCTCCAGTAGAACACGGCACTTGAGCCCGAAAGATTCTACAAACCCTAATAATAATAATAATATGTAATTTGTTTCCCGCCCTCCCTGCTGAAGAAGACGCAGGGCGGCTCACATAGTGTAACATAAAATACATTGGTTACACAACATTTTACATATTACAAATTCACTTATATATATTATTACATTAAAACCATCTAATTAAAACCATCAAATTCAATTCCTGTGTCACGCCCCATGACGTCACGCCCCGCCGTGGCCGCTGCTCTCCTGGTGGCTGGTTTTGGGCTCGGGCCGGTTTAGGCTTCCCAGAGGTCTCAGAATGCAGAAGGACAGAGCTGGGTTACTTCACCCCTCTGTGCTCATGTCCTCCCCGGCTGTGCTTGGGCTCCTCCCTCTCTCTCGTTCGGCCGCCCTTCTGTTGCAACAGCCTGATTCCTCCCTGACCTCTCAGCCTTTTGGCCTTTTATCTTTCTCCCAGCCCCCTCCCTTCCTCCCAGGTCCCACCCCCGGTTAGCTCCCCCCCTGCTTATAAGTGCGGATGATGTGGAAGGGCTTCCTGGGGCGTGTTCTCCATGTGGCGGCGGAGTGGGCTGGGTTGTTGTGGCTGTGTTTGGGTGCGGCAGTGCTAGCTGCGATGGCTGAGGGTTCCTGACTCCTCCGCCCTCTCTGCAGGGCATTGTTCCGGCCTTCTCCCCTCCGCGGCCAGTGCTGCGGCTCTGCCACTTCTCCCGAGCCTGGGAGAAGAACATAAGAGAAGCCATGTTGGATCAGGCCAATGGCCCATCCAGTCCAACACTCTGTGGCACATAAGAACATAAGAGAAGCCATGTTGGATCAGGGCAGTGGCCCATCTAGTCCAACACTCTGTGGCACATAAGAACAGAAGAGAAGCCATGTTGGATCAGGCCAGTGGCCCATCCAGTCCAACACTCTGTGGCACATAAGAACATAAGAGAAGCCATGTTGGATCAGGCCAATGGCCCATCCAGTCCAACACTCTGTGGCACATAAGAGAAGCCATGTTGGATCAGGTCAATGGCCCATCCAGTCCAACACTCTGTGGCACATAAGAGAAGCCATGTTGGATCAAGCCAATGGCCCATCCAGTCCAACACTCTGTCACACATAAGAACATCAGAGAAGCCATATATACACACACACACACACAAACAGACACACACTGTGGCTAATAGCCACTGATGGACCTCTGCTCCATATTTTTATCTAACCCCCTCTTGAAGGTGGCTATGCTTGTGGCCGCCACCACCTCCTGTGGCAGTGAATTCCACATGTTAATCACCCTTTGGGTGAAGAAGTATTTCCTTTTATCCGTTTTAACCTGACTGCTCAGCAATTTCATCGAATGCCCACGAGCTCTTGTATTGTGAGAAAGGGAGAAAAGTGGAGGGGGGGGGAATCAAACCCGGTTCTCCCAGATAAGAGTCGGCACACTTAACCACTACACCAAACTGGCTACATCAAAAGGATCAAGTAGTCGGTGTTATGAAAGACCTCAGCCTGAGACCCTGGAGAGCCACTGCCGGTCTGAGTAGACAACAGTGAACTTGATGGACCAATAGACTGATTCAGTATAAGGCAGCTTTCAGTGTTCATACATCCAGTCAATAGTTGCTAGTTTTGCCTGGTGTCCTCATCTTGGGTTATGGGAGGGGGGCAAATTAATAGCCTTTCTTTTCCCCAAGAGCTCTGCTATATTCAACCATGACCAGTAGATGGCACCAATGCAAACAGGCCGCTGGCCCCCTTTTCAGTCCCCACCTCGATGCCCTGCATTCTGCTCTACTTTCCGGGGTTGCCAAGACACCCAATTATCTCTTCGATGTGAGAAGGGCATCGACACAGATGGCGCATATTGAAGCTTTTCCCATTTTTTTTTTGCGGAGAATTCTAACAGCTTGCTTATATATAATACATTCACTTTGGTTTTTCTCTAAATGCTGCAAAGATGTTACTGAGAAAGTACTTGTTACTGAGAAATGTACTTGGGATCTCTCCCCCCTTGTTAGGATCGAAGGCGCTGTCCGATACTGACTCAACCAATTACTCTCGCAAGTGAGGGTGGTTGAAAGGTACAGAGTTTCTTGCAAATAATGGGGTTTTGTTTTTTTAAAAAATGGACTTCTTCAGCTTGCAATGCAGATCCTTCTTGTGTCGAGCCCCCTGTAGGTCTCTGTGGGTTCTTTGCTCCCCATCTGTACAGTTCTAAGATTGACACGTATGGCCTGGCAGCCAATGGGAGACTGGGTGGGGCCAGGACATGGAGGGTGGCTATCAGTGATGGCATGACATCACTTCTGGAGGAAAAACTGGAAGTGATGTCACTTCTGGGAGAACCTGGAAATGATGTCACTTCTGCGGAAACCTGGAAGTGACATCATGCCTCGAGAAGAATTTCTTATGATTCCTTACCATAGTTTCTGGTGATTCCTAGAGAGGCATGAAATCATGTCATATATATATGGGAGGGGACATGGAGGGTGGCTATCAGCGATGGCATGACATCACTTCTGGGGAAAAAACTGGAAGTGATGTCACTTCTGGGAGAACCTGGAAATGATGTCACTTCCGCGGAAACCTGGAAGTGACATCATGCCTCAAGAAGAATTTCTAATGATTCCTTACCATAGAGTTTCTGGTGACTCCTAGAGAGGCATGCAATCATGTCATATATATTTGGGAGGGAACATGGAGGGTGGCTATCAGCGATGGCATGACATCACTTCTGGGGGGAAAACTGGAAGTGATGTCACTTCTGGGAGAACCTGGAAATGATGTCACTTCTGCGGAAACCTGGAAGTGACATCATGCCTCGAGAAGAATTTCTTATGATTCCTTACCATAGTTTCTGGTGATTCCTAGAGAGGCATGAAATCATGTCCTATATATATGGGAGGGGACATGGAGGGTGGCTATCAGCGATGGCATGACATCACTTCTGGGGAAAAAACTGGAAATGATGTCACTTCCGCGGAAACCTGGAAGTGACATCATGCCTCAAGAAGAATTTCTAATGATTCCTTACCATAGAGTTTCTGGTGATTCCTAGAGAGGCATGAAATCATGTCGTATATATATGGAAGGGGAGAGGATGTGGAGGGTGGCTATCAGCGATGGCATTTCATCATTTCTGGAAGAACCTGGAAACGATGTCACGTCCGGGGAAACCGGTCCCAGAAGGTCCCAGATTCAATCCTTGGCATCTCCAATTAAAAGGACCTGGCAGGAGATGATGGAAAAGACCTTAACTAGAGACCCTGGAGAGCTGCTGCCAGTCTGAGTAGACAAGACTGACCTTGATGGACCAAGAATCTGATTCAGTTCATGTATTATAGTGGCGGGGCCATGGCTCTGTGGAAGAGCATCTGCTTGGCATGCAGAAGGTTTCAGGTACAACCCCCGGCATCACCAGTTAAAAGGACCAGGCAGCAGGTGATGGGAAAGACCTTAGCCTGAGAC